>NW_028225438.1:0-444387 GCF_052327205.1 Somniosus microcephalus | reverse complement strand
ACCGATTGGCCAACCATCAGGGGACCGTACTGTAGGATTGGTCAATCGTGACGGAACAGGATTGGTGGAACCTTGACGTCAGTCAATCAATGCTAGCAGATAATGAGTTTAATTTTGAAGGTTTTTTGCATAAGGCGCGAACAATTTTCATCTGACCGAAAAGTAAATACGCTTAAAACCGTCTCGGAAGCGTAAGCTTTCTTTGGAGTTAACGCGCGCGTAGGTACGCCCTGTAACTTTCGAGCGCATAGCCCGACAGACGCACAGGCGATGACAGACAGAATGACAGACAGAATGACAGAATGACAGAAGTACCGCTTTATATATATAGATATATATAGATAGATGTAGACTTTATTCTTCCTCTGGGAATCAAAACAAGAAGGAATCTTCTCCTGCGATCTTCACATTAAATTTGCTCTTGACACACACTTGCTCTATTTCTTACATACCACAGAGTTCGCTCAATAGTCCTGTATTTCTACTGGCTTCAGACTGGGCAGGCGGCCAAACACAAGCCTTCGCTCGCAAATATTACGTCCGTGTATAATAAGACACAGACTGCGGAGAACGGTACAACAGGTGTTTACTCAATGTGGCTCACACTGCAACTGATCTGTACAGATTACTACTGAGGGCTATATACAGGTGTGGTCACTGCCGGTACTGCAGTATACATGAGCTGTAAAAGATAGTTCCCCACTTAAAGGTATATACATTACAATTCCTCCCCTTTTAGATTAACAGTACCATAACACTCATTTAACAATTAAATATCAAACTAATTACAATTAACACTTTTAACATGCAACATTAGCTGAAAATAGTCTATTTATATATTCAGTCTTTGGGGAGGCTTCCTGATCCTTTCTGGATAGCGCCCTTCCCGAGTGTCTTGCTCTTGGTGCGGAGGCGATTCTGGCCCCCTGTCGTTGGTTGGTTCATCAGCTTCCGATGTTATTGTTTCTTGGCATCACATGCCAACCGGGTTGTAATGGGCCAATACCTCTTTCGATGTGATTAGTGTTTTGCTCTTCTGGAAAGCTCATCTACATTCGTCACTCCACTTCCATGGCACCCCAGTTTGCAGTAGGGTGTTCAGTGGCTGTAGTATTGTAGACAAATTTGGCAAGAACTTATGGTAGTAGTTTACCAGCCCGAGGAACGACCTCAGTTGTGACACATTTTCCGGTGCTGGAGCCTTGACTACTGCCTCAATCTTCTCTGGGGACTTATGTAACCCCTCTTTATCGATAACGTGGCCACAATACGAGATCTGTTATCTAAAAAACTCGCATTTGGGGCGGTTAGCTCGGAGCCCATATTCCTGCAATCTAGTGAGCACCTGCTCCAGGTTGGCAAGGTGATCACTGTCATTTTCGCCCGTGACCAGGATGTCGTCCAAATAACACTGGGTCCCTGGGATCCCTTGCAGGACTTGTTCCATTGCCCTCTGCCAAATAGCCGGAGCTGATGCTACCCCGAATACCAGCCAGTTGTATTGGTAGAGACCTTTATGGGTGTTGATTGTGAGGAATTTTTTTGATGCTTCTTCTACCTCTATTTGCAGATACGCCTGGGGCAGATCAATCTTAGTGAAGCGTTTCCCTCCAGATAGCGAGGTGAAAATATCTTCAATCCGCCGAAGTGGATATTGTACGGTGTGAAGGACCGGGTTCACTGTTACCTTAAATTCCCCACAGATGCGAACCTTCCTTGGTTCCCCAGGTGTGCTGCTCAATGACTTTTTCATCACAGGGACGATGGGTACAGCCCACTCGCTCCAGTCTACCTTGGACAGTACACCTGAACGTTCCAGGCTCTCCAGCTCTGCTTCGACGGCTGGGCTTGCGTTTTCTTCAATTTTAATCATCGCTGTCATGCCTTTTAGTGTTCCGAGTCCTTGCTGGAATATTTCTTTCGCGTCAGTTAGGACCTTTGACAGTCGCCCAGGTGTGACGTCGTCATCCTTTTTGTCAGCCATAGTCAGTGCCTATATGGAATGCCAATCCAGTTGTATTTTCCGGAACCATTCACGTCCCAGTAATGGTGGTCCTCCATCTTGTAATACATACAGTTCTAGTTTTGGTGTTTCCTTACCGTTATATATAACGGTCACCCTTATTTTTCCTTTGGGGTAGACTTTTTGCCCCGAGTACATCTTCAAAATAATTTTTGTGTCTCTCAAGGGTATATGTGAGAATAGTCGCTCGTAGTCCCATCGGTTTATGACTGTTAGGGCTGATCCTGTGTCCAATTCCATCTTTACCTGGACTCCTGCTATCTTGAGACTGATCCAAATGGTTCGGTGATCCTCCATTGTGATCACATTATGTAGTTTCAGACAACTCAGTTCTCTGCTTTCGGAGTCGTTATCACTCTTTTGTTCATCTGAACTATTCTCCGTCATCTTATGTACCTTCTTGTACTTTTCTTTGGTAGGTTTCTTATTGTTGGTTTTCTTTCCCGACCTGCAGACTCGTGCTACGTGTCCTACTTTTCCACACTGTCTGCACACTTTGTCTTTGGACCAGCAATCATTCTGGTCGTGTGTTGTTCTGCCGCAGCGATAGCACTTCTCTGTTCCATATGACATTTCGTTTGTGCCATATTCTTGCGGTCTCTGTTGTATCCCTGCAACGCCCCGTGTTGCTGCTTCATATGATACCGCAATGCTGAAAGCCTTTTCCAGCGTAAGGTCCTTTTCAGATAAAAGCCGTTTCTGGGTTCCTTCACTTTGAAGCCTACACACAAACCTGTCCCTTAAGGTATCTGCCAGTCCCGCTCCAAACTGGCAGTGTTTCGATAGTTTGCGCAGTTCTGTTAAATAATCAGCATTGCTTTCATCCTTATGCTGGTTCCGTTTGTGAAACTTGAATCTTTCTGCTATCAGCAGCGGTGTGGGGTTTAAATGTTCCTTTAGTGTCGTTACTATGTCTTCAAAACTCTTTTCCATTGGCTTCGTTGGGGTTACTAGATTTCGTAATAAACCATACATCTTTGCACCCATTAAATTTAATAATACTGACGCTTTCTTGTCATCTGACACCTCATTTGCCTTGCAGTACACCTCTATTCGTTTGACATATGTAGTCCAATCTTCGACTTCATTGTCAAATGCGGTGATACTGCCACTCTTCGGCATTTTGGGTGTGGTTTAAAATGGCGTCTCCCAATGGCTTAAAATGGCATCTCCCACGCTTTCCTTCCTCCCCCGCTCCCGGCGGTTCTCGTGGCAACGGCGGCACCCTGTAGGTTTCGCGCGCTTCTCCTGCGCTGCTGCCAATGCCGCTCTCGGCGGTCCTCGTGGCAATGGCGGCGCCTCGCGGGTTTCTGCGCGTCTCTCTCTCCCTCTCTCCGATGTTGCTCGGCCCCTGAACACCAGCTGCGCCCTGTGGGCTCTGCCCTCTCTCTCTGTCTCCCCCGTTGACGCTGCTCGGCCCTTTGCTGTGCCGCTCGGTCGGGCTCTAGCCCGCAGCTGTCCGGGAAGGGTCTGCGCACTACCTGTTGCCAGCCCGTTTCGCTGGACCACCTCGACTGGAAAGCCAAGCCTGGCTCTCGACAGCCTCCCCCGCAATTCTCGAGTCTCTGCTGGATGACTGGGCGGTTGCCCGTGCTCGACGCCCGAGTCTCTGGCCTTGACCTCCAATCCACTGATCTCCAGGAACGAATCCCCGGGAGGTGATGCAGAGTTGCAGGTAGGTTCAAACCTGCCTCGTCGCCAATGTTACGTCCGTGTATACTAAGACACAGACTGCGGAGAACAGTACAACAGGTGTTTACTCAACGTGGCTCACACTGCAACTGATCTGTACAGATTACTACTCAGGGCTATATACAGGTGTGGTCACTGCCGGTACTGCAGTATACATGAGCTGTAAAAGATAGTTCCCCACTTAAAGGTATATACATTACAGCAAACACTGCAGATTCTGGCACGGGGATTATACTTGGCCACCTGCACTCAGCTCAACAGTCAGCCTGAAGTCAGCAGAGACACAGAGCTGTCCATCAACGGTCTACGAAGATCCATGGCCGAGACCCTCTCACACCTGGCTCAAGTCCTCAATACAAATGTGGTTGTCAGTCAAACATATTTCTTCAGAAATATCCTCCAGAATATCGATTACAGAGGAGGTCTGAATTGAATGGAAGGACTCATCCCATCAACCTGTGCCAAACAAGAGGAATAATCAATCCTTTTGTATTTTTACATCAAACATCATGCTTGATCTATGTAATCTACAGGTTCAGATAGAATCATAGCACAGTGCAAGCTTTTCTACTCCATTCCAACATTTATCTATTATTATATTAAAATTGTCGATTTTTGGATCCGCTTCAGTGTTAATTCCTAGAGATCTGATTGGTCCATTAGAATCACATGACCCACAACTCTGTCACTGTTACACGCACGGTGACATTCCCCCTTGAAGTAATAATTGCTGAGTGTAAGGTGATTGCGATGCTTTGAGAAAACACATAAAGCTGAGACTACCTATGATGAGCATTTCCCAACTTTTTCCAACCTTCTGCTGCTACTGTGCCTCCAAATTCAACCTCTTGCACTGGTTCTCCTGTCTCCTTGCCTACGTTGTAAGGCATCTCCTCTTCATGTGTGCTCAGAATCTGCTGCTCCTCCCCTCCGTTCTATTTCTTTGGCTCTGGTTGTATTTCCTACAATGTTAAGAGTGTGCAAAAGGCAAACAAACTTTCCCCAATATGAATGCATGTTTCCCATGAAGCTGAGATAAGGAGGTACATTGTTCCTTCAAGTGAAGTGACCTTGTAGACTAGTTGTAGCCCTTGTGGGAGGCAACGTGAGTTGGGAGAGTAGATTTGAGGAACAAGGTGCTTGAGTGTTTCGAGGTTGCCCTTTTCAGAAGTGAGTTCCTCTGACACCCAGATTCTGAGAAAGAGAAAGAGAGGGAAAGATGTGAGTGAAGGTTCTATGAGTGATAGACGATGTGTATTGTATGAGCGCCTTGTCTTGCCTTAGCTTATGAGGTCATTGAACCTCTTCCCGTACTGTGTGGAGTTAGCACTGACTGTCTCGACCATCTCGTCCCAGACAGCCTACACCACCCTCTATGGGGCTTCCTGCCCTCAGTGTCCAACAATCGTGCTCTTCCACTCCTGACTTCTACAAAAAGAACACCAAGGATGCATCCAAGGAACTAGGAAGCTCAAGGCTGCCACTGCTTCAGCCATTCATCCAGGAAAGTTACGAGATGTAGCCATGAAAGGGTAAGAGAAATATGGAGCAATTTACCAGGGAAATTCCATTGAAGCAAACAATATAAGAGGGTTCAAAAGACAACTGGAGGTGACCGAAGGATATGGTGAGCAGGCAGAGTTGAGATCAACCTAACACGTTGGACCCTTTGGGCCAAGTGGTCTTTTTCAGTTGCTAAACAGGCCTATGTTTGTAATAGACACTGTGCAGTTCGCTGACAGCACACAATGTTACTGTGCTGGCACCACAATTTCCTGTACAAAAATGTTGGTTCTTAGTTTCATTTCCGAGGCATTGTTTTTATTCACATTCAGGAAATGACTGATAGCAATCGATGACTGGCTAGTATAAATGAGCTGGTAAACAACACAACCAACACTCTTCTCGATTAACTCATCATTGGAAGTACAGTTGAAGCTGAAAAAAGAATTCAACGCATTTTCCGTCCGATCAGCATTATGAGGTAAAGAGCATTGGAATTCCTCCTGTATTTAAATTTATGTGTAGACTATTGAACAATGAGCTTGTTTTCACAAATAAAGTAGCATACATTACAAAGCAGGTGAAATGCATAGAGCTGAGATTATTTGTTCACAGTGAGACATTCAGTTAAGGGTATACTGCTGCACCAAGACTGGTGATAGTCCGATGACATGAGACAAAGTCAAATCTGTTCAGAGTATTATAATTCAAATAAAAATAAAAATAATTTTCAACTCGGGCTTTGTTGAAAGGACAAAGTTAAACTTGAATTTTATTCTGTCGTGGAAAGGTGTATTCTGAATGTGTCCTCAGGCCGTCTGCAGAGTTTGAAGAAAGAAAGTTTTACTTTGTGTTCCATGGGAAGAGTGATTATCAGCACTTTCATATATCCAAACTAAAGCAATCTGAACTATAAAGCAAAGGGAGAGTACAGCATGAGCTGGGATGGGGGATGAACCTAGCATGACATGCAGGAGGAGAGTGCCAGCTTAAAGTGGGTAGGAGAAGGAAAAGTGCTTACTTAAATTGAGAATGGGGGGGGGGGCGGGAGAGAAGAGTGCTTGCATGAACTGGGGGAAAAGGGCAGGTGTACCAGTTTGAACTGAGCAGCAAAGGGAGGAAAGTCACCATGAACTGGGGCAGGGTTAAGAATGACAGCTTGGATTGAGGGGGGAAGGGAGACGAGTGCCAACATGAACAAGAGGCAGGCGGAGTAGAGTGCAAGAATGAGCTGGGATGGCTGGGAGATGAAGTGTATCGACGTGAATTTAACAGGAAGAAAGCAAGAGAGAATTTGCATTGATAGAACACCTTATCACACCACTCAGAAATGTTCCAAAGTGCTTCACATTCAGTGAATTATTTTGAAGTGCAGTCACTGTTGTTTTATAGGGAAATGTGACAGTTCAGTTTGTGGGACAACAACATGCATTTATATAGCACCTTTAACATAGTAAAACATCCCAAGGCGCTTCACAGCAACGTAATCAGACATCAATTGACACTGAGGCAAGAAAGAGATATTAGAGGGGTGAGAAAAAGCTTCGTCAAAGAGGTAGGTTTTAAGGAGAGGCTTAAAGGAGGAGAGTGAGGTGGAAAGGTTTAGCGAGAGAATTCCAGAGTTTCGGGCCTGTCTGGGCTGATGGCATGGCCGCTATTGGCGGATGAGCTGGAGGATGGACAGGAGGTAGAGTTAGAGGAACGCAGAATTCTCGGAGGATCTGTTTTTGGTGGTGTTGCTTGAGGGAAGAATGTTGGAAAGTGCAACTCCCTGCTTTTCTTCAAATAGTGCGATAGAATCTTTAACGTCCACCTGAACCAATGGAACAGGCAGATGCTGCCTTGGTTTAACACCTCACCTGGAGGTTGGCACGGTGGAAGGTTTTCAGCAGGGTAAGAGTCAGTTCATGAAACATGATCTTTCAGAATGCTGAGGATACCTTTGTGATGGGCCTTCTTTTCGGCTCTAAGGATAGGATTACAGAGGGTTATGTAAGATATACAACACAGAAACAGGCCATTCGACCCAACCAGTCCATGCTGGCGTTTATGCTCCACTTGAGCCTCCTCCCGTCTTTCCTCATCTAACCCTATCAGCATAACCCTCTATTCCCTTCTCCCTGATATGCTTAACGAGCCTTCCCTTAAAAACATCTATAATATTTGCTTCAACCAATCCCTGTGGTAGCGAGTTCCACATTCTCACCACTCTCTGGGTAAAGAAATTTCTTCTGAATTCCCTATTTTATTTCTTGGTATCTATCTTATATTGATGGCCTCTAGTTTTGCTCTTCCCCACAAGTGGAAACACTCTCTCTGTGTCTACTCTATCAAAACCTTTCATAATTTTAAAGATTTCAAGGTTTTTCTATTGCATGTTGGAGTGGGGAATGACCTGGCTCACAGACAGCAGGGTCCCTGTGGAGGACCAGGTTGGCAATTCTGTTTAGTAAACAGTTACTTGGACTGTCAATATGAGAGGAAGAGCATTTTAGAATTAGCACTGGCCTTTTTATTGAGGGGCTCCCATTTCGGAATTGAATGCATGAATGAGAAGGAAATATAATGGGCGAACCAAGAGGCAGACTGACTACTTTAACCAATGCTCCTGTTCATATCATTGAGAGTGGGGGTGGTTGAGGTGTTGCTGTGCATTGGGTGAGAAGTCTAAATGGCCAGGAGCTAGTACGTCAACCAGCATGAAGGAGACAAGTGTAAGTACAGCTGATATTGGTAGTCATTCCCTTTCCTTTTGCTGGGCTGTTTGCAGAGGTCATTGTGTGACCAGAGTTTTCATGGTCAGTGCGTCCAGGAGTCAGCAGAAGGCCTCAGTTAAAGAAACCGGATGGAGGGGAGGGTGTGTCTCAGCTAGACTGAGATGGATTATGATGAACTTTGTTCTCTTGCAGCAACGTACAGAAGGATTTGTTGAAAGAGAAGCTCGATCAGCTTCAATGTCACTTCACATGGGGCCCACAGAAAGAAAACATTGATTTGGATGATATGAAGCAAAGATTGCAAGATTCAATACAGGCTGGTGTGAAATATCAGGCCTTGTCTTACAACCAACTTGCTTTTGTAAACTGTCTGCAAGGCAACTGTGAAGAGGCAACTCAAAACTTAAAGGAAGCTGAAAAGATTCTGAGGGAGAATCATGAACATGAATTTGAAAGAAGAAGCATCATCACCTATGGAAACTATGCCTGGGTATATTATCACATGGGACAACTGACAGAGGGCCAGTCCTACCTCGACAAGCTGGAGATGATCTGTAAACGATTTACTAATGGCTCTCGGTATACAGCACTGATACCTGAAGTATACGGGGAGAAAGGTTGGTCACTGTTGAGTTCTGCTGCTGAATACTATGAAGAGGCAAAGGAATGTTTTGAGAAAGCTCTGGAGGAAGATCCTGATAACACTGAATGGAATATGGGTTATGCGACTGCTCTGTTTCGTCTGGAAACGTTTTCTGGTACCCCAGAGAGCCATGAACCCAGTCAATCAATGAAGCAGTTCCGACGTGTGCTGGAGCTTGATCCAGATGACTCTGTAGCCATGGTGCTGTTGGCTCTAAAACTACAAGAGTTCAATCAAAAGGAGGAAGCTCTCAAATTAGTTGAACAAGCATTGCAGAAGTCCCCTGATCTTCCATATGTAACTCGTTATGCAGCAAAATTTTACAGAATGAATGGAGATGTGGAAAAAGCTTTGGAGCTGTTGAAGAAAGCATTAGAAATTAGCCCAAACTCTACCTTCTTACACCACCAAATAGGTCTGTGTTACAGAAGTGATCTATTTCAACTGATCAAAAATCCAAGCAGCAATGACCCTCGCAATCCTGCTTTTCAACAGAAAGCTGAGTTGATCAATCAATGCAAGTACTATTTTGAAAAGGCATTTGAGCCCCGCCCATTGACATCTATTACAGCACAACTGGATTTTGCAACAATCTGTTCATTAAATGAAGAATATCTAAAAGCAGAGGAGATCTACAGCAATCTACTGAAATTAGAAGGTATTCGTCCAGAAAATAAGCAGAAAATACATTTACTGGCTGGATTATTTGAACTGCACCAGAAAAGATCTGAATCAAAGGCCATCACCCATTTTCTGGAAGGACTGAAAGTCAAATATGACTCAGTACAACGGAAAAGGTGTCGCCAAAACCTGGAGAAGATAGCAGAAAGACGACTTCGCAGGTATCCAAGCGACAGCGAGGCCTTTGGTGTTCTTGGGTTCCTGCACCAGCTGGATGGGGAGAAGTTCAAAGCTATTGAGTGCTTTGAAAAAGCCTTGGAGTTTGATCGTGGCAATGAAGAATATCTAAGTGCTCTTTGTGAATTACGCCTTTCTGTCTAGGCAACGCTGACTTTCCCAGCTAAAAGTAAACTAAGCATTTGAAGGATGCAGTAATACTGTCTGATCTATGAGCAGGTTTGGTCGGGTACTCGCTTCACTTATTATATTCTGCTGGCACTTTCTTTCGAATGAGCATTTTACTCGTGTGTATAATTTTCAAACGATAATCTTATTGTAATTATTCTAAATCCCTGGGCTTCATTCAAGAATATTGACACCACTGGAGCACTAACCAAATAAAATTTGTTTCCATATCCTTAGTCCATTTGCTATGTGTGGAATGAAACAAAATAAGGTGGGTTTGGGGGAATTAGAGTTAATTGAGGCAATGGGACAGAGCCACAATAGTTATTATAAATTATAAGAAATGTTTTTAAACAATAATACACATTACATGGGCCCCGATTTTAACTCCAGATGGGTTTTGAGTGGGTGAGTGGTGAGGGGAGTGGGAAATTCACCCGTTGCTGCAGATATCAGGCCCGAGGGTATTTCAATCCTGAACCTCATTATCGTGCCACCAATCGATTCCTGCACAAAGGAAAGTAAAACCCTTTGACATCCTGGTTCTGTTCAGAGTTGCTTCGGCCTGTTGGAAAAGCTGCAGCGGCTTCCACCGCTCAGGCCAGAGTTGACATCGCAGCCAGGGCCTGATGACATCATCAGACGTGTGTCAGTGAGGACCCCGCCCACTTTGCTGAGCCCAGTTTCTGCCAAGTGGGTAGGTTTAAAATCACCCAATGAAGTTCTTAGGTAATCTATAAAATGGAGTAGATAGACGGACACTGATCTCCAAATATATATGAACAATGTGTTTTATTGTGATCATCATGTGTTTCGGGTCTTTTAACAGCAATGAATGCAAAGCATTATAGCTGGAGGTGCCATAAGCTTCAGTGCACTCTGAGCATGTGACTTATACTCTTTTTATGGTAATGATGGTATAAAAAATATCCAATCCAGCCCATAGAGTGAGTAATAAAACCACTCTGCCGACCTGTCTTTCACTTGCTGCCTCTTCACAAAAAGTCCCCCATCAGGTGAAAGGCTTTCCATCTGCGACAGCTGAGAAAGGGCCAACGACCACTGCAGGTCCTTCAAATAGATCATCAGTTTGATTCTGTTGTTCTGAAGCTTTGCTGACAGACGATTGGACTCCCATCCAGAGCGTTCATTCAGATCTCAGCCTCTGTCACTGGGAGTCTCCCTGCCCTGTAACTTGTCAGCTGCACCAGCTCTTCATCAAACCTTCTGAGTCACTCGTTGGCCAACACAGAGCAACTTGGACAATACCTGGGAAAGTCCATTTTCTAGAGACTGTCACCATCTCGGTGAAGGGAAACGCAGTAGCGGGAGGAAGGCTAAAGGATATAAAAATAGGTTAAAAAGAATAAAACACAATGGCTGCAGACACTGATTTTCTAAACAGAGATTTCAATTGTAATTGTCATATCAGAGATTGAATATTAAAATAACCAATAAAATGAAACTGTGGCTAAGATTTAATTTGTGTTGTTGATCTGTGCGAATGCGGACAGTTAGTGCGGTGCAGAACATGATGGGAAAAACCTGCAAGATATTTTCTGGCAGTCGGTAATGTTTATGGCCACTTGCCACCATTTGGTGAACGGCAATTCCTACATTTCATCTTGGTCAACACAGAGCAGCGTGGGTAAAAGCTGAGAAGACCATTTCATGGAGACTGTCGTCATCTCAGCTAAAGGAAGGCTCAGTAGAGGGAGGAAAGCTAAGAGGATAAAAGATGTTCAAAATAATTAAAACTTTATCATTGCAGACACAGATTTTGCCAACAGAAGTCATACACGCCAATGAGACTTGCCTCCTGGAACCCAGACTGGAATGATCCTCTGCCAATGAGGATTGATTCCAATCCATCATTTATCTATTCAGCAATTTTTGAAAGAAAAAATAAAATTAATTGAAGCTTTTTTATTCCTCCTAGTAATAGATTCTCTGCTGCTGATGAGAAAAAGAAGTTTTAAAATGTAAAAAAGTAATCAATTCCCAAAGGGAAATAGAGAGTATTTTGCAATAAAATTGAACAAAGGTTCCTTCCTGTTTCAAAATATTAAAAGAAAATCCAATGCCCGAGCTCATAGATTCCAAAATACTCGAAAATGCATTAAATTAGTTGTTAAAAAGCATTTTGGAGTTCTCATCTTGGGAGCTGTGTCAGATTATTTGAAAGCTTTGGTCAGCTTTTGCTAGTTCTCTAAGTTTGGAAAATATGGGAAGTGCATGTGGTTGACTGTTGAAGGAAGACAGGATTGGACATTGGTGTGGTGTCCCACATAGTCAAATACCCTGGTACAGTCGATGCCCTCCACATCAATAATGGACACCTGGGTGAGGCACTGGAGGGCGACCAGTACCCATGGCACTACACCCACTAGGGAGTCAACACCTTTAATGAGAGGAGGGAAGGGCAACAAATAGTCTTTCTGGTTACTGTATGATTCCAGGCCCCAGGATGTATTTTCTGGCACTGGTCAGGCATCGTATCCACCTCTAACCCAGAGGTGACTGCTGGGATGTCCTGGGAGAACTTACACATTCACACATTCGCACAAAAGTGCAGAGCAACAGTTGGAGTGAGAGCCACAATGTGATACGATTGTTGACTTCCTCAGTGCATTACCACTGGATCCTTCCTTCCTCCCTTCCTTCCTTCCCTTGGTGTGGAAGAAGTGCTTCCTGATTTCTCTCCTCATAAGCGTAGCTAATTATAAGATCTGCTGCCTTGTTCAGGACTCCCCGCACCAGAGGAAATAGTTTCTCTGTATTGACCCGATCGAATCTCATTGTCATTTTAAATACCTCAATTAGCGGTGAGGCCATTGAAGGATTGAAAACAAGGATGAGAATTTTAAAAGCGAGGCATCGCCAGACCTGGAGCCAATGAAAGTCAGCGAACACAGGGATGATGGGTGAACGGGACTTGGTGCGAGTTAGGATATGGGCACAGAGTTTTGGATGAGCTCAAGTTTACAGAGGGTGTAAGGTGGGAGGCCAGCCAGGACAGCATTGGCATAGTCGAGCCTAGAGGGAATTAAGATGTGGATGAGTGTTTCAGCAGCAGGTGAGCTGAGGCAGAGTTGGAGACGGGCGATGATACGATATTACAAACACCGAGCAATGCTGGCTCCTGTCCAGAGGGGATGCCCATTTTACATTTCTCTCATTGAATTCAATTGAAATAAAAATCGGGAGAGATGCTTAACGAGCCGTTGACTCACTACTACCCGGTTTACACAATCGCTCAAAGTCAAGATCACTCCCACCGGTTTCTGGCGGGAGTCGGAGCTGAACTATTGAAATAAGGTCTGTGAGTTAAAATGGCCCAGGCCTCACACTGAGGAGTCTGTGGGGATTTCCCTCTCACCTCACATCCCAGGACCCGAGTTAAAATCGGGGCAATCGAATCCTGTTATCATGTGGAAATGAATATTCTGTAAGTGCCCTGAGCCTCTTTTCAGACTTTGAAGGGTCTATTCTGTGACCCATGGTAAACTAGCAGGAACTTACTAATGTCAACTGGTCAGTTTTAGCATGTGGTGATGAACAGACTAAAGCAATCACTACTGCAATTCCCATGGCAACGGGAAATAAACCAAACTATAAAATCCTGCCTAAGGTCCCATGGAATTTGACTGCACTTACTGTCGATTCACAAATACAACCAACCTCCAGATGGAAAGATATCAAATGTTGTTAGTTTGACTTTCCAGGTCCAGTTTCTGAGTTGCCAACTCTGGTTGGAGGCATTGCTGGAGGATTGACTGGGACATTAACTGGGATAGTCAGAGTGTGAAAGGCTCAGAGGGTGTAGAATTCTTAAAGTGCATCCAGGAGAGCTTTTTGAGCCAGCATGTAGAAAGTCCTGCAAGAGAGGGGGCGGTAATGGACCTAATTCTAGGGAATGTGGCCGGCCAAGTGGAAAAAGTGCTAGTAGGTGAGCACTTTGGTGACAGTGACCATAATATGGTGAGATTTAAGGTGGTCATGGAAAAGGACAGGGATGGGCCGGAAATAAAGGTTCTAAATTGGGGGAAGGCCGATTTTAATAGGATAAGGCAGGATCTGGCCAAAATGGACTGGGATCAGCTACTTGTAGGAAAATCCGCATCGGAGTAATGGGAGGCTTTCAGAAGGGAGATTGAGATCATACAATGGCAACATGCTCCCGTAAAGGTCAAGGGTGGTTCCAAAAACCACAGGGAACCTTGGATGTCAGGGGATATACGAGAATGGATTAGGAAAAAAAGGAGGGCTTTTGGCAGATACAAAAGGCTAAAGACGGAGGAAGCCCTAGAGGAGTACAAAAAGTGCAGGGGGATACTTAAAAAAGAAATTAGGAGATCAAGGAGGGGCCATGAAATAACACTGGCGAGCAAAATAAAGGAAAATCCTAAGATGTTTTATAAGTATATTAAGGGTAAGAGGATAACTAGGGAAAAAATAGGGCCCATTAGGGACAAAAGTGGCAATCTGTGTGTGGAGCCGGAAGATGTAGGAGGGGTTCTAAATGAATTTTTTGCATCTGTTTTCACTATGGAGAAGGACGATGTAGACATAGAAATAGGGCGGGGGGACTGTGATATGCTCGAACATATTAACATCGAGAGGGAGGAGGTATTGGCGGTTTTAGCTGGCCTAAAAATGGATAAAGCCCCAGGCCCGGATGAAATGTATCCCAGGCTGCTGTGTGAGGCAAAGGAAGAGATTGCGGGGGCTCTAACACATATATTCAGGACCTCTCTGGCCAGAGGGGATGTGCCAGAAGACTGGAGAACCGATAATGTAGTTCCATTATTCAATAAGGGAAGTAGGGAAAAACCGGGGAACTACAGGCCAGTGAGCCTAACATCAGTGGCAGGAAAATTATTGGAAAAAATTCTGAGGGACAAAATTTGTCTCCACTTGGAGAGGCAAGGATTAATCAGGGATAGTCAACATGGCTTTGTCAAGGGAAGATCATGTCTGACTAATTTGATTGAATTTTTTGAGGGGGTGACTAGGTGTGTGGATGAGGGTAACGCAGTGGATGTGGTATACATGGATTTCAGTAAGGCCTTTGATAAAGTCCCGCACAGGAGACTGGTCAAGAAGGTAAGAGCCCATGGAATCCAGGGTGCCTTGGCACATTGGATACAAAACTGGCTTAGTGGCAGAAGGCAGAGGGTGATGGTCGAAGGTTGTTTTTGTGACTGGAAGCCTGTGGCCAGTGGGGTACCACAGGGATCGGTGCTGGGTCCCTTGCTGTTTGTGGTCTACATTAATGACTTGGATATGAATGTAAAAGGTATGATCAGTAAGTTCGCGGATGATACAAAAATTGGTAGGGTGGTAAATAGCGAGGAGGGTAGCCTCAGTCTGCAGGACCATATAGATGGGTTGGTCAGATGGGCAGAACAGTGGCAAATGGAATTTAACCCGGAAAAGTGTGAGGTGATGCACTTTGTGGGGACTAACAAGGCAAGGGAATACACAATGAATGGTAAGGCCCTAGGCAAGACGGAGGGTCAGAGGGATCTGGGTGTGCAAGTACACAGATCCCTGAAGGCGGCGGAACAGGTGGATAAGGTGGTAAAAAAGGCATATGGGATACTTGCCTTCATTAGCCGAGGCATTGAATATAAGAGCAAGGAGGTTATGATGGAGCTGTATAAAACACTGGTTAGGCCACAGCTGGAATACTGTGTGCAGTTCTGGTCGCCACACTACAGGAAGGATGTGATCGCGTTGGAGAGGGTGCAGAGGAGGTTCACCAGGATGTTACCAGGGCTGGAGCGCTTCAGCTATGAAGAGAGACTGGGCAGATTGGGTTTGTTTTCCTTGGAGCAGAGGAGGCTGAGGGGGGACATGATTGAGGTGTACAAAATTATGAGGGGCATAGATAGGATGGATGCTGAGGAGCTTTTTCCCTTAGTAGAGGGGTCAATAACTAGGGGGCATAGATTCAAGGTAAAGGGCGGTAGGTTTAGAGGGGATTTGAGAAAGAACTTTTTCACCCAGAGGGTGGTTGGAGTCTGGAACTCACTGCCTGAAAGGGTTGTGGAGGCAGGAACCCTCACAACATTTAAGAAGCATTTGGATGAGCACTTGAAATGCCATAGCATACGAGGCTACGGACCAAATGCTGGAATATGGGATTAGATTAGACAGGGCTTGATGGCCGGCGTGGACACGATGGGCCGAAGGGCCTCTATCCGTGCTGTATAACTCTATGGGCTAGATTTTCAGTATAGGCAGTTTTGGGGCGCTAACCTTAGCGCCCGCCCGAAGTTAGCGCCCGCCCCAAAGTAGCGCCCCGTTGCCGGAAATTCAGTGGCTTCGCCCTAAGAGATTGGTGGAGCGCTAAAAGAGGTGTTCCACTCCTATCTTTAGGCGCTAAGCCGGCGGTCCAGAGGGATAGCGCCCAGGCTGGGCGCAGCGCGGGTGCGGTCATTTTTGGACTGACAGCAGACCCCGTGGCGCCGACCAGCTCTTAAAGGGGGAAGGGACGAATTGGTCTGCTGCCACGCCCTGCACACTGCAGCCTTGCAAAGAGGCCTCAACACTGCTGCTCAGCCCCAGGGAGTCATGGCAACGCCAGAGAAGGCCCGTCAGCGTGCCCTGCGCTTCTCAGAGGGTGATCTGGACATAATGGTCACAGCTCTGGAGGTGAGGCGCAAGATCTTGTTCCCAGAGAGTGGGAGGAATCCAACCCACCACGACTACACCAAAGACTGGAAGCAGATCGCCCAGAGGGTGACGTTCACCGGCGATGCCCCCAGGACCCACAAACAATGTCGTAAAAAATACAACGATCTGACCAGGATTGTGAAGGTGAGTAGCCTTTCCAGTCTCCTCCTCATTCTTGCATGTACACCTGACATAATGGGCAAAGGGAGCTGAAAGTCCTATTGGCCAGCCCTCAGCCAGCAGCATTGGGACAGTCATGAGCATCACATGGTCATTCGGCACTCTACACTTTGTCCAAGCTATTCCACCATGGGAGGCAGTGCACACTACATCAGGGCTTCACTCTGTCCACGCTATTCCACCATGGGAGGCAGTGCACACTACATCAGGGCTTCACTCTGTCCACGCTATTCCACCATGGGAGGCAGTGCACACTACATCAGGGCTTCACTCTGTCCACGCTATTCCACCATGGGAGGCAGTGCACACTACATCAGGGCTTCACTCTGTCCACGCTATTCCACCATGGGAGGCAGTGCACACTACATCAGGGCTTCACTCTGTCCACGCTATTCCACCATGGGAGGCAGTGCACACTACATCAGGGCTTCACTCTGTCCACGCTATTCCACCATGGGAGGCAGTGCACACTACATCAGGGCTTCACTGCGCACTTACAGCCCGTCCTTTCTCTTGCAGGCTAAAGTAGCGGTTAATCGCCAGGCGCGTGCCAGGGGTGGCCGCGCCAAGCTGCAGAAGCTCACTCGGCTGGAGGAGCGCGTGTGTGTGCTCATGGGAGCCCGTGTGATTGTCCCCACAGCGTGCAGAGTATCCGACCCTCCACTGCCCGGCAATGGTAAGGACCTCGCCTTTTGGCCCTCTCGCGTCGCACTGGCCCATCCGAGCTACCTCCTTTGCCACTGTCCCACCAATGCGCTGAATGCCACCAGTCCTAACTCCCTCGCTGACGCCGTCTCCTCACTCTGAAGCTACTCTTGTGCATTCCTGCTTTCAGCTGGTGACGACCAGGACCCTGAAGCTGCCAGTGACAGCACCTCCGACCAGCAGGAGGAGGAGGAGCAAGCCGGACCTTCGGGGGAACAGTCACGTCCCGCAGGAGAGGAGGAAATGCTTGACACCTCCTCACTGGACGAGTGCCTGGAGGAACTGTCGCAGGGCAATGCAGCTTCTGGGACCAGTGGCGTCCAGCCACCCAGGAGCCGTGCGCGTGGCCCACGGCCTTCCCCCCCAAAGGGGGGAAGGATCAGAGGGGAGTGCTGCTGTTCGGCACACTCGCCGCCACCAACGCGGCAAGGGTCCCCTAGTTCGGCCCCCTCCTCCCCAGCGGGAGAGTCGCGACTCCAGTCCGGACACCTTCACCTCGGAGGAGGTGCGGAAGCTGGATAAGATGGCCGAGGATTCGGACAGGAGCCACACGGAGCTCATGAGCGTGGTGGGGCGCATGCCTGAGGCCATCGAGTCGCTGGCGACCAGTGTGCGCGAATTCGGGGCAGCAACTGCCGCGAGTGGCCGCATGCTGACTGATGCCGTCAAGACCCTGACGGCTGTGATGCGCGCGCACACCAGGACCACAGGGGCACTCACTGCTGCCACACGCGCTGTCTCAGGCAGGCATCGCCAGGGCAGCCGCCGCGCTGGACCATCCCAGCAAGCCGCCCCTCGGCTGATTGCTGCGGATCCTGCAGTGTGGGCCCGGCCGAGTGCCACCACGCCACAGCACCAGCCAGCGCATCCCACACGCCAGCTGGCCCACATTGCGCCATCCGTCGCCGCCATTCCCCCACTGGGGCGTCAAGGGCAAGCGGCTGCAGCTGATGGTGGCCAGGCTCAGGTGCGCCACTCAGCAGACGGCCCCTCGAGGCCCAAACGCCGTGTAGGCCGCCCCCCAGCGGCATCTGGCGGAAGGGCATCTGAGCCTCAGGCACCTTCCCCCAGCCTCGCAGCAGCCACTGGGCAGAGCTTGCGAAGGAGCAGCCGGCCGGGCAGGGGAGGCAAAAGGCTGGGCAAGGTCTCGCCCTCGCGGGCCACTCAGTAGAGGGTGTGCGCAGCTTTCCTTTTATATGGCGGTGGCCATCTTTATTTTGCCCATGGTTGTGTTGTTGGAGGGCTTATTTTTTGCGTTAGGCCGACGTTGAGGCCCGGTTTGAAGAAAGGTGGAGTGACTCCTCCACAGTTTGTGGGAGTGAGTCGTTTGTTGGGCTTTTTGTGGGGCCCGTTTATTGTTTTTGGGGATTATGTGGGAAGGGCTTTTCATTTTTGTGTAATAAAAAATTATCTTTATTCATGCAGTCTCCATGGTTGTTCTTCTTAGTGTTTGTTGGCTTCGCTGGCTGAGGGGTTGCGGAGCGGCTGCATTCATCTTCTCTCATGGCCCCTGGCCATTCCCTGACAGGGGGCTTAGAAGTACCGTGTAATAAAGTGGCGTCGTGCGGCCCTTGGCCCTGGTCGCTCCCTCCTGGGAACGTACTCCTGCTCCTCCTCCTCCTCCTCCTCATGCTCCTCCTGCTCCTCCTCCTGAGGTGCTGGTCCAACGTCAGGTGGCAGTGCCTGAGTCCTGCGGATAGCCAGGTTGTGTAGCATGCTGCAAACCACCACAAATTGGGAGACCCGGTCCGGCGAATACTGGAGAGCTCCTCCGGAGCGATCAAGGCAGCGGAACCGCTGCTTGAGGACCCCAATAGTTAGCTCGATGATGTTGCGGGTGGTTTGATGGCTCTCGTTGTAGGCCTCTTCAGCAGCGGTCCTGGGCGCGCGGAGCGGGGTCATGAGCCAGGTGCACAAAGGATAGCCTTTGTCCCCGAGTAGCCATCCTCTTGGGGGAGGCTGTGCCTGGAACATGTCATGCACAGTACTCTGCCGCAGGATAAAGGCATCGTGGCTGCTGCCTGGGAAGCTGGCATTGACTGCCATGATGCGCTGCTTGTGGTCACAGACCAGCTGCACATTCAGAGAATGGTAGCCCTTCCTGTTGCGATACTGCTCGCCATGCTCCAGAGGGGCCCGCAAAGCCACATGCGTACAGTCAATGGCGCCCTGCACCAAGGGGAATTCCCCGAGTCTGGAAAATCCCAATGCGCGCTGATGCTGGCTCTCCAGGGCCATGGGGAAGGAGATGAATTGGCTTCTCCTTCTGAACAGTGCTTCGGTCACCTGGCGGATGCAGCGATGCGCGCCGTACTGGGAGATGTTTGCTATGTCCCCAGCAGCATATTGGAAGGAGCCGGTGGCATAGAAGTTCAATGCCACCGTCACCTTCACTTCCACCGACAGAGACGTCCTGCACCTGAGCTTTGGCCGCAGATCTCGGCGAAGCAGGTGGCAGATCTCTGCAATCACCTCCTTTCGGAATCGGAGCCTTTTAACACATCGCGCGGCACTCATGTTTAGGTAGGAGCGCTGCTGGCGGTATAGCCTGACTGGGTAAGGCCTACGTGGCCGACGCCTGTAGCCCCCTCTGCCTCTAGCCAGGGCTGCCCCTCTCACAATGCGTCTGCGAGCCCTACGGACATGGAGCTGCAGCTCCGCGTTGGCACCCCATGCAACCCCCATCAAATCCTGGCAAACACTCTAATTTCCAAAAGGCCACTTGCAGTGCTCTGGCCTGAGTCCAAAAATACCTGGCTCTTGCTGCTTGAAACCAGTTAGCTATCCTCCTTGTTGTGTCTCCAGAAATGCGTTGCACAAGAGTGTTTTCTGAAAAAAGGCTAGCCTTTATACTGGAGAGTACATCCCCTTTAATTTGCGCCCCCCGGGGCCCGCGCTGGTTGTGTTGCGTTCCTTTTTCCAAATGCTCCGGCCGCCAGCCGCACAATGGGGCGGTCCGACTGAAGTTTGGAATCGGGGCGCACAAAGGGCGTTGCACGAGGATGTGACGTCATTTTCTGCGCGCGCATCCGGGCGGGCGCTAAACTTTGCGCCGGCGCTAATGGGCAACTTAATTTGGGGCGGGGCGCAAACTGCGCTGCCCCCGGGCGCTACACGCATAGCGCCCGAAAAACACTTCTCTTAAGGCGCTAACTGCTGGCGCAAGCGACTGAAAATCTAGCCCTATGACTCTATGACATTCTGACCACATGCCACCTGACCATGTGATCCCTGACCATATGGCATCTGAGCACATGATAGCTGATCATGTGACACATGGTCACATGACTTCTACAAATGCTATTGTGTTTACCTTATAAAGGTCGGGTCCCCTGTAGGTGAGTATTTTTGTTTGTGGTTTCACGTCAGCAGCGGTTGTGACAAGTTCCAAGAACCAGGAGGCCTCCCGTGAGCAGACGCAGAGGAGAAACCGAGGGCGGGGAAGAGGAGAAACCGAGGGTGGGGAAGAGGGGGAAAGGGAGGGGGGAAGAGGGGGAAAGGGAGGTGGGGAAGAGGGGGAAAGGGAGGGGGGAAGAGGGGGAAAGGGAGGGGGGAAGAGGGGGAAAGGGACGGCGGGGAAGAGGGGGAAAGGGAGGGCAGGGAAGAGGGGGAAAGGGAGGGGGAAGAGGGGGAAAGGGAGGGGGAAGAGGGGGAAAGGGAGGGGGAAGAGGGGGAAAGGGAAGGGGGAAGAGGGGAAAAGGGAGGGGGAGAGGGGAAAGGGAAGGGGGGAAGAGGGGAAAAGGGAGGGGGGAGTGGGGGAAAGGGACAGCGGGGAAGAGGGGGAAAGGGAGGGCAGGGAAGAGGGGGAAAAGGAGGGGGAAGAGGGGGAAAGGGAGGGCGGGGAAGAGGGGGAAAGGGAGGGGTGGAAGAGGGGGAAAGGGAGGGGGGAAGATGGGGATAGGGAGGGGGCGAAGAGGGGGAAAGGGAGGGGGAAGAGGCAGAAAGGGAGGGCTGGGAAGAGGGGGAAAGGGGGGCGAGGAAGAGGGGGAAAGGGAGTGGGGGAACAGGGGGAAAGGGAGCGGGGAAGAGGGGGAAAGGAAGGGGGAAGAGGGAGAAAGGGAATGGGGGAACAGGGGGAAAGGGAGCGGGGAAGAGGGGGAAAGGAAGGGGGAAGAGGGGGAAAGGGAGGGTGGGGAAGAGGGGGAGGGGGGTAAGAGGGGGAAGGGGGGTAAGAGGGGGAAAGGGAGGGCGGGGAAGAGGGGGAAAGTGAGGGGGGAAGAGGGGGAAAGGGAGGGCGGGGAAGAGGGGGAAAGGGAGGGCAGGGAAAGGGAGGGCGAGGAAGAGGGGGAAAGGGAGGACCGGGAAGAGGGGAAAGGGAGGGCGGGGAAGAGGGGGAAAGGGAGGGCTGGGAAAGGAAGGGCGGGGAAGAGGGGGAATCCGAGGGCAGGGAAGAGAGAAAACTGACGGAGGGGAGAAGGAGAAACCGAAGGCAGGGTACAGAGGAGACCGAGAGCGGGGGAGCAAATCACAGAGGGGAAACCAGAGGTCAAAATAATTTTTTTCCAACAGTCACTCATAGTAACTCACTGAATTTGTAGTGATGACTAACAGTGATAGTGGTAACACTCAGGTTCCCCTCATAACCAACAGTAATACAATAATTCATTGATAATCTATATGCAACTGATAGTAATATATGTAATACCTCGATAACCTACGTGTAAATAGCAGTAATTATATAACCCACTGATATTCACCTTGAATCCAAAGCCAGAATCCCCCTGCACTGCACAAGGTGAGGTCAGGCTCCCCAGTCTCCCTCTCCCCCTGAGTCCCCATTCCTCAGGCTCCCTCTCCTCCCAAGCCCCCATTCCGCAGTCTCCCTCTCCCCCATTCCCCAGTCAAATTCAAATTCAAATTCAAATCGCTTTATTGGCATGATAAGGTACATCTTATGTTGCCAAAGCATCAAAATACATTTATGGTTGAACACATAAACGCAGTTCTATTCATACAGTGTATAAACAGGTATATCCCTGAGTGTATAAATATACATTCGCCTTGTTTATATATACTCTTTTCTTAGTTTACTGGTTGTCCCTCTGTTCATGGCAAGCTGTGACATAGTGTGCCGCCAGTGTTACACAGCTTCTCTCCTCCCCCAGTAGGAATGGGAGCTTTTGGTTGTCATTCAGATTTCTGAATTCAGGGCATATTTGTGAGAATTTTTGGTAGAAATTCTCCCTGATGCCCTGATATTTTCCACAGGCTGTGAGGAAGTGCATCTCTGTCTCCACTACTCCCTGACTGCAGTGAGAGCATATCCTGTCTTCTCTTGGCAGCCTGGTCTGCCTGTGTCTGCCTTTTTCGATCGCTAGGCTATGTTCGCTAAGTCTGTACCTTGTCAAGGTTCTTCTCAGTTTGTTATCCTTTACCAGGGTCAGGTAATCAGCTATGTTGTATTGTCTGTTTAGGGCCAAGTAGCAATTGAGTTTGCTTTGGGTTTTTGTTGTTTCTGCCCAATATGTCAGATATTTTTCCTTTTGCTTAGCGACGATTGTGTTGGGTCGAATTCTTTGTGTTACCCTGTCACTGTCCTGGGGCTGGTTATTGTTAGTATTGTTAGTAGTTACCTCACTGAGTCCCAGGACTAGTTGACTGAGGGTATTCTTCTTTATGGTCAGCTCTTGGCATTTCAGGGCATCGTAGTGATAGCATTGGGGGTTGCTCATTTGTAGGTGATTCCAAAATTTGGTGGCTCTTTTTTGGATAGTGATTATTAATGGATATTGGCCTAGTTCCGCCCTGCATGCATTGTTTACTGTTTTCCTTTGAGTCCGGAGGATACTTTTACAGAATTCTGCATGTAGGATCTCAATTGGGTGTTTGTCCCATTTTGCAAATTCTTGTTGTGTTAGCGGTCCCCATACCTCACTGCCATAGAGTGCAATTGGTTCAATTACTGATTTGAAAATTTTGAGCCAAATGCTAATTGGGATTTCTATTTGGATTGATTTTTTGATGGCATAGAAAGCCCTTCTTGCTTTCCCTTTCAGTTCATTCACAGCCAGTTTGAAGTTTCCCGTAGAACTGATTTTTAAGCCCAAGTATGTGTAGTTAGTGGTTTGTTCAATTTTGGTTGTTCCTACTGTGAAATTTATTTTGGGTCCCTGATGTTTGGATCTTTGCTGGAACACAAGGACTTTGTTTTTTTGGGGATTTATTGTCAGGGCCCAAGTCTGGCAGTACGACTCCAGCAGGTCCAGGTTCTGCTGTAGGCCCTCCTTAGTTGGTGACAGCAGAACCAGGTCATCTGCATAGAGGAGGAATTTAACCTTGGGTTCATATAGGGTGAGGCCGGGTGCTGTAGATTGTTCAAGTAGTTTTGCCAATCCATTAATGTAAATATTAAAGAGTGTCAGTGAGATTGGTGAGCCCTGCGTCACCCCCCGCCCCTGTGGGAAGTATTTTGTTTGTTTGTCTCCAATTTTAACTGCACATTTGTTGTTTGTATACATTGATTTAATTACATCATATGTTTTCCCTCCTACCCCGCTTTCGATAAGTTTCAGGAATAAACCGTCATGTCAGATGGAGTCGAAAGCCTTCTGGAAATCTACAAAGCATGCGTAGATTTTGCTTTTGTTATGGTGAACGTGTTTGTCAATTAGGGTCTGTAGGGTGAAGATATGATCGGATGTTCTATAGTTTGGCAGGAATCCAATTTGGCTTTTACTCAAGACATTGTGCTCCTCAAGGAAGTTTATAAGTCTTTTGTTTATGATGCTACAGAATACCTTCCCCAGGTTACTGTTTACACAGATGCCTCGATAGTTGTTTGGGTCGATTTTGTCCCCACTTTTGTATATGGGCGTTATGAGTCCTTTGTTCCAGATGTCAGGGAAATAACCGACACTCAGAACCAAGTTGAAGAGTTTTAGGATAGCCAGTTTCATTTTGTCGTCTGCGTGTTTAATCATCTCGTTTAGTATGCCGTCTGTCCCGCAATCTTTTCCTGGTCGCAGGTCCTTGAGTTTTTCAAGAAGTTCTTTTTCTGTTATTATGGCGTCTAGCAGGTTTTGGTTATCTTTTAAGGCCATTTCTAGCTTTTCCAGTTTTTTGCATATTTGGTGTTGCTCTGGTCTTAGTGTGTTTTTCTGGTATAATTTTTCAAAGTGGTTTACCCATGTGTCCCCATTTTGAATGGACAAATCGTCATGTTGTTTTTTGTGTAGTGTTTTCAAGTTGTCCCAGAAACAATTGGAATCAATGGATTCCTCCATGGAGCTGAGTGTATTCTTAATATATTGCTCTTTTTTGGTTCTGAGTGTGTTTCTGTATTGTGTTAGTGTCTGACAATAAGTAAGGTGTAATTCCTCGTTTTCTGGATGTCTGTGTTTTTGGTTTGATATTTTTCTAAGTTTTTTCCTCATGTTATGGCAATCTGGGTCAAACCATTTTTCATAGTTTTTTGTTTTGGGTTTGTTCTTGCGAGCTTTCAAGTTTGCACTTGTTGCCAAATTATCAAAAATATTGTTTAGGTTAATAACTGCCCGGTTTACGCCTTCTTTATTGTGAGTGTATATGTTATCCAGTCCCTCTACCCCCATTCCCATCTCCCTCTCCCCGTCTTCCCCATTCCCCAGTCTCCCTCTCCCCCATTCCCCAGTCTCCCGAGCCCCCATTCCCCAGCCTCCCGAGCCCCCATTCCCCAGTCTCACTCTCCCCCATTCCCCAGTCTCCCGAGCCCCCCGAACCCCCATTCCCTAGTTTCCCTCTCCCACCTCTCCCCCCTCTCCCCATTCCCCAGTCACCCTCTCCCCCGAGCCCTCATTCCCCAGTCTTCCTTCCACCCGAGCCCCCATTCCCCAGTCCCCCTCTACCCCGGAGCCCCCATTCCCCAGTCTCCCTCTCCCTGAGCCCCCATTCCCCAGTCTCCCTCTCCCCCCCGAGCCCCCATTCCCCAGTCCCCCTCTACCCCGGAGCCCCCATTCCCCAGTCTCCCTCTCCCTGAGCCCCCATTCCCCAGTCTCCCTCTCCCCCCCGAGCCCCCATTCCCCAGTCTCCCTCTCCCCCCGAGCCCCCATTCCCCAGTCTCCCTCTCCCTGAGCCCCCATTCCCCAGTCTCCTTCTCCCCCGAGCCCCCATTCCCTAGTCTCCCTCTTTCCCCGAGCCCCCATTCCCTAGTCTCCCTCTTTCCCCGAGCCCCCATTCCCCAGTCTCCCTCTCCCCTGATCCCCCATTCCCCAGTCTCCCTCTCCCCTGAGCCCCCATTCCTCAGTCTCCCTCTCCCCGTGAACCCCCATTCCCCAGTCTCCCTCTCCCCCAAACCCCATTTCCCTAGTCTCCTTCTCCCCCGAACCCCCATTTCTGTCGCCCTCTCCCCGCGAACCCTCATTCCCCAGTCTCCCTCTGCCACCAAGCCCCCATTCCCCAGTCTCCCTCTCCCCCAAGCTCCCATTCAACAGTCTCCCTCTCCAAGCCCCTATTCCCATCTCCCTCTCCCCGAGCCCCATTCCCCAGACTCCCGCTCCCCCTGAAACCCCATTCCCCAGTCTCCCCCTTTCCCGCGAGCCCCCATGCCCCAGTCTCACTCTCCCCCATTCCCCAGTCTCCCTCTCCCCGAGCCCCAATTCCCCACTCTCACTCTCCGCCATTCCCCAGTACCCCTCCGTCCCCGTGCCCCATTCCCCAGTCTCCCTCGCCCCCCGAGCCCCCATTCCCCAGTCTCCCTCTCCCCCCGAGCCCCCTTTCCCTAGTCTCCCTCTGCCCCCGAGCCCCCATTCCCCAGTCTCCCTCTCCCCAAGCCCCCATTCCCCAGTCTCCCTCTCCCCCGACCCCCCATTCCCCAGTCTCCCTCTCCCCGAGCCCCCATTCCCCACTTTCACTCTCCCCTGAGCCCCCATTCCCGAGTCCCCCTCTCCCCCCAAGCCCCCATGCCCCAGTCTCCCTCTCCCCGAGCCCCCATTCCCCAGTCTCATCTCCGTAGGGGGTTTTGGTTTGGGGTTTTGTGTCTGGCCAGTCATTCATATCTGAGCTGCTCCAGCCCCGTGTGGTTCGAATCGCTTCCCCTTTGGTTCTGACCACCGGACTTATTTACAAGTAGCGATATAGACAAACAAGACTAGTGCTTTGGTGCAAAGAAAACCAATGTTTATTAGAATAGATAAACAATTACTATACAGAACACAATTACACTTAACGGGGGAGGAGAAACGGACAAGTCGAGGGAAAATGACTAAAATGACACTTTAGCAATTCCGCTTATCTCCCTCCCTTTACACCTATCTAGGTTGTCTTGTGATGGGCCAGAAAATTGATGCTCACCAGTCTAGGATGTTGAAACGCCTGCTCCGTGCCCTGTTGCCTGTCGATGTTTTAGGTTTTCACCGCCCAAAGCAGAGATACCCCAGTGTTTGAAACGTAACTGCGGGTATTCTACTTCCCTGGATGGGCTCTTCGTCGACGATCTTCTCGCTGGGTTGATGATACGGCAGGGCACCGGAGGCGAGGTGGGAGAGAGAGAGAGAGAGATGGCTTCTCGAGGGACTAGTTATACCCTTCCTGGTAGCCCTTATCTCCCGCCAGATCAGCTCATTTCTTTTGTCTGATCTGGATGTGTTAAAACTCATACAATAGGTACCGATCTGGGCCCATCGACCTGGATGGCCGGTTAATCGGTTTTAAATGTCTCATCAGTGTTCCTCTTTGTCCATCGCGTTTCGTGATGGGGCCATTCCAGTCTGAATGCCCCGTTGATCGTTTGTAAACAATGTCGATGTTCTCTAATGAAGGTCTGAAATGCAGCTAAGCTTGTCCTACTACATATTGAATGGCCTTGCCTGCTCTTGATTGTTTGTGTAAACAACCTTGATGGGTTTTAATCAGAGGCCCGAATGCCACTGGGTTTGCTTCTCATGCATAAATGCAGAAGGTCTGTCTGCATTTGAGTTTCTGGAAAGTTCCTGCTCACAATCATCGGAATCCAAGTTTGTGAGTCCAAACTGAAACTTACCAGCCTTGGCCATGAGGCTGACAGCAGCCATCTTGTTGAGCCCTGGATACCAAACTCAGTCCAACCAGGGTTTCTTTACTAAACCAAAAGTAAATCTTCGGGGGAGACATGAAATTTGCGAATCCTTATATCCCCCCTAGGATACTGAAACTTGCTTGGAGTGTCTAATTAAGGTGAGCATATTTCTGACCCCCCACAAACAACCTTCCCCTATATTTATCTATCCACGATCCCTCGACACATACATTCCCCTTACTTAGAGAAAACCGCAGTGCACGACAGGCATCTATCGATAGAAACAATTACTATCTGTTACAGTAGTCCAAGCACGGCGGGGTCCAACACCCCTGCACTACTTGGGACATCATAAAACTTTATTACAACACATAACCTTTAATAAAAATCAACATCAGGCCAAAAACATATTTATTAAAATAACGAACGGAAGGAACGAGCTTTATTAAAAATAACATACGAATTGGCCATCACTCGGTAGTGATACAACACAAAACTCGCACGGGTGTTTCTTCTTCCACCCGGGCATATTGGTCCTTCCACAACCCTTTTGTTTTAAATTCTACCCCGGGACCCTTTCTCCTACACTGGACACAAACCAGGTCGAGGACGATCCCTAGCTGACAGACTACTAAGATGTGGGACGCCATTCGGATCCAGGAGGGGACCTCTATACTCTCAAAAACGTCCCACCAGGGCAGGGTCATAATATCTAAAATGTCGGCCCCTATCAGTACAGTCTTCTGTTCCAAAGTGTAGAAGTGCTTTTGTGATACTAGAACGGCTTTTAATAATTTGGTAAGGTGTTCTGGGAGAGGGGGAATCGGGTAACTGAAGTGGGCGACATATTTCTGGAGGTGGGTAAAACTCTCCTCCACAGTGAGGTGAACAGTGGACGGCCAGGAATGGGGACAATTCGTGTCTGTGCCACTTGAATTTCTGCCTCGGGTTTGAAACAGAAACTGCTGTCACTCGCCGCGCACCAGCTGTGCTGTCCATGCTGGTAGTGAGACGCTCCTGTGGTGACACAATATGTCCCACCTCATCTTTATGTGCTACCTGTGGGGGAACATGACCTTGTGCCATGGCTTCCACGGTACAATTTATAGGTTTCACGTCAGCAGCTCTGAACCCGCATTGTGGTTTCGAATAGGCATTCAAGTGCTGGGGACACAGGATGATGTGTGCTCCCCGGCTGCGGCACCCCGAAAGGTCAGTACCCGTCATAGCGTGCTCCCACTTTATGACATAGGGCGGGACCACTGCAAAACGAATGTGTGCACCCCCTTAAATGATTCCAATGTTCTCCACCCTGTATACCGGTGCGGGTCGGGCCGTCCCGCCCATGACCGGCATTCTTACAACTATCCCCATGGCGGTGTGGTTGGACCGCCCACAGTCCACTGGGACTGGGTAAGCCTCAGAAGCTAACCGGAGATGGCACGGGCTTAATGTGTTCTCAAAAGGGTGGAGGGCTGCGAGGTGTTTGTTGCTGATCCAGGAGGGGACTAAACCTTGCTTTAAATCCTCCAGATTTCTGCGGCCCTTGCCCAGCAACCATGCCCCATACAGCACGCACACCTCATTTTGTGCAGCCTGGTCAGAAGCGTTTCTGTCCTCCCTGATGAGAGCATTTACCGTCTTTGCATGTTTTTCCAGCTCCGCGATGATCTCCTTCAAATGGAGCATCATGGCCTGGTCTTCATGCAACTCAGAACCTACCACCTTATTCTCATCAGTTAAAATACCCTTTAATTGTGTTTTTAGACCATTAATCTGGGTCTGCAGCTTGATGTCATCTAAACTGTTGATGACCGAGGACCCCGTGTTAAAACCAGTTAAAACGTCATTAAAAACACCTCTTCTTTGCCTCCCAACCCCGTCCCAAACCTCGTGGTGAGTATATAATGCAGCCTTATTGACCTCCGAAAAGTCAAATTCCCGGAATTTTTGAAACATTTCTGTTAATAGGGCTTGATACAATTTTGCAGTCTCTGCGGGGCACCACGCGGGTAAGTGTACCTCAGTGAGGTTTAAAATCACCGAGGCCACCGCGTAATGCACGCCTTGATACAGCACCTGGTCTGTGGGTACTAGCACCAGGCCGTTCCCTGGTCCCTTGGTGGTGGCGGGGCATCCCTCTGCTACTGTCCGTGACATCGGGGTCGTGGGCAGGGGCCATCGGGGGCGGGTCACTAGTTCAGTGGCATTAACCGAGATTGGGGAGTACGGGATCGCGCATGCATCCAGGCGGGACTCCCAGTCGATCCCCCTCCTGTTATTTTGCCACTGGCTGCGGAAAAAGATGGAAACGCCTGTGGGGCAGGCTTTCTCTGATCCCCACATACAGACGTAGATCCCCTGATCCGGTTCCCACCATTTATCCCAGCACACACTTAACCCTCCCTGAGTCCTTGTAATGGTCCTGTGAGTGTCATTCCCTAACCTTTCCCACTCTACCCTGGGGTTCCCCATGTCTTTGCTTAACTTTCTGAGCCACCACCACCTATCCAGGGGAAAGTTCCCTTTACACGTCAAACATATTCTTTTGCCCACGGTGACGCTAATCCTTGGGGTGACAATTCGTATCCTCGGGCACTGGAGGGAGGCCTCCCCATACGTGAAGCCGGTCTCACTAGAATACTGGGTTGAATTGGATCCCAGCCATCCTGACCAGCTCCCTCGTGGACACACGAGGTGATTTCATCCGCCTCCCATAGACCACTTCCATCGTGTGCTAGGGGTGCTCTCTTCCCCGAGCATCCGAAAATATGATGGTCCTCGACATCGCCCCTTCTCGCTCGAACAGGGTGAGCAGGATTATGCCTCCGCACATTTCAAAATTCTGAAAAAGACATAAAAGCATCTAGCCAGGTTCCCTGGAGGCTCCCTGGCTCGGGGGAAGTGTGATCAGGTCCCGCGACCTCGGCTCACGTAGACAGCACTCTGGAACGGTTCCAAACTTAAAACTTATAGACTACCGGTTCCTTACATAGAATTAATGAAAACACCCTAACTTAACCTTCTACACATTACTTAAAATTATACTACCTAAACTATATACATCCGCCGCCCGTCTCCGGGCGGCCAGCTTAATCCCTGTTTGGGCTGCTGCAGGCTGCTCCCTGCGGCGTGGCTGCACTGATTTCCACTTCTGGTCCCTCACAGCTTATAGCTGCTGGCTAGGGACCTCTGTCTTTCGGCTTCTCCCTGACAGGGGAGGCCGCCCTTTTTAACTGAAGAGCCGGTGACCATACTTTTCTGGGCTGGGGTGGCCGAGGAGACCTCCTAGGGAGTGCTACTGGTGGGGCTACCCTGGCGAACGGACCCTTGGCTCGGGTCACAGTCCTCGCTGGCTGGGGGCCTTCTCCCTCGGGTCCCTCCCCTCCCAAACCTGAACTGGGGACAGGCAATCCCTCGCCACCGGCTGCCGGTGGCTGAGGGTCTTCCCCTCCAGGTTCAAAACCTGGTTCGGGCTCGGGGCCATCTGATTCGAGCTCCTTCTCCTCGGAATCCCATAGGAGAGGGGGAGTGGTCTGGACAAAGTGCTGGGGAACTTCTCCCTTAACGCACGCGACTGCGCCTGCATGTGCAGCCTGCGTGTGCATACCCGCTGTGGGCTGAGGATTTCTAACCTCGGGTTGAATCCCAGCTGCCTGTTTCCCTGTCTTCGGCTTAAACAACTTACATTGATTCACATGGAACCATTTTGTGCGCCGGGGCATTTTTACTGCGTAAACCATGGGGCTGGCTTTATCGACTATGCTATAGGGTCCCATGTACAGTGGCTCTAAACTCCCCACTCGGGCGTCGTTCCTAACCATCACTTGGTCCCCTATCTCCCACTGGTGACTCTTGCTAGGCTCGAGCAGCAACCAGTTATTCCGATGCTGCTTCCTCATGCTACTTGCTGCCTGTTCATAAATCTGTTTCAGGCCCTCGAGGAGTGTTCGGGCGAATTTATCCCGATTTATCTCCCGAAGCTGCCCTTCAGTAAGAACTGGGGCTAGGACATGGGTGGGGGTCCTCATAACCCTACCGGTCATGTGTTCGTGTGGGGAATACCCTGTACCCTTGGACTGGCTGGCCCGGATCCTCATGAGGACTAGAGGCAGGACCTCCGCCCATTTTTGGGGCGAGCCCACTGTCTCCTTCCTCAACTTTTCTTTAACGATGCGGTTCATGCACTCCACAATCCCTGAGGACTGTGGATTATGAGCTACATGCCACTTCCCCTTGATGCCGAGCAGCATAAGGGTGTTCTGCATTACTTGGCCAGTGAAGTGGCTTCCCTGGTCGGACTCCACAAACTGGGGTAGTCCCCACCGCGAGAACACCTCTCGCACCAAGATCCTTGCAGTCCCTAATGCTGTGGCCGTTTTGCAGGGGAAGGCTTCCACCCACTTGGAAAACACATCTACCAGGATGAGGCAGTATTTGTAGCCTCCCTGGGCGGTGGGCAGGGGCCCGATGTAGTCGATCTAGATTGACTGCCATGGTCCCTCTACCCTCCTAACGTGTTCCATGGGCACCTTCCTTCTGTGGGGGTCGGGGTTGTTTGCAGCACACACAAGACAGCTAGCACAGAACTCGCGGATGTCTTCCCGGAGTCCTGGCCACCATCCCGCCTGTTCCACCCGTTGCCAGGCGGTATCAGGCCCGGGGTGTCCCGCTCCCGGACCCTCATGGGCCAGTTGAAGGAACTCCCTCCGGTGTTGCTGGGGTACTACCCACTGTTCTTCTTTGAACAGCATGCCTTCCCTTATGGAGAGGGCCACTGCGCCGTAAGGGCCTTCTACCTTCCTGCCCTCCACTACTGTGCTAATGACGACTTTCAGGACAGGGTCCTGGGCTTGGACCGTTTTAAGGTCCGGGGCTAACACTACTCCTAAGCTCCCTTGGGTCCCGTCCCTGCCTCTAACTGCCGCCACGGGCCCAGACTCATACGGGTCCCAGAAAGTGCCTGCGCATGCACCCTCCTTGGCCAGCATGTCTGCTTGCTGGTTACCCTGGCTGCGGGGTTCTGTGGAGGTATGGGCCTTCACTTTGTGGATGAAGACCTCGCCTTCCTCCCCCACAGCTGCCAGGATTTTCTCCAGCAGGGGCTTTACTGTTAAGGGCCTCCCGTCGGCGGAGGTATACCCGCGACGGGACCAGATGGTCAGGTATTCCGTACGCGAGTTACAAGTGAACATGCTGTCCAAGCAAATCGTGTATGGGGTGGGGAAGATTTTGGGGTGGGTAACCACGTACACCACTGCGGACAGTTCAGCTTGTTGGGCGCTCATGGTGCTGGGGAGCTTGATCGCCAGGGCAATGTTTGCCATTGGGTCATAAACTCCATAACCTGTGAGTCGTTCGCCAGCAGATACCATGCTAGAACCATCTACATAGATTTTGCGGCCTGAGGGATGTATCCCGGCCCGTAAACCTACGTTCACCTCCCATACCCCTTCTCTGGAACACCGATGGGCTGTTCCAGGATATACCATATTGGCCGCGAGCTTTGGCTCACAAAGGCCCCTCACCTTCAGATCCATCTGCGAGAGGAGGAGGGTCCAGCGCACAATGCGTGCACTGCTGACTGTCCCATCTTTAATCCTCCCGTCCAGAAGCATCTTGGTGGGTGTGTGGTGTGTGAGGAGGGTGATGGGAGAGGTGCCTGTGAAGATCAAGGATCTTTTCAAAGCCCAATACGTGGCCAAAAGGTGCCGTTCGCAAATTGAGTAGCTCCTCTCCATATGTGAGTACTCTGGAGGAGTAGACCACGGGCCTTAGCCTGCCGTGCTGCTCCTGGAGCAGCACAGCACTGAGACTATCCCCGCTGGCCGCTACCTCCAAGAAGAACTCTTTCCCCCCATCTATGGCTCCTAGGGCTGGTGCGGCCTGCAAGTCTCCCTTGAGCTTGACAAATGCTGCCTGGCAACCCTCATCCCAAGACCACTCCACTCCTTTGTGTAGGAGTCGGAGCAAAGGGGCTGCTGTGGCTGCATAGTCTTCAATGAAGTCCCTGCAGTACCCCGTTAACCCTAGGAATTACCTCACACCTCTCACTGTGTTGGGGACCGGCAACTCTTGGATCGCTTCCCTCCTAGCCTTGTCTATGGCTCTCTCCCCTGCGCGGACGGTTAGGCCCAGGAATTTAACTTTCCGCTGGCCAATCTGCGCCTTTTTCGGGTTGACTTTGAACCCCTTACTCTGTAGCAGCTCCAGCAGTTCGGCGAGTAGCAGGCCATGCTCCCCGACTGAGTCAGTACACAAGAGCAGGTCATCCACATACTGCAGCAACTGAGTGGGCTGACTAAATTCCTTTAAGCTATCCGCCATACGCTGATGGAAGATGCTGGGGCTGTTATGGAAGCCTTGTGGCAAGCAGTTCCAAGTATACTGTTGCCCCTTAAAAGTAAAAGTAAACTTATACTGGTCCTCCCTCCTCAAGGGGATGGACCAAAACCCATTTGAAATATCCAGCACCGTGAACATGGTCGCGGATGCTGGAATATTCCCGATGAGGTCGGCCACTGCTGCCACTGTGGGGGTGCATGCGGGGATATTGCTGTTGAGCACCCGATAGTCCACCGTGGTTCTCCATGAATTGTCCAGATTTCTGACCAGCCAAAGCGGAGAGTTAACATGGGTGGCTATGGGCCTCAACACTCCCTGCTGTACTAAAGAGGACATGGCTGCCTCCATGTCGGGCTCTGCTTCTCTGGGTAAATTATATTGCTTCTGGGGCTGAGCCATGGGGTCCCCGTCTACTCTGACCCCAAACCCGGTGACCCTCTGCTTCCCACTTTGCCAGGATGCACGTCCATTTGGTCCAGAGCGTGCCCAGGCGGATTGAGAGCAGCTTGGAGAATACTCCCGCCTGTTCCTTACCGGTGAACCCCGATAGAACGTATGGAACCCCGCTAGACAGAGGTGAGGTGGTGGGGTTAGCTGCGTGGATCACGGTGCATGATGCTCCCGTATCCAGCAGATAAGTTCCTTTAACCTTCTCTACCTCCATCTGCACAAGCGGTCTCTTCCATCCGTCATACCGGAGAGCACACAGGTAGACAAGCTGCGTGGGCTCCAGTCATTGTGGGGCGTCAAAGGGGGCCGAGGGAACCCCCACACCGGTGATGGCTGCTATTTTCCCCTGGCCGGTCAGGAAGAGAGATTGTATCGACTCCAAGAGTGACTCGATCGCAGCGGGAGGGATACCTGGCTCTGCCTTTTGGGCTGGGGCTGATGAATTCTTTCCCTTATTCTCCTTCCAGGGATTCTTACAATCCTTTCGCCAGTGGCCATCCTTCCCGCACCCATAACAGTTTAACTTGGTCTGGGAGGGACGGTTCCCCTCCTGGTGCCACTCTTTCTTATTCTGGCCCCCAGGTTTAACCTCCTGGACTTTCCCCTTGGGTTGGGGCATCTCAATATTATATATATATAAAGCAGTTGGTTTGTCTGTCTGTCTGTCTGTCTGTCTGTCTGTCTGTCTGTATGTCTGTCTGTCCGCTATACACTCAAAAGTTATAGAGCGTACCTACACATATGTTATATCAAAAGAAAGCTGATGATCAGGGGAGTGTCATAGGTGTATTTACTTTTTGGTCAGACAAAAATTGTTCGGACAGTATACAAAAAACGTTCAAAAATCCGCTCATTAGTGGTTGACCAATCCTACCGCTCATTAGCATTGAGTGACGTGATAGTTGATCAATCCTACAGTTCAGTGACCTGATGGTTGACCAATCGGTGCATCATGGGTGGGACCTAATCCTGCAGCCTCCCGAAACATCGCCGCCATTTTTTCCCCTGCTTTTCCTCAACAACGAGTGGGGCAGCTGTGTCGGCCCACCGGTGCGGGAGGTGAGTTGGGGTCACTCGGGCTGGGCCTCACAACCATTCAGCCCAAGACACAGAGCGGGGCAGCAGCAGCGGGTGGCCGTCAACCGCGTGGCCCTCTAAACTGCCCTGGCAACGCCGGGCCCCCCCAGCTAGTCCCTTATATTTTTTAATGCTATCGTGAGCTGGTGGATCACCATTTCCTCGGTGGTCTGGGGGTTACTGGGGTCAAACCAGGCCGCAGCCTGGGCTTGGATTCGGGGCAGGTAGTTTGTCATTAGACAACGGAGCCAGTGGGTCAATTGGACTTGGTTCAGTAATGTCCGCGCTGGCATTCCCGGGCATGTGCTCCAGTAGACTGGCCACAGTCTGTCTGCGAACACCTGCGGGGACTCCCCTGGGAGCTGTACCACTTTTTCCACCCGGGCGAACGGACTACCGTCATTGAGTCCCATGGCTTCCAATATCTCATTCCTCAAATCCTCATAATCTTTCTGCCCCTTCTTACATTCATCAGATAGGGTCTGGAGGAGATCACTCCCCAGAGAAAACAGCAGCATCTTAACTTGCTCTGCGTCATCGCAGTCATTGATGCACGCTGCCTGTTCGATCTCCCTGAAGTGCAGAGAGGGGTCTCCCTTTTCGGTGAGCTTGGGGATGTGACTAACCATGGCCCTGAGCTGTTGGGTGCCATGCGGCACCACAAACTGATTTTGGATGGCCCCTGGGTCCTCGTCATCAACGGGCAGGCCGTACCTCCGTTGTCGGAGGGGGTACACCAGTCCTGGTCCCGGCCTATCTAGCGGGGCCTGTTGTGCTTCCCCTCCCACCTCATCCTCCACCTCCCCTTGCTGCCAGGACTCCTGAAAGCTCGGAGCTATGGGTGGTGGCCGTGGGACCTCTGATTCCCTAGCCAACTTTGTTCTGGGCACTGCCTGTGGGACGGTTCTGTTTGGGTTGCCGGTAAAGTCCGACTGGCCCGCCTTCAGGCTGATGAGGCATACCATGCCCTTCGCCCTCGATAAGGCAATGACCAAGCTTTCTATCTCCTCCCTACAGGGCCCGTGATCTGCCTCCTCGAACCCCCGGTCGCAGGCTAGCTTGTATGCTGCCTTTACCTCCCTTACTTTCTCCTCCTGCTCTTTAAATTTTTAGGTGAGATCGCAAATCGTGTGCTGCAGCTTTATCTCGCTGCCCCTCGCCTCTCTGACCTGGTATTCTAAGTGCTCCATCTTGCGCCTAGTGCTGGCTTTAGTTTCAGTGGTCTGGTATTCCAAACGCTCTACCCTTGCCTGGTGTTCCTGTTGCACTTCGTCGGCCTGGGCCTCCAGGTGCTCTATCTTTGCCTGGTGTTCCCTTGCGTCTGCGCTCTCTCTTGGCTTAACGCCTGAAGTGCCACTAGCATTTTCTCTTCCGCTAAAACCTTATCCTGCATTTCTAGGGCCAATTTCTTGAGCTTGGCAGCCTGTGCTGCTACAACACTGTCCAGCACTAGGACTAGTTTCTTATAACACATTAACCAGACTGCCTTTTCAATTGCCCTCTTATGCTGTTTACTCGCCGTCCACTGAGCGGCAGCGCCTATGGGACGCTCGGCCTTTAACATAGTGCCCACCCATTTCTTGGCGATATTGACCTTTCTACACACATAAGTGAACAACCTCTCTTCCATTGCGGTTTCTCCCTCCGCACCACAGTCTGTTATATCACATACTGTCGCCGATGGTCCTGCCGCGGTCGTCATTTCTGTAGGGGGTTTTGGTTTGGGGTTTTGTGTCTGGCCAGTCAGTCATAACTGAGCTGCTCCAGCCCCATGCAGTTCAAATCACTTCCCCTTTGGTTCTGACCACCGACCGGACTTATTTACAAGTAGCGATATCGACAAATGAGACTAGTGGTTTGGTGCAAATAAAACCAATGTTTATTAGAATAGAGAAACAATTACTATACAGAGAAAAATCACTATGGATGCAATATAATTACACTTAATGGAGGAGGAGAAACAGACACATCGAGGGAAAATGACTAAAATGACACTTTAGCAATTCCCCTTAACTCCCACCCTTTACACCTATCTAGGTTGTCTTGTCATGGTCCAGAAAATTGATGCTCACCAGTCTAGGATGTTGAAACGCCTGCTCCGTGCCCTGTTGCCTGTCGATGTTTTAGGTTTTCACCGCCCAAAGCAGAGATACCCCAGTGTTTGAAACGTAACTGCGGGTATTCTACTTCCCTGGACGGGCTCTTCGTCGACAATCTTCTCGCTGGGTTGATGATACGGCAGGGCACCGGAGGCGAGGTGGGAGAGAGAAAGAGAGAGATGGCTTCCCGAGGGACTAGTTATACCCTTCCTGGTAGCCCTTATCTCCCGCCAGATCAGCTCATTTCTTTTGTCTGATCTGGACATGTTAAAACTCATACAAAAGGTACCGATCTGGGCCCATCGACCTGGATGGCCGGTTAATCGGTTTTAAACGTCTCATCAGTGTTCCCCTTTGTCCAACGGGTTTCGTGATGGGGCCATTCCAGTCTGAATGCCCCGTTGATCGTTTGGAAACAGTGTCGATGTTCTCTAATGAAGGTCTGAAATGCAGCTAAGCTTGTCCCATTACATATTGAATAGGCCTTGCCTGCTCTTGATTGTTTGTGTAAACAACCTTGATGGGTTTTAATCAGAGGCCCGAATGCCACTGGGTTTGCTTCTCATGCATAAATGCAGAAGGTCTGTCTGCATTCGAGTTTCTGGAAAGTTCCTTCTCACAGTCATCAGAATCCAAGTTTGTGAGTCCAAACTGAAACTTACAGGCCTTGGCCATGAGGCTGACCGCAGCCATCATGTTGAGCCCTGGATTCCAAACTCAGTCCAACCAGGGTTTCTTTACTAACCCAAAAGTAAATCTTCAGGGGAGACATGAAATTTGCAAATCCTTTCATCTCCCCCATTCCCCAGTCTCCCTCTGTCCCCGTGCCCCATTCCCCAGTCTACCTCTCCCCGAGTCCCCATTCCCCCATCTCACTCTCCCCCCGAGCCCCCATTCCCAGTCTCCCTCTCCCCCCGACCCCCCGTTCCCCAGTCTCCCTCTCCCCGAGCCCCCGTTTCACTCTCCCCCGAGCCCCCATTCCCCAGTCTCCCTCTCCCCCGAGCCCCCATTCCCCAGAATCCCTCTCCTCCGTGCCCCCATTCCCCAGTCTCCGTCTCCCCCCGAGCTGCCATTCCCCAGTCTCACTCTCCCCCGAGCCCCCATTTCCCAGTCTCTCTCTCCCTCCGAGCCCCCATTCCCCAGTCTCCCTCTCCCCTGAGCCCCCATTCCCCAGTCTCCATCTCTCCCCCCGAGCCTCCATTCCCCAGTCTCCCTCTCCCCGGGCCCCCCAATCCCCAGTCTCACACTTCCCCATTCCCCAGTCTCACTCTCCCCCCGAGCCCCCATTCCCCAGTCTCCCTCTCCCCCGAGCCCCCATTCCCCAGTCCGCCTCTCCCCCAGAGACCCGATAATCCAGCCTCCATCTCCCCCCCGAGCCCCATTCCTCAGTCACCATCTCCCCCCTCCCAGAGCCCCCATACTCCAGTACCAATCTGCCCCCCAAGCTCCCATTCTGCAGTCTCTGTCTCCCCTGAGCCCCCATTCCCCAGACTCCCTCTGTCCCAGAGTCCCCAGACTCCCTCTGTCCCCGAGAACCCATTCTCCAGTCTCCATATCCCACCGAACCCCGATTCTGCAGTCTCTCTCTCCCGCGATTCCACATTCCTGAATCTCCCTCTCCACCATTACCCAGTCTCCCTCTCACCCAATCCCCAGTCTCCCTCCCTCTCTCCCCGAGCCCCCATACCCCAGTCTCTATCTCCCCCCCGAGCTCCCATTGCGCAGTCTCTCTCCCTCCCCCGAGCCCCCATTCCCCAGTCTCCCTCTCACCTCGAGCCTGTAAGATTCTGAAAAGTGTAATAAAACCGCTGCTACCGTGTGGAGATCAAAATTGTGAACGAATTGTAAGATGATAATGGACAGATTTAAAATGTAAGAAATCAGCATGTGTTCTTTGTTTGTGAAGACACAAAATGGTGGTCAGTATGTGTTCTTTGGTTGAGAGGCCACCTGAGCAAGAAGGGGAGAACATACATCTCACAGGAACAGGAATGTGTCAAGCGGATGGAACTCCAATTAGGGAAGATTTGGAGTGGAACAGACCTATGCAAGGGAGGCAGTAAGTAATTTACGATCAACGAGGCCTTATAACCCAGTGGCGGGAGTTTTTCAGAGATAAGGAGAACAGAGAAGAAAAAGCAGGAGGAAGATTGAAGTGAGAAAGCTGGCCAGTTCATGTTTCAACTTAGTTTCCTTTGACCGATCACCCAGAAATGCAGGAGTATGTATGAGAATTGGACATGGGCTTAGATAAAGTTAAAGAGGGTACTTTTATGTACATTTGAATCATTAAAGGGGCATTTTTATATACTTTGAATTGATATGTTGCAGGCATATTTATTGCCGGGAGTTCTTTGAATTTATTGCCAAAGGTGCTTCTATGTACACTTGAATTTTGAACTATAGTCTGATTAATAGACCAATTTTATTGATCACATTCTTGTCTGTCATTGTTAAGCTAATTCATAATTCTCAAGGTCCGAACAGTAGTAAGGGAAAGTGCTACAATCCCCCATTCTTCAGTCACCCTCTCCTCAGAGCCCCCATTCCCCAGTCTCCTACTCTCCCATTCCCCAGTCTCCCTCCCTTACCCGAGCCCCCATTCCTCAGTCTCCCTCTCCCCATTCCCCAGTCTCCCATTCCCCAGTCTCCCTCCCTTACCCGAGCCCCCATTCCCCAGTCTCCCTCTCCCCCATAGCCCCAGTTCCCCAGTCACCCTCTCCCCCTGAACCGCATTCCTCAGTCTATCGCCCCATTCCCCAGTCTCCCACTCCCCCATTCCCGTCTCCCTCTTTCCCGCGACACCATTCCCCAGTCTCCCTCTCCCCCCGAGCCCCCATTCCCCCTCTTTCCTGAGACACCGTTCCCCAGTCTCCCTCTCTCCCCAACCCCCCATTCCCCAGTCTCCCTCTCCCTGAGCCCCCATTCCCCAGTTTCCCTCTTCCCCAATCCCCCATTCTGCAGTCTCCCTCTCCCCCGAGCCCCCATTCCCCAGTCTCCCTCTTTCCCCGAGCCCCCATTCCCCAGTCTCCCTCTCCCCCCAAGCCCCCATTCCCCAGTCTCCCTCTCCCCATCCCCCATTCTCCCTCACCCCCCGAGCTCCCATTCCCCAGTTTCCCTCTCCTCCCGATCTCCCATTCCCGAGTCTCCCTCTCCCCCGAGCCCCCATTCCCCAGTCTCCCTCTCCCTCCGAGCCCCATTCCCCAGTCTCCCTCTCCCCCGAGCCCCCATTTCCCGGACTCCCTCTCCCCCCGAGCCCCCATTCCCTAGACTTCCTCTCCCCCGAGCCCCATTCCCCAGTCTCCCTCTCTCCCTGTAGCCCCCATTCCCCAGTCTCTCTCTCCCCCTGAACCCCATTCCCCAATCTCCTTCTCCCCCCGAGCGCCCATTCCTCAGTCTCCCTCTCCCCCCGAGCCGCCATTGCCCAGTTTTCCTCTCCCCCCGAGCCCCATTCACCAGTCTCCCTCTCCCCCTGAGCCCCCATTCCTTGTCTCCCTCTCCCCGCGAGCCCCCATTCCCCAGTCTACCTCTCCCCATTCTCCAGTCTCCCCCAAGCCCCCATTCCCCAGTCTCCATCTCCCCCCGAGCCCACATTCCTCAGTCTCGCTCTCTCCCGGGCCCCCATTCCCCAGTCTCCCTCTCCCCCCGAGCCTCCATTCCCCAGTCTTTCTCTCTCCCGGGCCCCCATTCCCCAGTCTATCTCTCTCCCCTGAGCCCCCATTCCCCAGTCTCTCTCTCTCCCCTGAGCCCCCATTCCCCAGTCTCCCTCTCCCCCGAGCCTCCATCCCCAGTCTCCCTCTCTGCCCGAGCCCCCATACCCCAGTCTCCATCTTCCCCCTGAGCACCCATTGCGTAGTCTCTCTCTCTCTCCCCTGAGCCCCCATTCCCCAGACTCCCTCTCTCCCCATAGCCCCCATTCCCCAGACTCCCTCTCCCCCCAAGCCCACATTCTCCAGTCTCGCTCTCTCCCGGGCCACCATTCCCCAGTCTCCCTCTCCCCCCGAGCCTCTATTCCCCAGTCTCTCTCTCTCCCGGGCCCCCATTCCCCAGTCTATCTCTCTCCCCTGAGCCCCCATTCCCCAGTCTCTCTCTCTCCACTGAGCCCCCATTCCCCAGTCTCCCTCTCCCCCAAGCCTCCATCCCCAGTCTCCCTCTCTTCCTGAGCCCCCATACCCGTCTCCATCTTCCCCCTGAGCACCCATTCCCCAGTCTTCCTCTCCCCCTAAGCCCCCATTCCCCAGCCTCCCTCTCTCCCCATAGCCCCCATTCCCCAGACTCCCTCTCCCCCCAAGCCCACATTCCCCGGTCTCGCTCTCTCCCAGGCCACCATTCCCCAGTCTCCCTCTTCCCCCGAGCCTCCATTCCCCAGTCTCTCTCTCTCCCGGGCCCCCATTCCCCAGTTTATCTCTCTCCCCTGAGCCCCCATTCCCCAGTCTCTCTCTCCCCCGAGCCTCCATCCCCAGTCTCCCTCTCTTCCCGAGCCCCCATACCCCAGTCTCCATCTTCCCCCTGAGCACCCATTCCCCAGTCTTCCTCTCCCCCCGAGCCCCATACCCCAGTCTCCCTCTCTCCCCATAGCCCCCATTCCCCAGACTCCCTCTCCTCCCAAGCCCCCATTCCGCAGTCTCCTTCTTGCCCCAAGTCACCATTCTCCAGTCTCCCTCTCCCCCCTTCCCCAGTCTCCTTCTCGCCCCGAATTCCCATTCCCCAGACTCCCTCTCCCCCCAAGCCCCCATTCCGCAGTCTCCTTCTTGCCCCAAGTCGCCATTCTCCAGTCTCCCTCTCCCCCCTTCCCCAGTCTCCTTCTCGCCCCGAGTTCCCATTCTCCAGTCTCCCTCTCCCCCATTCCCCAGTCTCCTTCTCGCCCCGAATCGCCATTCCCCAGTCTCCCTCTCCCCCATTCCCCAGTCTCCTTCTCGCCCCGAGTTGCCATTCCCCAGTCTCCCTCTCCCCCCTTCCCCAGTCTCCTTCTCGCCCCGAGTTGCCATTCCCCAGTCTCCCTCTCCCCCCTTCCCCAGTCTCTTTCTCGCCCCGAATCGCCATTCCCCAGTCTCCCTCTCCCCCATTCCCCAGTCTCCTTCTTGCCCCGAGTTGCCATTCCTCAGTCTCCCTCTCCCCCATTCCCCAGTCTCCTTCTTGCCCCGAGTCCCCATTCCCCAGACTCCCTCTCCCCATTCCCCAGTCTCCCTCTCCTCCCGAGCCCCTGATCATGGAGGCTTTTTCAGAATACAGCTAACCTCCAGATGGCAAATATCAGACATGGTCTGTTTCACTTTCCAGTTTCACTTTCAGTTTCACTTTCAGGCAGCAATTCCTCAAAAATCAGCTGATTCCAGATGGTATAAAAATATCCGGGAAGACAAACCTTGCAGTCTTTCAGTTGATGGGCTAGCTGAAGTACAGGTGAAATCCAGACCAGCATCATGAGGTCAGTGATCACTTCACATTATTAGATGTATCGAGATTTTACAAAATAATAGTGACATTGTCAGTGATATTAACGCGGAGACAGGATCAGAGTGGGGGAGGGGGCAGGGGCGATAGTGGGCGACAAAGCACAATATTGTGGGACGTGTGGGAATATCCGATTTCAATGGGGATTCCTCATTATCATTTACTTCCAGGTTTCGTGTCTCCAACCTGCAAGACATGATTTCACCTGGACTATTTAAAGGGCCAGTTCACAGAGGCAATGGAGGAGGAGGTTTGCAGTTAACTACACTGGGCTGGAAGGAGTATAGGGAGGGTTATGGAAGGAAGGAGGACAAAGGCTGCGCCCAGGTTTAATGAGGCGTCCCTGGATGTCATTGAGTCCTCATCAGATGAGGAGTGCTGAGCGGCTTGTTCCTCCTGCACCTCTAGTCCTCACTGCTGTGCTATGTCGTGCAGAGTGCAGCACACCACGATTATCCTGCAGACCCTCATTGGTGAGTACTGAAGGACGCCTCCAGACCTGTCTAGGCAGCTGAAGCACAACCTGAGCATGCCAATGGCTTGCTCAATGACACATCTGGTTGTCATATGGCTCTTTTTATAACGCTCCTGGTGTTCATCAGTGGGGTTCCTCAGAGGTGTCATTAGCCAGGTTTGAAGGGGATACCCTTTGTCGCCTCGCCCTTAAGGCTGGTTGCAGGTCTGAACGTGTTGGGGATGCTGGACTGTCGCAGCATGAACATTGATGGAATGGAATCTCTTGTGGTTGACAAATACTCCTGGTTGATCTGTGGGGTGCTCAGATTGCCACGTGTGTGCAGTCGATGGCAGCCTGCACCTGTGGGAAGGCAGCCAGAGATGCGAATCCGAGTGCCCGCTGATTCTGGCTATTGTCATCACAGGGGAAGCTTATATACCTCCCAGCACTGGCAAACAATCCATCAGTCACCTGCCTTATGCATTTACTTGCAGCCGACTGCAAGACCCTCGCTATATCTCCGGTAGCGCCCTGGAAGGAACCGGAGGCACAGAAATTGAGGCTGTGGTGACCTTCACAGCCACTGGTAATGCATGGCCGCCAGGTCCACCAGGGAGCAGGTCTTCTAGGAGGCTGCAGATGTCTGCGCCCACCTGACGTGCCAATCTCAGCCTTCGGACCCATTGCTCTTCCGACACGTCAAGGAAGCTGAGCATCTACCTGTAGACCCTGTTAGATTGGTAGCGCTTCCTGTGACCTCAACCCCTCTGTTACTCCCTTGTCTGCTGGCCACCGGCGGCTCTCTCCACAGCACGTCCTTGCTGCCGATGATGCTCATTCTCTTCCTCGTCTAAAGTCGAAACAAAGCAACCATAGCGCCACCCATAGTGATCCTCTGTGTGTGAACACCTCTAATCTCTACAAACAACTCTCCTACCAAGAACTCTCACTAAACTGTTCCAGAGGGAACTGGGAAAGCAGCTGTGAGCTCTGAACCTTTGGGCCTTCTGACCTTTAACCTCCCCTGTAAAGAGCCGCCCAATCCCGCCTTGGGTTCATTGCTGAGTTTCCCAACCCTCGAAAAACCCGTTAATTACAAATCAGGTTCACAATCGCATTATAGGAGCCTGATTTATATATGTTAATGACCGTCCGACCGCTCCACGGCAGGACACTCGGATGCCCTGATATCCGTCGCCATTAAAAAGGCGGCGAGCGTGTGCACGTTGGGTTAGGGCTGCGTTTCAGCATTTAAATGTTTAACTCCACCCCCGACATTCTCCCGCCCGGCGTGAGGAGTTAATATCAAAACCACTGCTTTCAAACCCACTGAAATGAAGGGAGCTGGAGCTATCTGTTTATAGCAGAGGCATATTTATAGCAAGGCAGCTACCTCAGGGCAAACTCCTTCCTAAACCTGCCTCCCTGAGCCTGCCACAGTGAAAATACAACATTTCATAAAGCAGGGACTGGTGATGGTGGAATTGCTCTCTCTCTCTCTCTCCACTCGATCTCCCTGTGTTCCCTCCCTCTCTGTGAGAGCTGGGACTGGTGCCTGCTAGGTTCCAGAGGGTGGCAGTGTAGCGTTATTAGTTGCAGACGTTACGACTGTACACATAGACTGTGCGTTTTTATAAAAGACACAATCATCAATCTGCAAGTGTGTTGCTAATGGTTACTCGAAGGATGCTGTTTTATAACAATAATCATGTATCATTGTCAGTGTGCCACTGATTTATGATAACAGAATCAGTCACATTTCATGTGAGCATTCGGCGGAAGGGTTTGGGATCTGTCCCTGGGTCTGTGAGCACTCAGGGGAAGGGTTTGGGATCTGTCCCTGGGTCTGTGAGCACTCAGGGGAAGGGTTTGGGATCTGTCCCTGCGTCTGTGAGCACTCGGGGGAAGGGTTTGGGATCTGTCCCTGGGTCTGTGAGCACTCGGGGGAAGGGTTTGGGATCTGTCCCTGGGTCTGTGAGCACTCGGGGGAAGGGTTTGGGATCTGTCCCTGGGTCTGTGAGCACTCGGGGGATGGGTTTGGGATCTGTCCCTGGGTCTGTGAGCACTCGGGGGAAGGGTTTGGGATCTGTCCTTGGGTCTGTGAGCACTCAGGGGAAGGGTTTGGGATCTGTCCCTGGGTCTGTGAGCACTCAGGGGAAGGGTTTGGGATCTGTCCCTGGGTCTGTGAGCACTCGGGGGAAGGGTTTGGGATCTGTCCCTGGGTCTGTGAGCACTCAGGGGAAGGGTTTGGGATCTGTCCCTGGGTCTGTGAGCACTCGGGGGAAGGGTTTGGGATCTGTCCCTGGGTCTGTGAGCATTCGGCGGAATGGTTTGGGATCTGTCCCTGGGTCTGTGAGCACTCGGGGGAAGGGTTTGGGATCTGTCCCTGGGTCTCGGAGCACTCGGGGAAGGGTTTGGGTTCTGTCCCTGGGTCTGTGAGCACTCAGGGGAAGGGTTTGGGATCTGTCCCTGGGTCTGTGAGCACTCAGGGGAAGGGTTTGGGATCTGTCCCTGGGTCTGTGAGCACTCGGGGGAAGGGTTTGGGATCTGTCCCTGGGTCTGTGAGCACTCGGGGGAAGGGTTTGGGATCTGTCCCTGGGTCTGTGAGCACTCAGGGGAAGGGTTTGGGATCTGTCCTTGGGTCTGTGAGCACTCAGGGGAAGGGTTTGGGATCTGTCCCTGGGTCTGTGAGCACTCGGGGGAAGGGTTTGGGATCTGTCCCTGGGTCTGTGAGCACTCGGGGGATGGGTTTGGGATCTGTCCCTGGGTCTGTGAGCACTCAGGGGAAGGGTTTGGGATCTGTCCCTGGGTCTGTGAGCACTCAGGGGAAGGGTTTGGGATCTGTCCCTGGGTCTGTGAGCACTCGGGGGAAGGGTTTGGGATCTGTCCCTGGGTCTGTGAGCACTCGGGGGAAGGGTTTGGGATCTGTCCCTGGGTCTGTGAGCACTCAGGGGAAGGGTTTGGGATCTGTCCCTGGGTCTGTGAGCACTCAGGGGAAGGGTTTGGGATCTGTCCCTGGGTCTGTGAGCACTCAGGGGAAGGGTTTGGGATCTGTCCCTGGGTCTGTGAGCACTCGGGGGATGGGTTTGGGATCTGTCCCTGGGTCTGTGAGCACTCAGGGGAAGGGTTTGGGATCTGTCCCTGGGTCTGTGAGCACTCGGGGGAAGGGTTTGGGATCTGTCCCTGGGTCTGTGAGCACTCGGGGGAAGGGTTTGGGAACTGTCCCTGGGTCTGTGAGCACTCGGGGGGAAGGGTTTGGGATCTGTCCCTGGGTCTGTGAGCACTCGGGGGAAGGGTTTGGGATCTGTCCCTGGGTCTGTGAGCACTCAGGGGAAGGGTTTGGGATCTGTCCCTGGGTCTGTGAGCACTCAGGGGAAGGGTTTGGGATCTGTCTCTGGGTTTGTGAGCACGCAGGGGAAGGGTTTGGGATCTGTCCCTGGGTCTGTGAGCACTCTGGGGAAGGGTTTGGGATCTGTCCCTGGGTCTGTGAGCATTCAGGGGAAGGGTTTGGGATCTGTCCCTGGGTCTGTGAGCACTCGGGGAAGGGTTTGGGATCTGTCCCTGGGTCTGAGCACTCAGGGGGAAGGGTTTGGGATCTGTCCCTGGGTCTGTGAGCACTCGGGGGAAGGGTTTGGGATCTGTCCCTGGGTCTGTGAGCACTCAGGGGAAGGGTTTGGGATCTGTCCCTGGGTCTGTGAGCACTCGGGGGAAGGGTTTGGGATCTGTCCCCGGGTCTGTGAGCACTCGGGGGAAGGGTTTGGGATCTGTCCCTGGGTCAGTGAGCACTCGGGGGAAGGGTTTGGGATCTGTCCCTGGGTCTGTGAGCACTCGGGGGAAGGGTTTGGGATCTGTCCCTGGGTCTGTGAGCACTCGGGGGAAGGGTTTGGGATCTGTCCCTGGGTCTGTGAGCACTCGGGGGAAGGGTTTGGGATCTGTCCCTGGGTCTGTGAGCACTCTGGGGAAGGGTTTGGGATCTGTCCCTGGGTCTGTGAGCACTCAGGGGAAGGGTTTGTGATCTGTCCCTGGGTCTGTGAGCACTCAGGGGAAGGGTTTGGGATCTGTCCTTGGGTCTGTGAGCACTCAGGGGAAGGGTTTGGGATCTGTCCCTGGGTCTGTGAGCACTCGGGGGAAGGTTTTGGGATCTGTCCCTGGGTCTGTGAGCACTCGGGGGATGGGTTTGAGATCTGTCCCTGGGTCTGTGAGCACTCAGGGGAAGGGTTTGGGATCTGTCCCTGGTCTGTGAGCACTCAGTGGAAGGGTTTGGGATCTGTCCCTGGGTCTGTGAGCACTCGGGGGAAGGGTTTGGGATCTGTCCCTGGGTCTGTGAGCACTCGGGGGAAGGGTTTGGGATCTGTCCCTGGGTCTGTGAGCACTCGGGGGAAGGGTTTGGGATCTGTCCCTGGGTCTGTGAGCACTCAGGGGAAGGGTTTGGGATCTGTCCCTGGGTCTGTGAGCACTCAGGGGAAGGGTTTGGGATCTGTCCCTGGGTCTGTGAGCACTCGGGGGATGGGTTTGGGATCTGTCCCTGGGTCTGTGAGCACTCGGGGGAAGGGTTTGGGATCTGTCCCTGGGTCTGTGAGCACTCGGGGGAAGGGTTTGGGATCTGTCCCTGGGTCTGTGAGCACTCGGGGGAAGGGTTTGGGAACTGTCCCTGGGTCTGTGAGCACTCGGGGGGAAGGGTTTGGGATCTGTCCCTGGGTCTGTGAGCACTCGGGGGAAGGGTTTGGGATCTGTCCCTGGGTCTGTGAGCACTCAGGGGAAGGGTTTGGGATCTGTCCCTGGGTCTGTGAGCACTCAGGGGAAGGGTTTGGGATCTGTCTCTGGGTTTGTGAGCACGCAGGGGAAGGGTTTGGGATCTGTCCCTGGGTCTGTGAGCACTCTGGGGAAGGGTTTGGGATCTGTCCCTGGGTCTGTGAGCACTCAGGGGAAGGGTTTGGGATCTGTCCCTGGGTCTGTGAGCATTCGGGGAAGGGTTTGGGATCTGTCCCTGGGTCTGAGCACTCGGGGGGAAGGGTTTGGGATCTGTCCCTGGGTCTGTGAGCACTCGGGGGAAGGGTTTGGGATCTGTCCCTGGGTCTGTGAGCACTCAGGGGAAGGGTTTGGGATCTGTCCCTGGGTCTGTGAGCACTCGGGGGAAGGGTTTGGGATCTGTCCCCGGGTCTTTGAGCACTCGGGGGAAGGGTTTGGGATCTGTCCCTGGGTCTGTGAGCACTCGGGGGAAGGGTTTGGGATCTGTCCCTGGGTCTGTGAGCACTCGGGGGAAGGGTTTGGGATCTGTCCCTGGGTCTGTGAGCACTCGGGGGAAGGATTTGGGATCTGTCCCTGGGTCTGTGAGCACTCGGGGGAAGGGTTTGGGATCTGTCCCTGGGTCTGTGAGCACTCTGGGGAAGGGTTTGGGATCTGTCCCTGGGTCTGTGAGCACTCAGGGGAAGGGTTTGGGATCTGTCCCTGGGTCTGTGAGCAGTCAGGGAAAGGGTTTGGCATCTGTCCCTGGGTCTGTGAGCACTCGGGGAAGGGTTTGGGATCTGTCCCTGGGTCTGTGAGCACTCGGGGGGAAGGGTTTGGGATCTGTCCCTGGGTCTGTGAGCACTCGGGGGAAGGGTTTGGGATCTGTCCCTGGGTCTGTGAGCACTCAGGGGAAGGGTTTGGGATCTGTCCCTGGGTCTGTGAGCACTCAGGGGAAGGGTTTGGGATCTGTCCCTGGGTCTGTGAGTACTCAGGGGAAGTGTTTGGGATCTGTCTCTGGGTTTGTGAGCACGCAGGGGAAGGGTTTGGGATCTGTCCCTGGGTCTGGGAGCACTCTGGGGAAGGGTTTGGGATCTGTCCCTGGGTCTGTGAGCACTCAGGGGAAGGGTTTGGGATCTTTCCCTGGGTCTGTGAGCACTCGGGGAAGGTTTTGGGATCTGTCCCTGGGTCTGAGCACTCGGGGGGAAGGGTTTGGGATCTGTCCCTGGGTCTGTGAGCACTCAGGGGAAGGGTTTGGGATCTGTCCCTGGGTCTGTGAGCACTCAGGGGAAGGGTTTGGGTCTGTCCCTGGGTCTGTGAGCACTCGGGGGATGGGTTTGGGATCTGTCCCTGGGTCTGTGAGCACTCAGGGGAAGGGTTTGGGATCTGTCCCTGGGTCTGTGAGCACTCGGGGGGAAGGGTTTGGGATCTGTGCCTGGGTCTGTGAGCACTCAGTGGAAGGGTTTGGGACCTGTCCTTGGGTCTGTGAGCACTCAGGGGAAGGGTTTGGGATCTGTCCCTGGGTCTGTGAGCACTCGGGGGAAGGGTTTGGGATCTGTCCCTGGGTCTGTGAGCACTCGGGTAATGGGTTTGGGATCTGTCCCTGGGTCTGTGAGCACTCAGGGGAAGGGTTTGGGATCTGTCCCTGGGTCTGTGAGCACTCGGGGGAAGAGTTTGGGATCTGTCCCTGGGTCTGTGAGCACTCGGGGGAAGGGTTTGGGATCTGTCCCTGGGTCTGTGAGCACTCGGGGGAAGGGTTTGGGATCTGTCCCTGGGACTGTGAGCACTCAGGGGAAGGGTTTGGGATCTGTCCTTGGGTCTGTGAGCACTCAGGGGAAGGGTTTGGGATCTGTCCCTGGGTCTGTGAGCACTCGGGGGAAGGGCTTGGAATCTGTCCCTGGGTCTGTGAGCACTCAGGGGAAGGGTTTGGGATCTGTCCCTGCGTCTGTGAGCACTCGGGGGAAGGGTTTGGGATCTGTCCCTGGGTCTGTGAGCACTCAGGGGAAGGGTTTGGGATCTGCCCCTGGGTCTGTGAGCACTCAGGGGAAGGGTTTGGGATCTGTCCCTGGGTCTGTGAGCACTCAGGGGAAGGGTTTAGGATCTGTCCCTGTGTCTGTGAGCACTCAGGTGAAGGGTTTGGGATCTGTCCCTGGGTCTGTGAGCACTCGGGGGAAGGGTTTGGGATCTGTCCCTGGGTCTGTGAGCACTCGGGGGAAGGGTTTGGGATCTGTCCCTGGGTCTGTGAGCACTCGGGGGAAGGGTTTGGGATCTGTCCCTGGGTCTGTGAGCACTCGGGGGAAGGGTTTGGGATCTGTCCCTGGGTCTGTGAGCACTCGGGGGATGGGTTTGGGATCTGTCCCTGGGTCTGTGAGCACTCAGGGGAAGGGTTTGGGATCTGTCCCTGGGTCTGTGAGCACTCGGGGGGAAGGGTTTGGGATCTGTCCCTGGGTCTGTGAGCACTCAGGGGAAGGGTTTGGGACCTGTCCTTGGGTCTGTGAGCACTCAGGGGAAGGGTTTGGGATCTGTCCCTGGGTCTGTGAGCACTCGGGGGAAGGGTTTGGGATCTGTCCCTGGGTCTGTGAGCACTCGGGTAATGGGTTTGGGATCTGTCCCTGGGTCTGTGAGCACTCAGGGGAAGGGTTTGGGATCTGTCCCTGGGTCTGTGAGCACTCAGGGGAAGGGTTTGGGATCTGTCCCTGGGTCTGTGTGCACTCGGGGGAAGGGTTTGGGATCTGTCCCTGGGTCTGTGAGCACTCGGGGGAAGGGTTTGGGATCTGTCCCTGGGTCTGTGAGCACTCGGGGGAAGGGTTTGGGATCTGTCCCTGGGTCTGTGAGCACTCTGGGGAAGGGTTTGGGATCTGTCCATGGGTCTGTGAGCACTCGGGGGAAGGGTTTGGGATCTGTCCCTGGGTCTGTGAGCTCTCGGGGGAAGGGTTTGGGATCTGTCCATGGGTCTGTGAGCACTCAGGGGAAGGGTTTGGGATCTGTCCCTGGGTCTGTGAGCACTCGGGGGAAGGGTTTGGGATCTGTCCCTGGGTCTGTGAGCACTCAGGGGAAGGGTTTGGGATCTGTCCCTGGGTCTGTGAGCACTCGGGGGAAGTGTTTGGGATCTGTCCCTGGGTCTGTGAGCACTCGGGGGAAGGGTTTGGGATCTGTCCCTGGGTCTGTGAGCACTCAGGGGAAGGGTTTGGGATCTGTCCCTGGGTCTGTGAGCACTCGGGGGATGGGTTTGGGATCTGTCCCTGGGTCTGTGAGCACTCAGGGGAAGGGTTTGGGATCTCTCCCTGGGTCTGTGTGCACTCAGGGGAAGGGTTTGGGATCTGTCCCTGGGTCTGTGAGCACTCGGGGGAAGGGTTTGGGATCTGTCCCTGGGTCTGTGAGCACTATGGGGAAGGGTTTGGGATCTGTCCCTGGGTCTGTGAGCACTCAGGGGAAGGGTTTGGGATCTGTCCCTGGGTCTGTGAGCACTCAGGGGAAGGGTTTGGGATCTGTCCTTGGGTCTGTGAGCACTCAGGGGAAGGGTTTGGGATCTGTCCCTGGGTCTGTGAGCACTCGGGGGAAGGGTTTGGGATCTGTCCCTGGGTCTGTGAGCACTCGGGGGATGGGTTTGGGATCTGTCCCTGGGTCTGTGAGCACTCAGGGGAAGGGTTTGGGATCTGTCCCTGGGTCTGTGAGCACTCAGGGGAAGGGTTTGGGATCTGTCCCTGGGTCTGTGAGCACTCGGGGGAAGGGTTTGGGATCTGTCCCTGGGTCTGTGAGCACTCGGGGGAAGGGTTTGGGATCTGTCCCTGGGTCTGTGAGCACTCAGGGGAAGGGTTTGGGATCTGTCCCTGGGTCTGTGAGCACTCCGGGGAAGGGTTTGGGATCTGTCCCTGGGTCTGTGAGCACTCAGGGGAAGGGTTTGGGATCTGTCCCTGGGTCTGTGAGCACTCGGGGGATGGGTTTGGGATCTGTCCCTGGGTCTGTGAGCACTCAGGGGAAGGGTTTGGGATCTGTCCCTGGGTCTGTGAGCACTCGGGGGAAGGGTTTGGGATCTGTCCCTGGGTCTGTGAGCACTCAGGGGAAGGGTTTGGCATCTGTCCCTGGGTCTGTGAGCACTCGGGGAAGGGTTTGGGATCTGTCCCTGGGTCTGTGAGCACTCGGGGGGAAGGGTTTGGGATCTGTCCCTGGGTCTGTGAGCACTCGGGGGAAGGGTTTGGGATCTGTCCCTGGGTCTGTGAGCACTCAGGGGAAGGGTTTGGGATCTGTCCCTGGGTCTGTGAGCACTCAGGGGAAGGGTTTGGGATCTGTCCCTGGGTCTGTGAGTACTCAGGGGAAGTGTTTGGGATCTGTCTCTGGGTTTGTGAGCACGCAGTGGAAGGGTTTGGGATCTGTCCCTGGGTCTGTGAGCACTCAGGGGAAGGGTTTGGGATCTTTCCCTGGGTCTGTGAGCACTCGGGGAAGGGTTTGGGATCTGTCCCTGGGTCTGAGCACTCGGGGGGAAGGGTTTGGGATCTGTCCCTGGGTCTGTGAGCACTCAGGGGAAGGGTTTGGGATCTGTCCCTGGGTCTGTGAGCACTCAGGGGAAGGGTTTGGGTCTGTCCCTGGGTCTGTGAGCACTCGGGGGATGGGTTTGGGATCTGTCCCTGGGTCTGTGAGCACTCAGGGGAAGGGTTTGGGATCTGTCCCTGGGTCTGTGAGCACTCGGGGGGAAGGGTTTGGGATCTGTCCCTGGGTCTGTGAGCACTCAGTGGAAGGGTTTGGGACCTGTCCTTGGGTCTGTGAGCACTCAGGGGAAGGGTTTGGGATCTGTCCCTGGGTCTGTGAGCACTCGGGGGAAGGGTTTGGGATCTGTCCCTGGGTCTGTGAGCACTCGGGTAATGGGTTTGGGATCTGTCCCTGGGTCTGTGAGCACTCAGGGGAACGGTTTGGGATCTGTCCCTGGGTCTGTGAGCACTCGGGGGAAGAGTTTGGGATCTGTCCCTGGGTCTGTGAGCACTCGGGGGAAGGGTTTGGGATCTGTCCCTGGGTCTGTGAGCACTCGGGGGAAGGGTTTGGGATCTGTCCCTGGGACTGTGAGCACTCAGGGGAAGGGTTTGGGATCTGTCCTTGGGTCTGTGAGCACTCAGGGGAAGGGTTTGGGATCTGTCCCTGGGTCTGTGAGCACTCGGGGGAAGGGCTTGGAATCTGTCCCTGGGTCTGTGAGCACTCAGGGGAAGGGTTTGGGATCTGTCCCTGGGTCTGTGAGCACTCGGGGGGAAGGGTTTGGGATCTGTCCCTGGGTCTGTGAGCACTCAGGGGAAGGGTTTGGGACCTGTCCTTGGGTCTGTGAGCACTCAGGGGAAGGGTTTGGGATCTGTCCCTGGGTCTGTGAGCACTCAGGGGAAGGGTTTGGGATCTCTCCCTGGGTCTGTGTGCACTCAGGGGAAGGGTTTGGGATCTGTCCCTGGGTCAGTGAGCACTCGGGGGAAGGGTTTGGGATCTGTCCCTGGGTCTGTGAGCACTATGGGGAAGGGTTTGGGATCTGTCCCTGGGTCTGTGAGCACTCAGGGGAAGGGTTTGGGATCTGTCCCTGGGTCTGTGAGCACTCAGGGGAAGGGTTTGGGATCTGTCCTTGGGTCTGTGAGCACTCAGGGGAAGGGTTTGGGATCTGTCCCTGGGTCTGTGAGCACTCGGGGGAAGGGTTTGGGATCTGTCCCTGGGTCTGTGAGCACTCGGGGGATGGGTTTGGGATCTGTCCCTGGGTCTGTGAGCACTCAGGGGAAGGGTTTGGGATCTGTCCCTGGGTCTGTGAGCACTCAGGGGAAGGGTTTGGGATCTGTCCCTGGGTCTGTGAGCACTCGGGGGAAGGGTTTGGGATCTGTCCCTGGGTCTGTGAGCACTCGGGGGAAGGGTTTGGGATCTGTCCCTGGGTCTGTGAGCACTCAGGGGAAGGGTTTGGGATCTGTCCCTGGGTCTGTGAGCACTCAGGGGAAGGGTTTGGGATCTGTCCCTGGGTCTGTGAGCACTCAGGGGAAGGGTTTGGGATCTGTCCCTGGGTCTGTGAGCACTCGGGGGATGGGTTTGGGATCTGTCCCTGGGTCTGTGAGCACTCAGGGGAAGGGTTTGGGATCTGTCCCTGGGTCTGTGAGCACTCGGGGGAAGGGTTTGGGATCTGTCCCTGGGTCTGTGAGCACTCAGGGGAAGGGTTTGGCATCTGTCCCTGGGTCTGTGAGCACTCGGGGAAGGGTTTGGGATCTGTCCCTGGGTCTGTGAGCACTCGGGGGGAAGGGTTTGGGATCTGTCCCTGGGTCTGTGAGCACTCGGGGGAAGGGTTTGGGATCTGTCCCTGGGTCTGTGAGCACTCAGGGGAAGGGTTTGGGATCTGTCCCTGGGTCTGTGAGCACTCAGGGGAAGGGTTTGGGATCTGTCCCTGGGTCTGTGAGTACTCAGGGGAAGTGTTTGGGATCTGTCTCTGGGTTTGTGAGCACGCAGGGGAAGGGTTTGGGATCTGTCCCTGGGTCTGTGAGCACTCAGGGGAAGGGTTTGGGATCTTTCCCTGGGTCTGTGAGCACTCGGGGAAGGGTTTGGGATCTGTCCCTGGGTCTGAGCACTCGGGGGGAAGGGTTTGGGATCTGTCCCTGGGTCTGTGAGCACTCAGGGGAAGGGTTTGGGATCTGTCCCTGGGTCTGTGAGCACTCAGGGGAAGGGTTTGGGTCTGTCCCTGGGTCTGTGAGCACTCGGGGGATGGGTTTGGGATCTGTCCCTGGGTCTGTGAGCACTCAGGGGAAGGGTTTGGGATCTGTCCCTGGGTCTGTGAGCACTCGGGGGGAAGGGTTTGGGATCTGTCCCTGGGTCTGTGAGCACTCAGTGGAAGGGTTTGGGACCTGTCCTTGGGTCTGTGAGCACTCAGGGGAAGGGTTTGGGATCTGTCCCTGGGTCTGTGAGCACTCGGGGGAAGGGTTTGGGATCTGTCCCTGGGTCTGTGAGCACTCGGGTAATGGGTTTGGGATCTGTCCCTGGGTCTGTGAGCACTCAGGGGAAGGGTTTGGGATCTGTCCCTGGGTCTGTGAGCACTCGGGGGAAGAGTTTGGGATCTGTCCCTGGGTCTGTGAGCACTCGGGGGAAGGGTTTGGGATCTGTCCCTGGGTCTGTGAGCACTCGGGGGAAGGGTTTGGGATCTGTCCCTGGGACTGTGAGCACTCAGGGGAAGGGTTTGGGATCTGTCCTTGGGTCTGTGAGCACTCAGGGGAAGGGTTTGGGATCTGTCCCTGGGTCTGTGAGCACTCGGGGGAAGGGCTTGGAATCTGTCCCTGGGTCTGTGAGCACTCAGGGGAAGGGTTTGGGATCTGTCCCTGGGTCTGTGAGCACTCGGGGGGAAGGGTTTGGGATCTGTCCCTGGGTCTGTGAGCACTCAGGGGAAGGGTTTGGGACCTGTCCTTGGGTCTGTGAGCACTCAGGGGAAGGGTTTGGGATCTGTCCCTGGGTCTGTGAGCACTCGGGGGAAGGGTTTGGGATCTGTCCCTGGGTCTGTGAGCACTCGGGTAATGGGTTTGGGATCTGTCCCTGGGTCTGTGAGCACTCAGGGGAAGGGTTTGGTATCTGTCCCTGGGTCTGTGAGCACTCAGGGGAAGGGTTTGGGATCTGTCCCTGGGTCTGTGTGCACTCGGGGGAAGGGTTTGGGATCTGTCCCTGGGTCTGTGAGCACTCGGGGGAAGGGTTTGGGATCTGTCCCTGGGTCTGTGAGCACTCGGGGGAAGGGTTTGGGATCTGTCCCTGGGTCTGTGAGCACTCTGGGGAAGGGTTTGGGATCTGTCCATGGGTCTGTGAGCACTCGGGGGAAGGGTTTGGGATCTGTCCCTGGGTCTGTGAGCTCTCGGGGGAAGGGTTTGGGATCTGTCCATGGGTCTGTGAGCACTCAGGGGAAGGGTTTGGGATCTGTCCCTGGGTCTGTGAGCACTCGGGGGAAGGGTTTGGGATCTGTCCCTGGGTCTGTGAGCACTCAGGGGAAGGGTTTGGGATCTGTCCCTGGGTCTGTGAGCACTCAGGGGAAGGGTTTGGGATCTCTCCCTGGGTCTGTGTGCACTCAGGGGAAGGGTTTGGGATCTGTCCCTGGGTCTGTGAGCACTCGGGGGAAGGGTTTGGGATCTGTCCCTGGGTCTGTGAGCACTCTGGGGAAGGGTTTGGGATCTGTCCCTGGGTCTGTGAGCACTCAGGGGAAGGGTTTGGGATCTGTCCCTGGGTCTGTTAGCACTCAGGGGAAGGGTTTGGGATCTGTCCTTGGGTCTGTGAGCACTCGGGGGAAGGGTTTGGGATCTGTCCCTGGGTCTGTGAGCACTCGGGGGAAGGGTTTGGGATCTGTCCCTGGGTCTGTGAGCACTCGGGGGATGGGTTTGGGATCTGTCCCTGGGTCTGTGAGCACTCAGGGGAAGGGTTTGGGATCTGTCCCTGGGTCTGTGAGCACTCAGGGGAAGGGTTTGGGATCTGTCCCTGGGTCTGTGAGCACTCGGGGGAAGGGTTTGGGATCTGTCCCTGGGTCTGTGAGCACTCGGGGGAAGGGTTTGGGATCTGTCCCTGGGTCTGTGAGCACTCAGGGGAAGGGTTTGGGATCTGTCCCTGGGTCTGTGAGCACTCAGGGGAAGGGTTTGGGATCTGTCCCTGGGTCTGTGAGCACTCAGGGGAAGGGTTTGGGATCTGTCCCTGGGTCTGTGAGCACTCGGGGGATGGGTTTGGGATCTGTCCCTGGGTCTGTGAGCACTCAGGGGAAGGGTTTGGGATCTGTCCCTGGGTCTGTGAGCACTCGGGGGAAGGGTTTGGGATCTGTCCCTGGGTCTGTGAGCACTCAGGGGAAGGGTTTGGCATCTGTCCCTGGGTCTGTGAGCACTCGGGGAAGGGTTTGGGATCTGTCCCTGGGTCTGTGAGCACTCGGGGGGAAGGGTTTGGGATCTGTCCCTGGGTCTGTGAGCACTCGGGGGAAGGGTTTCGGATCTGTCCCTGGGTCTGTGAGCACTCAGGGGAAGGGTTTGGGATCTGTCCCTGGGTCTGTGAGCACTCAGGGGAAGGGTTTGGGATCTGTCCCTGGGTCTGTGAGTACTCAGGGGAAGTGTTTGGGATCTGTCTCTGGGTTTGTGAGCACGCAGGGGAAGGGTTTGGGATCTGTCCCTGGGTCTGTGAGCACTCTGGGGAAGGGTTTGGGATCTGTCCCTGGGTCTGTGAGCACTCAGGGGAAGGGTTTGGGATCTTTCCCTGGGTCTGTGAGCACTTGGGGAAGGGTTTGGGATCTGTCCCTGGGTCTGAGCACTCGGGGGGAAGGGTTTGGGATCTGTCCCTGGGTCTGTGAGCACTCAGGGGAAGGGTTTGGGATCTGTCCCTGGGTCTGTGAGCACTCAGGGGAAGGGTTTGGGTCTGTCCCTGGGTCTGTGAGCACTCGGGGGATGGGTTTGGGATCTGTCCCTGGGTCTGTGAGCACTCAGGGGAAGGGTTTGGGATCTGCCCCTGGGTCTGTGAGCGCTCGGGGGGAAGGGTTTGGGATCTGTCCCTGGGTCTGTGAGCACTCAGTGGAAGGGTTTGGGACCTGTCCTTGGGTCTGTGAGCACTCAGGGGAAGGGTTTGGGATCTGTCCCTGGGTCTGTGAGCACTCGGGGGAAGGGTTTGGGATCTGTCCCTGAGTCTGTGAGCACTCGGGTAATGGGTTTGGGATCTGTCCCTGGGTCTGTGAGCACTCAGGGGAAGGGTTTGGGATCTGTCCCTGGGTCTGTGAGCACTCGGGGGAAGAGTTTGGGATCTGTCCCTGGGTCTGTGAGCACTCGGGGGAAGGGTTTGGGATCTGTCCCTGGGTCTGTGAGCACTCGGGGGAAGGGTTTGGGATCTGTCCCTGGGACTGTGAGCACTCAGGGGAAGGGTTTGGGATCTGTCCTTGGGTCTGTGAGCACTCAGGGGAAGGGTTTGGGATCTGTCCCTGGGTCTGTGAGCACTCGGGGGAAGGGCTTGGAATCTGTCCCTGGGTCTGTGAGCACTCAGGGGAAGGGTTTGGGATCTGTCCCTGGGTCTGTGAGCACTCGGGGGAAGGGTTTGGGATCTGTCCCTGGGTCTGTGAGCACTCAGGGGAAGGGTTTGGGATCTGCCCCTGGGTCTGTGAGCACTCAGGGGAAGGGTTTGGGATCTGTCCCTGGGTCTGTGAGCACTCAGGGGAAGGGTTTAGGATCTGTCCCTGTGTCTGTGAGCACTCAGGGGAAGGGTTTGGGATCTGTCCCTGGGTCTGTGAGCACTCGGGGGAAGGGTTTGGGATCTGTCCCTGGGTCTGTGAGCACTCGGGGGAAGGGTTTGGGATCTGTCCCTGGGTCTGTGAGCACTCGGGGGAAGGGTTTGGGATCTGTCCCTGGGTCTGTGAGCACTCGGGGGAAGGGTTTGGGATCTGTCCCTGGGTCTGTAAGCGCTCGGGGGATGGGTTTGGGATCTGTCCCTGGGTCTGTGAGCACTCAGGGGAAGGGTTTGGGATCTGTCCCTGGGTCTGTGAGCACTCGGGGGGAAGTGTTTGGGATCTGTCCCTGGGTCTGTGAGCACTCAGGGGAAGGGTTTGGGACCTGTCCTTGGGTCTGTGAGCACTCAGGGGAAGGGTTTGGGATCTGTCCCTGGGTCTGTGAGCACTCGGGTAATGGGTTTGGGATCTGTCCCTGGGTCTGTGAGCACTCGGGGGAAGGGTTTGGGATCTGTCCCTGGGTCTGTGAGCACTCGGGTAATGGGTTTGGGATCTGTCCCTGGGTCTGTGAGCACTCAGGGGAAGGGTTTGGTATCTGTCCCTGGGTCTGTGTGCACTCGGGGGAAGGGTTTGGGATCTGTCCCTGGGTCTGTGAGCACTCGGGGGAAGGGTTTGGGATCTGTCCCTGGGTCTGTGAGCACTCGGGGGAAGGGTTTGGGATTTGTCCCTGGGTCTGTGAGCACTCAGGGGAAGGGTTTGGGATCTGTCCCTGGGTCTGTGAGCACTCGGGGCAAGGGTTTGGGATCTGTCCCTGGGTCTGTGAGCGCTCAGGGGAAGGGTTTGGGATCTGTCCCTGGGTCTGTGAGCAGTCAGGGGAAGGGTTTGGGATCTGTCCCTGGGTCTGTGAGCACTCAGGGGAAGGGTTTGGGATCTGTCCTTGGGTCTGTGAGCACTCTGGGGAAGGGTTTGGGATCTGTCCCTGGGTCTGTGAGCACTCGGGGGAAGGGTTTGGGATCTGTCCCTGGGTCTGTGAGCACTCGGGGGAAGGGTTTGGGATCTGTCCCTGGGACTGTGAGCACTCAGGGGAAGGGTTTGGGATCTGTCCTTGGGTCTGTGAGCACTCAGGGGAAGGGTTTGGGTCTGTCCCTGGGTCTGTGAGCACTCGGGGGATGGGTTTGGGATCTGTCCCTGGGTCTGTGAGCACTCAGGGGAAGGGTTTGGGATCTGTCCCTGGGTCTGTGAGCACTCGGGGGGAAGGGTTTGGGATCTGTCCCTGGGTCTGTGAGCACTCAGTGGAAGGGTTTGGGACCTGTCCTTGGGTCTGTGAGCACTCAGGGGAAGGGTTTGGGATCTGTCCCTGGGTCTGTGAGCACTCGGGGGAAGGGTTTGGGATCTGTCCCTGGGTCTGTGAGCACTCGGGTAATGGGTTTGGGATCTGTCCCTGGGTCTGTGAGCACTCAGGGGAAGGGTTTGGGATCTGTCCCTGGGTCTGTGAGCACTCGGGGGAAGAGTTTGGGATCTGTCCCTGGGTCTGTGAGCACTCGGGGGAAGGGTTTGGGATCTGTCCCTGGGTCTGTGAGCACTCGGGGGAAGGGTTTGGGATCTGTCCCTGGGACTGTGAGCACTCAGGGGAAGGGTTTGGGATCTGTCCTTGGGTCTGTGAGCACTCAGGGGAAGGGTTTGGGATCTGTCCCTGGGTCTGTGAGCACTCGGGGGAAGGGCTTGGAATCTGTCCCTGGGTCTGTGAGCACTCAGGGGAAGGGTTTGGGATCTGTCCCTGGGTCTGTGAGCACTCGGGGGGAAGGGTTTGGGATCTGTCCCTGGGTCTGTGAGCACTCAGGGGAAGGGTTTGGGACCTGTCCTTGGGTCTGTGAGCACTCAGGGGAAGGGTTTGGGATCTGTCCCTGGGTCTGTGAGCACTCGGGGGAAGGGTTTGGGATCTGTCCCTGGGTCTGTGAGCACTCGGGTAATGGGTTTGGGATCTGTCCCTGGGTCTGTGAGCACTCAGGGGAAGGGTTTGGGATCTGTCTCTGGGTCTGTGAGCACTCAGGGGAAGGGTTTGGGATCTGTCCCTGGGTCTGTGTGCACTCGGGGGAAGGGTTTGGGATCTGTCCCTGGGTCTGTGAGCACTCGGGGGAAGGGTTTGGGATCTGTCCCTGGGTCTGTGAGCACTCGGGGGAAGGGTTTGGGATCTGTCCCTGGGTCTGTGAGCACTCTGGGGAAGGGTTTGGGATCTGTCCATGGGTCTGTGAGCACTCGGGGGAAGGGTTTGGGATCTGTCCCTGGGTCTGTGAGCTCTCGGGGGAAGGGTTTGGGATCTGTCCATGGGTCTGTGAGCACTCAGGGGAAGGGTTTGGGATCTGTCCCTGGGTCTGTGAGCACTCGGGGGAAGGGTTTGGGATCTGTCCCTGGGTCTGTGAGCACTCAGGGGAAGGGTTTGGGATCTGTCCCTGGGTCTGTGAGCACTCAGGGGAAGGGTTTGGGATCTCTCCCTGGGTCTGTGTGCACTCAGGGGAAGGGTTTGGGATCTGTCCCTGGGTCTGTGAGCACTCGGGGGAAGGGTTTGGGATCTGTCCCTGGGTCTGTGAGCACTCTGGGGAAGGGTTTGGGATCTGTCCCTGGGTCTGTGAGCACTCAGGGGAAGGGTTTGGGATCTGTCCCTGGGTCTGTTAGCACTCAGGGGAAGGGTTTGGGATCTGTCCTTGGGTCTGTGAGCACTCGGGGGAAGGGTTTGGGATCTGTCCCTGGGTCTGTGAGCACTCGGGGGAAGGGTTTGGGATCTGTCCCTGGGTCTGTGAGCACTCGGGGGATGGGTTTGGGATCTGTCCCTGGGTCTGTGAGCACTCAGGGGAAGGGTTTGGGATCTGTCCCTGGGTCTGTGAGCACTCAGGGGAAGGGTTTGGGATCTGTCCCTGGGTCTGTGAGCACTCGGGGGAAGGGTTTGGGATCTGTCCCTGGGTCTGTGAGCACTCGGGGGAAGGGTTTGGGATCTGTCCCTGGGTCTGTGAGCACTCAGGGGAAGGGTTTGGGATCTGTCCCTGGGTCTGTGAGCACTCAGGGGAAGGGTTTGGGATCTGTCCCTGGGTCTGTGAGCACTCAGGGGAAGGGTTTGGGATCTGTCCCTGGGTCTGTGAGCACTCGGGGGATGGGTTTGGGATCTGTCCCTGGGTCTGTGAGCACTCAGGGGAAGGGTTTGGGATCTGTCCCTGGGTCTGTGAGCACTCGGGGGAAGGGTTTGGGATCTGTCCCTGGGTCTGTGAGCACTCAGGGGAAGGGTTTGGCATCTGTCCCTGGGTCTGTGAGCACTCGGGGAAGGGTTTGGGATCTGTCCCTGGGTCTGTGAGCACTCGGGGGGAAGGGTTTGGGATCTGTCCCTGGGTCTGTGAGCACTCGGGGGAAGGGTTTCGGATCTGTCCCTGGGTCTGTGAGCACTCAGGGGAAGGGTTTGGGATCTGTCCCTGGGTCTGTGAGCACTCAGGGGAAGGGTTTGGGATCTGTCCCTGGGTCTGTGAGTACTCAGGGGAAGTGTTTGGGATCTGTCTCTGGGTTTGTGAGCACGCAGGGGAAGGGTTTGGGATCTGTCCCTGGGTCTGTGAGCGCTCTGGGGAAGGGTTTGGGATCTGTCCCTGGGTCTGTGAGCACTCAGGGGAAGGGTTTGGGATCTTTCCCTGGGTCTGTGAGCACTTGGGGAAGGGTTTGGGATCTGTCCCTGGGTCTGAGCACTCGGGGGGAAGGGTTTGGGATCTGTCCCTGGGTCTGTGAGCACTCAGGGGAAGGGTTTGGGATCTGTCCCTGGGTCTGTGAGCACTCAGGGGAAGGGTTTGGGTCTGTCCCTGGGTCTGTGAGCACTCGGGGGATGGGTTTGGGATCTGTCCCTGGGTCTGTGAGCACTCGGGGGGAAGGGTTTGGGATCTGTCCCTGGGTCTGTGAGCACTCAGTGGAAGGGTTTGGGACCTGTCCTTGGGTCTGTGAGCACTCAGGGGAAGGGTTTGGGATCTGTCCCTGGGTCTGTGAGCACTCGGGGGAAGGGTTTGGGATCTGTCCCTGAGTCTGTGAGCACTCGGGTAATGGGTTTGGGATCTGTCCCTGGGTCTGTGAGCACTCAGGGGAAGGGTTTGGGATCTGTCCCTGGGTCTGTGAGCACTCGGGGGAAGAGTTTGGGATCTGTCCCTGGGTCTGTGAGCACTCGGGGGAAGGGTTTGGGATCTGTCCCTGGGTCTGTGAGCACTCGGGGGAAGGGTTTGGGATCTGTCCCTGGGACTGTGAGCACTCAGGGGAAGGGTTTGGGATCTGTCCTTGGGTCTGTGAGCACTCAGGGGAAGGGTTTGGGATCTGTCCCTGGGTCTGTGAGCACTCGGGGGAAGGGCTTGGAATCTGTCCCTGGGTCTGTGAGCACTCAGGGGAAGGGTTTGGGATCTGTCCCTGGGTCTGTGAGCACTCGGGGGAAGGGTTTGGGATCTGTCCCTGGGTCTGTGAGCACTCAGGGGAAGGGTTTGGGATCTGCCCCTGGGTCTGTGAGCACTCAGGGGAAGGGTTTGGGATCTGTCCCTGGGTCTGTGAGCACTCAGGGGAAGGGTTTAGGATCTGTCCCTGTGTCTGTGAGCACTCAGGGGAAGGGTTTGGGATCTGTCCCTGGGTCTGTGAGCACTCGGGGGAAGGGTTTGGGATCTGTCCCTGGGTCTGTGAGCACTCGGGGGAAGGGTTTGGGATCTGTCCCTGGGTCTGTGAGCACTCGGGGGAAGGGTTTGGGATCTGTCCCTGGGTCTGTGAGCACTCGGGGGAAGGGTTTGGGATCTGTCCCTGGGTCTGTAAGCGCTCGGGGGATGGGTTTGGGATCTGTCCCTGGGTCTGTGAGCACTCAGGGGAAGGGTTTGGGATCTGTCCCTGGGTCTGTGAGCACTCGGGGGGAAGTGTTTGGGATCTGTCCCTGGGTCTGTGAGCACTCAGGGGAAGGGTTTGGGACCTGTCCTTGGGTCTGTGAGCACTCAGGGGAAGGGTTTGGGATCTGTCCCTGGGTCTGTGAGCACTCGGGTAATGGGTTTGGGATCTGTCCCTGGGTCTGTGAGCACTCGGGGGAAGGGTTTGGGATCTGTCCCTGGGTCTGTGAGCACTCGGGTAATGGGTTTGGGATCTGTCCCTGGGTCTGTGAGCACTCAGGGGAAGGGTTTGGTATCTGTCCCTGGGTCTGTGTGCACTCGGGGGAAGGGTTTGGGATCTGTCCCTGGGTCTGTGAGCACTCGGGGGAAGGGTTTGGGATCTGTCCCTGGGTCTGTGAGCACTCGGGGGAAGGGTTTGGGATTTGTCCCTGGGTCTGTGAGCACTCAGGGGAAGGGTTTGGGATCTGTCCCTGGGTCTGTGAGCACTCGGGGCAAGGGTTTGGGATCTGTCCCTGGGTCTGTGAGCGCTCAGGGGAAGGGTTTGGGATCTGTCCCTGGGTCTGTGAGCAGTCAGGGGAAGGGTTTGGGATCTGTCCCTGGGTCTGTGAGCACTCAGGGGAAGGGTTTGGGATCTGTCCTTGGGTCTGTGAGCACTCTGGGGAAGGGTTTGGGATCTGTCCCTGGGTCTGTGAGCACTCGGGGGAAGGGTTTGGGATCTGTCCCTGGGTCTGTGAGCACTCGGGGGAAGGGTTTGGGATCTGTCCCTGGGACTGTGAGCACTCAGGGGAAGGGTTTGGGATCTGTCCTTGGGTCTGTGAGCACTCAGGGGAAGGGTTTGGGTCTGTCCCTGGGTCTGTGAGCACTCGGGGGATGGGTTTGGGATCTGTCCCTGGGTCTGTGAGCACTCAGGGGAAGGGTTTGGGATCTGTCCCTGGGTCTGTGAGCACTCGGGGGGAAGGGTTTGGGATCTGTCCCTGGGTCTGTGAGCACTCAGTGGAAGGGTTTGGGACCTGTCCTTGGGTCTGTGAGCACTCAGGGGAAGGGTTTGGGATCTGTCCCTGGGTCTGTGAGCACTCGGGGGAAGGGTTTGGGATCTGTCCCTGGGTCTGTGAGCACTCGGGTAATGGGTTTGGGATCTGTCCCTGGGTCTGTGAGCACTCAGGGGAAGGGTTTGGGATCTGTCCCTGGGTCTGTGAGCACTCGGGGGAAGAGTTTGGGATCTGTCCCTGGGTCTGTGAGCACTCGGGGGAAGGGTTTGGGATCTGTCCCTGGGTCTGTGAGCACTCGGGGGAAGGGTTTGGGATCTGTCCCTGGGACTGTGAGCACTCAGGGGAAGGGTTTGGGATCTGTCCTTGGGTCTGTGAGCACTCAGGGGAAGGGTTTGGGATCTGTCCCTGGGTCTGTGAGCACTCGGGGGAAGGGCTTGGAATCTGTCCCTGGGTCTGTGAGCACTCAGGGGAAGGGTTTGGGATCTGTCCCTGGGTCTGTGAGCACTCGGGGGGAAGGGTTTGGGATCTGTCCCTGGGTCTGTGAGCACTCAGGGGAAGGGTTTGGGACCTGTCCTTGGGTCTGTGAGCACTCAGGGGAAGGGTTTGGGATCTGTCCCTGGGTCTGTGAGCACTCGGGGGAAGGGTTTGGGATCTGTCCCTGGGTCTGTGAGCACTCGGGTAATGGGTTTGGGATCTGTCCCTGGGTCTGTGAGCACTCAGGGGAAGGGTTTGGGATCTGTCCCTGGGTCTGTGAGCACTCGGGGGAAGGGTTTGGGATCTGTCCCTGGGTCTGTGTGCACTCGGGGGAAGGGTTTGGGATCTGTCCCTGGGTCTGTGAGCACTCGGGGGAAGGGTTTGGGATCTGTCCCTGGGTCTGTGAGCACTCGGGGGAAGGGTTTGGGATCTGTCCCTGGGTCTGTGAGCACTCTGGGGAAGGGTTTGGGATCTGTCCATGGGTCTGTGAGCACTCGGGGGAAGGGTTTGGGATCTGTCCCTGGGTCTGTGAGCTCTCGGGGGAAGGGTTTGGGATCTGTCCATGGGTCTGTGAGCACTCAGGGGAAGGGTTTGGGATCTGTCCCTGGGTCTGTGAGCACTCGGGGGAAGGGTTTGGGATCTGTCCCTGGGTCTGTGAGCACTCAGGGGAAGGGTTTGGGATCTGTCCCTGGGTCTGTGAGCACTCAGGGGAAGGGTTTGGGATCTCTCCCTGGGTCTGTGTGCACTCAGGGGAAGGGTTTGGGATCTGTCCCTGGGTCTGTGAGCACTCGGGGGAAGGGTTTGGGATCTGTCCCTGGGTCTGTGAGCACTCTGGGGAAGGGTTTGGGATCTGTCCCTGGGTCTGTGAGCACTCAGGGGAAGGGTTTGGGATCTGTCCCTGGGTCTGTTAGCACTCAGGGGAAGGGTTTGGGATCTGTCCTTGGGTCTGTGAGCACTCGGGGGAAGGGTTTGGGATCTGTCCCTGGGTCTGTGAGCACTCGGGGGAAGGGTTTGGGATCTGTCCCTGGGTCTGTGAGCACTCGGGGGATGGGTTTGGGATCTGTCCCTGGGTCTGTGAGCACTCAGGGGAAGGGTTTGGGATCTGTCCCTGGGTCTGTGAGCACTCAGGGGAAGGGTTTGGGATCTGTCCCTGGGTCTGTGAGCACTCGGGGGAAGGGTTTGGGATCTGTCCCTGGGTCTGTGAGCACTCGGGGGAAGGGTTTGGGATCTGTCCCTGGGTCTGTGAGCACTCAGGGGAAGGGTTTGGGATCTGTCCCTGGGTCTGTGAGCACTCAGGGGAAGGGTTTGGGATCTGTCCCTGGGTCTGTGAGCACTCAGGGGAAGGGTTTGGGATCTGTCCCTGGGTCTGTGAGCACTCGGGGGATGGGTTTGGGATCTGTCCCTGGGTCTGTGAGCACTCAGGGGAAGGGTTTGGGATCTGTCCCTGGGTCTGTGAGCACTCGGGGGAAGGGTTTGGGATCTGTCCCTGGGTCTGTGAGCACTCAGGGGAAGGGTTTGGCATCTGTCCCTGGGTCTGTGAGCACTCGGGGAAGGGTTTGGGATCTGTCCCTGGGTCTGTGAGCACTCGGGGGGAAGGGTTTGGGATCTGTCCCTGGGTCTGTGAGCACTCGGGGGAAGGGTTTCGGATCTGTCCCTGGGTCTGTGAGCACTCAGGGGAAGGGTTTGGGATCTGTCCCTGGGTCTGTGAGCACTCAGGGGAAGGGTTTGGGATCTGTCCCTGGGTCTGTGAGTACTCAGGGGAAGTGTTTGGGATCTGTCTCTGGGTTTGTGAGCACGCAGGGGAAGGGTTTGGGATCTGTCCCTGGGTCTGTGAGCACTCTGGGGAAGGGTTTGGGATCTGTCCCTGGGTCTGTGAGCACTCAGGGGAAGGGTTTGGGATCTTTCCCTGGGTCTGTGAGCACTCGGGGAAGGGTTTGGGATCTGTCCCTGGGTCTGAGCACTCGGGGGGAAGGGTTTGGGATCTGTCCCTGGGTCTGTGAGCACTCAGGGGAAGGGTTTGGGATCTGTCCCTGGGTCTGTGAGCACTCAGGGGAAGGGTTTGGGTCTGTCCCTGGGTCTGTGAGCACTCGGGGGATGGGTTTGGGATCTGTCCCTGGGTCTGTGAGCACTCAGGGGAAGGGTTTGGGATCTGCCCCTGGGTCTGTGAGCACTCGGGGGGAAGGGTTTGGGATCTGTCCCTGGGTCTGTGAGCACTCAGTGGAAGGGTTTGGGACCTGTCCTTGGGTCTGTGAGCACTCAGGGGAAGGGTTTGGGATCTGTCCCTGGGTCTGTGAGCACTCGGGGGAAGGGTTTGGGATCTGTCCCTGAGTCTGTGAGCACTCGGGTAATGGGTTTGGGATCTGTCCCTGGGTCTGTGAGCACTCAGGGGAAGGGTTTGGGATCTGTCCCTGGGTCTGTGAGCACTCGGGGGAAGAGTTTGGGATCTGTCCCTGGGTCTGTGAGCACTCGGGGGAAGGGTTTGGGATCTGTCCCTGGGTCTGTGAGCACTCGGGGGAAGGGTTTGGGATCTGTCCCTGGGACTGTGAGCACTCAGGGGAAGGGTTTGGGATCTGTCCTTGGGTCTGTGAGCACTCAGGGGAAGGGTTTGGGATCTGTCCCTGGGTCTGTGAGCACTCGGGGGAAGGGCTTGGAATCTGTCCCTGGGTCTGTGAGCACTCAGGGGAAGGGTTTGGGATCTGTCCCTGGGTCTGTGAGCACTCGGGGGAAGGGTTTGGGATCTGTCCCTGGGTCTGTGAGCACTCAGGGGAAGGGTTTGGGATCTGCCCCTGGGTCTGTGAGCACTCAGGGGAAGGGTTTGGGATCTGTCCCTGGGTCTGTGAGCACTCAGGGGAAGGGTTTAGGATCTGTCCCTGTGTCTGTGAGCACTCAGGGGAAGGGTTTGGGATCTGTCCCTGGGTCTGTGAGCACTCGGGGGAAGGGTTTGGGATCTGTCCCTGGGTCTGTGAGCACTCGGGGGAAGGGTTTGGGATCTGTCCCTGGGTCTGTGAGCACTCGGGGGAAGGGTTTGGGATCTGTCCCTGGGTCTGTGAGCACTCGGGGGAAGGGTTTGGGATCTGTCCCTGGGTCTGTAAGCGCTCGGGGGATGGGTTTGGGATCTGTCCCTGGGTCTGTGAGCACTCAGGGGAAGGGTTTGGGATCTGTCCCTGGGTCTGTGAGCACTCGGGGGGAAGTGTTTGGGATCTGTCCCTGGGTCTGTGAGCACTCAGGGGAAGGGTTTGGGACCTGTCCTTGGGTCTGTGAGCACTCAGGGGAAGGGTTTGGGATCTGTCCCTGGGTCTGTGAGCACTCGGGTAATGGGTTTGGGATCTGTCCCTGGGTCTGTGAGCACTCGGGGGAAGGGTTTGGGATCTGTCCCTGGGTCTGTGAGCACTCGGGTAATGGGTTTGGGATCTGTCCCTGGGTCTGTGAGCACTCAGGGGAAGGGTTTGGTATCTGTCCCTGGGTCTGTGTGCACTCGGGGGAAGGGTTTGGGATCTGTCCCTGGGTCTGTGAGCACTCGGGGGAAGGGTTTGGGATCTGTCCCTGGGTCTGTGAGCACTCGGGGGAAGGGTTTGGGATTTGTCCCTGGGTCTGTGAGCACTCAGGGGAAGGGTTTGGGATCTGTCCCTGGGTCTGTGAGCACTCGGGGCAAGGGTTTGGGATCTGTCCCTGGGTCTGTGAGCGCTCAGGGGAAGGGTTTGGGATCTGTCCCTGGGTCTGTGAGCAGTCAGGGGAAGGGTTTGGGATCTGTCCCTGGGTCTGTGAGCACTCAGGGGAAGGGTTTGGGATCTGTCCTTGGGTCTGTGAGCACTCTGGGGAAGGGTTTGGGATCTGTCCCTGGGTCTGTGAGCACTCGGGGGAAGGGTTTGGGATCTGTCCCTGGGTCTGTGAGCACTCGGGGGAAGGGTTTGGGATCTGTCCCTGGGACTGTGAGCACTCAGGGGAAGGGTTTGGGATCTGTCCTTGGGTCTGTGAGCACTCAGGGGAAGGGTTTGGAATCTGTCCCTGGGTCTGTGAGCACTCGGGGGAAGGGCTTGGGATCTGTCCCTGGGTCTGTGAGCACTCAGGGGAAGGGTTTGGGATCTGTCCCTGGGTCTGTGAGCACTCGGGGGAAGGGTTTGGGATCTGTCCCTGGGTCTGTGAGCACTCAGGGGAAGGGTTTGGGATCTGCCCCTGGGTCTGTGAGCACTCAGGGGAAGGGTTTGGGATCTGTCCCTGGGTCTGTGAGCACTCAGGGGAAGGGTTTAGGATCTGTCCCTGTGTCTGTGAGCACTCAGGGGAAGGGTTTGGGATCTGTCCCTGGGTCTGTGAGCACTCGGGGGAAGGGTTTGGGATCTGTCCCTGGGTCTGTGAGCACTCGGGGGAAAGGTTTGGGATCTGTCCCTGGGTCTGTGAGCACTCGGGGGAAGGGTTTGTGATCTGTCCCTGGGTCTGTGAGCACTCGGGGGAAGGGTTTGGGATCTGTCCCTGGGTCTGTGAGCACTCGGGGGATGGGTTTGGGATCTGTCCCTGGGTCTGTGAGCACTCAGGGGAAGGTTTGGGATCTGTCCCTGGGTCTGTGAGCACTCGGGGGGAAGGGTTTGGGATCTGTCCCTGGGTCTGTGAGCACTCAGGGGAAGGGTTTGGGACATGTCCTTGGGTCTGTGAGCACTCAGGGGAAGGGTTTTGGATCTGTCCCTGGGTCTGTGAGCACTCGGGGGAAGGGTTTGGGATCTGTCCCTGGGTCTGTGAGCACTCGGGTAATGGGTTTGGGATCTGTCCCTGGGTCTGTGAGCACTCAGGGGAAGGGTTTGGGATCTGTCCCTGGGTCTGTGAGCACTCAGGGGAAGGGTTTGGGATCTGTCCCTGGGTCTGTGTGCACTCGGGGGAAGGGTTTGGGATCTGTCCCTGGGTCTGTGAGCACTCGGGGGAAGGGTTTGGGATCTGTCCCTGGGTCTGTGAACACTCAGGGGAAGGGTTTGGGATCTGCCCCTGGGTCTGTGAGCACTCAGGGGAAGGGTTTGGGATCTGTCCCTGGGTCTGTGAGCACTCAGGGGAAGGGTTTGGGATCTGTCCCTGGGTCTGTGAGCACTCGGGGGATGGGTTTGGGATCTGTCCCTGGGTCTGTGAGCACTCAGGGGAAGAGTTTGGGATCTGTCCCTGGGTCTGTGAGCACTCAGGTGAAGGGTTTGGGATCTGTCACTGGGTCTGTGAGCACTCGGGGGAAGGGTTTGGGATCTGTCCCTGGGTCTGTGAGCACTCGGGGGGAAGGGTTTGGGATCTGTCCCTGGGTCTGTGAGCTCTCGGGGGAAGGGTTTGGGATCTGTCCATGGGTCTGTGAGCACTCAGGGGAAGGGTTTGGGATCTGTCCCTGGGTCTGTGAGCACTCGGGGGAAGGGTTTGGGATCTGTCCCTGGGTCTGTGAGCACTCAGGGGAAGGGTTTGGGATCTGTCCCTGGGTCTGTGAGCACTCGGGGGAAGTGTTTGGGATCTGTCCCTGGGTCTGTGAGCACTCGGGGGAAGGGTTTGGGATCTGTCCCTGGGTCTGTGAGCACTCAGGGGAAGGGTTTGGGATCTGTCCCTGGGTCTGTGAGCACTCGGGGGATGGGTTTGGGATCTGTCCCTGGGTCTGTGAGCACTCAGGGGAAGGGTTTGGGATCTCTCCCTGGGTCTGTGTGCACTCAGGGGAAGGGTTTGGGATCTGTCCCTGGGTCTGTGAGCACTCAGGGGAATGGTTTGGGATCTGTCCCTGGGTCTGTGAGCACTCGGGGGAAGGGTTTGGGATCTGTCCCTGGGTCTGTGAGCACTCGGGGGAAGGGTTTGGGATCTGGGGTGAGTCCTAGGGTATGGGAGCACTGAAAGTGGGATCCCAGGATCTGGTAATAATTTTATGCAAAGCCTGTGGTCTTGGAGCTTTGAAGGGTAAGGAATTGGTTAGGAGCTGGGAGACAGACAGTTGGGATAATGGGTTTGTACTCGAATTGTCAGGATGTGATTAGTGGTGCCCTCAGAGATCTGTCCTGGGGCCTCAGCTTTTCACTGTGTTTATCAATGACTTAGATGAAGGAATGGAGAGTTGTATATCCAGGTTTGCTGATGACCCTAAGTTAGGTGGCACAGTAAATAAGGCAGATAGGATTAGACAGTTCCAAAGGCACATTGACAGCTTAAGCGAGTAGGAAAAACTGCAGCAGATGGACTTCAGTGTGAGGAAATGTGAGCTCATCCGCTTTGGAGCTAAGAAAGATCAGAATATTTTCTCAATGGTGACAAGCTTGGAACTGTGGGGGAGCAAAGAGATTTAGGGGACCATGTACAGAAATCACTAAATCTAGTGGACAGGTACAGTAAATAATGAAAGAGGCTAATGGATTGTTTGCCTTGATCTCAATGGGGCTGGAATACAAAGGGTAGGCATTATATTACAGTTGTATAAAGCTCTGGTTAAACCACATCTGGAGAAGTGTGTTCAGTTCTGGGCACCGCACCTCATAAGGATATATTGGTCTTGCAGCGGGTGCAGCGTTGATTCATTAGAATGATGAATCCTGGGCTAAAAGGGTTATATTATGAGGGCAGGTTACATACACTAGCCTTGTATTGCCCTGGATATAGAAGATTAAGGGGTTTAATTGAGGTGTTTAAGATGATTAAAGGATTTGATAGGGTAGACAGAGATAAACTATTTCCTCTGGTGGGGGAGTCCAGAACAAGGGGGCATCAGCTTGAAATTAGAGCTAGGCCATTCAGGGGTGATGTCAGAAAGCACTTCTTCACACAAGGATAGTGGAAATCTGGAACTCTCTCCCCCAATAAGATGCTGAGGCTAGGCCAAATAAAAATGTCAAAACTGAGATTGTTAGATTTTTGTTTGGCAAGGGTATTAAGAGTTATAGAACGAAGGTGGGTGGATGGAGTTGAGATACAGATCAGCCATGACCTAATTGAATCGCGGAAGATGTTCCTATGTTCCTACCTATGTTCCTACAGGGAACTTTGTTATATCCGGCACCGACGGGATCGAGCTGTTACCGATCTATCAAAACTGCCGGACATACAAAGTTAATGTTGAAGCATACGGAGGTTTTCATCTCCGTATCTGACAACAAACACTGTTGCTTAGCAACAGCTTGTAAACAGTTGGCCCGTACCTTGGAAGCATCTCTGTAGCTTAGCAACAGCTTCAGGGAGACTTTCCAGAGCCCGACTGTTGAAAACAAAGCCACGAGATGAAAAAAAACCTAACAAAACGGCTCCTGATTTCTGCCGGTAGATCGAGGTTTCCGGACATACAACCTCCGGATAAACCAAAGTTTCCTGTATTAAGGGGTGATCGTGGATTTCTGCTGGCCCTCTTGCGCCAAATGTTCATTTTTTGTTGCCTCCAGGACCATTACGGGATTCCAATGGGTTTCCCCCTAACTGAGGGATGCCAGGCAGTCCGGCTGCAATGGAGGTGTTCTGTGCCCTCTTGCACTGACCTGCACACCTGTTCTGCTATTATGACTTTGCCAGCATTTCTACATTGATTATATATGAGCTAAAAATGTAAGTTAGATACACATAAGGTGGGCTTTGATGAATTTGTTCTCTTACAGCAACACACTGAACGATTGCTTGAAAGCAAAACTTGGCCAGCTTCAATGTCACTTCACGTGGGCCCCACAGAAGGACAGTATTGACTTGGACGACATGAAGTATAGATTACAAGATTTAATACAGGCTGGTGTGAAATATCAGGCCATGCCACACAACCATCTCGCTTTTGTAAACTGTCTGCAAGGCAACTGTGAAGAGGCAATTCAAAACTTAAAGGAAGCTGAAAAGATTCTGAGGGAGAATCATGAACATGAATTTGAAAGAAGAAGCATCATCACCTATGGAAACTATGCCTGGGTATATTATCACATGGGACAAGTGACAGAGGCCCAGTCCTACCTCGACAAGCTGGAGAGGATCTGTAAACGATTTACTAATGGCTCTTGGTATACAGCACCGATACCTGAAGTATACGGGGAGAAGGGTTGGTCACTGTTGAAATCTTCCAAGAAATATTATGAAGAGGCAAAGGAATGTTTTGAGAAGGCTCTAGAGGAAGATCCTGATAACACTGAATGGAATGCTGGTTATGCGATTGCTCTGTTTCGTCTGGAAGGAGATACTTGTACCCCAGAGAGCAGTGAACCTAGTCCATCAATGAAGCAGTTGCGACGTGTGCTGGAGCTTGATCCAGATGACTCTGTAGCCATGGTGCTGTTGGCTCTAAAACTACAAGAGTTCAAGCAAAAGGAGGAAGCTCTCAAATTAGTTGAACAAGCCTTGAACAAGTCCCCTGATCTTCCATATGTAACTCGTTATGCAGCAAAATTTTTGAGAAGAGAAGGAGATGTGGAAAAAGCTGTGGAGCTGTTGAAGAAAGCATTAGAAATTTGCCCAAACTCTACCTTCTTACACCACCAAATAGGTCTGTGTTACAGAAACAAACTATTTCAACTGATTAAGTATCCTGGCAGCAAAGACCCTCGCAATCCTGCTTTTCAACAGAAAGCGGAGTTGATCAAACTATGCAAGTACTATTTTGAAAAGGCATTTGAACAGAAGCCATCATTTGTTTTTGCACAATTGGATTTTGCAGGAATCTGTTCATTAAATGGAGAATATCTCAAAGCAGAGGAGATCTACAGTAATCTACTGCAATTAGAGGATAATCGTCCTGATAATAAGCAGGCAATATGTTTACAGGCTGGGCTATTTGAACTGCGTCACAGAAGATCTGAATCAAAGGCCATCACCCATTTTCTGGAAGGACTTAAAATCCAACGTGGCACAAAAGGTTGGGAATTGTGTCGCGAAAACTTGAGAAACATTGCAACAAAACAAATTGACAGGAATCCCAGAGACAGCAAGGCCTTTGGTGTTCTTGGGTTACTTCACCAGCTGGACGGGGAGAAGTGCGAAGCTATTGAGTGCTTTGAAAAGGCCTTGGAGTTTGATCGTGACAATGAAGAATATCTATGTGCTCTTTGTGAATTGCGCCTTTCTATCTAGGTCAACGCTGACTTTCCCAGCTGAACCTACACACAGCGGGGTAGAGTTTCTGCTTTGGGCGTAATCGGTAACTTAGGCGCAAATTGTGCTTGAAATTGCGCTAGATAGGTTACAGTTGAAGTTTCCGCTAGAATGTATTTGCATAATCACAAACAAAAAATCTTCAATGAACCAGTCCAATCGATCAGTGTAATAAAATTTAATCAGTTATTTTTCTTTCAATTTAAAAATATTCATTGTTGTATTTAAGAGTGATAACTTGGTGCAGTTTTATTAATACAGCTGAAAGTGGATTTACCACAAAAAAATAAGCATTTTTAATAGAAGTGTCCAGCAATTCACCGGTTAGAAACCTGATGTAACATGACTGAAAATGACTTAAAAAAGCTATACTGAACCATTTATTAGTTTCATTGTTGTCAGTTTGTAAATAAATTAAATAAATTTAACATGTAATACTTTTAAATCTTGCCCACTACTGCCTGGGCGCCTAAGAAAACGAGCTCAATTTGAAAACCCTCCTCGAACGGCCACAAACAGGAGCAACCAGCGGAAACTCGCCATCCTCGGGATTCCGATCTGGGGGCATGGCCAGTTTTGGAGGCGGGGCCGACTTTGGATGGAATGATTTTTAAACCAGCGTTAAAGATCACGGAAAACTCGATTTACACTTGACGTAAATCATGGCCGAGTTTCCGTGATCTTTTGCGCTGGTTCGGCCAATTTCACCCGGATTGTACGGATAAAACTAACGCAAATTAGCGAAAACTCTACCCCAGTGTTTGAAAGATGCACTGATGCTCGCTGATCTATGGAAAAGTTTGGCAGGATCTGACTTAACTTGTTAAATATAGACTGTTAGTACTTTCATTCCAAGCAGCCTTTACTTTGTAAACGCATAAATATTTGTGAGTACAGTCCCCACCGATTTGCCCGCTATGCGTGATGGCCAGTATAATGCCTGAATAAAGATTATTTTCTCTCTCTCTCTGAAACGAACTGCCCGCAGCTCCCTGATTTCCAGCCGCTTCAATGGAAGCGGTTCAATTCCACCAGGTGACTTACGGCTAAAGGATATAAAAATAGATTAAAATGGTTAAAAATAATGAAGCTTTATCGTTGCAGATACAGATTTTCCAATGAGAAATGTTAATTTGCTGTAATATCAGAGGCTGAGTGTTAAAATAACCAATAAAAAGAAACTGTAGCTATGATTTTATTAGTATCGTTGATCTGTGCTAATGCTGACAGAAAGTGTCGCTCATAGTCCATAAGCCGTGATGGTGAACTGTACAAGCTCTGTAAGGAACATTCAGATCAGCCTTTAACACTGGCAGTAAAGTTAACAGCTGATGATTGTGGAGTGAATCAAGGCCCTTGCACTGCTCACTGTAGACGTAATGCTATTAGAGAAAGGCTAACCTAGAAACATAGAAAAATAGGAGCAGGAGTCGACCATTCGGCCCTTTGAGCCTGCTTCGCCATTCAATATGATCCTGTCTGATCCTCTATCTGAATACCATATTCCCGCTCTCTCCCCATACCCCTTGATGCCTTTTGTGTCTAGAAATGTATCTATCTCCTTCTTAAATATATTCAGTGACTTGGCCTCCACAGCCTTCTGTGGGAGAAATTCCACAGATTCATCACCCTCTGAGTGAAGAAATTTCTCCTCATCTCAGTCCTAAATGTCCTACCCCGTATCCTGAGACTGTGACCCCCTCGTTCTAGACCCCCCAGCCAGGGGAAACATCCTCCCTGCATCCAGTCTGTCTAGCCCTGTCAGAATTTTAGACGTTTCAATGAGATACCCTCTCATTTTTCTAAACTCTAGTGAATACAGGCCTAGTCGACCCAATCACTCCTCATATGACAGTCCTGCCATCCCAGGAATCAGCCTGGTGAAGCTTCGCTGCACTCCTTCTATGACAAATATATCCTTTCTTAGGTAAGGAGACCAAAATTGCATACAGTACTCCAGGTGTGGTCTCAGCAAGGCCCTGTATAACTGTAGTAAGACATCCTTGCTCCTTTACTGAAATCCTCTTGCAATGAAGGCCAACATACCATTTGTCTTCCTAACTGCTTGCTGCACCTGCATGTTTGCTTTCAGTGATTGGTGTACAAGGACACCCAGGTCCCTTTGTACATCAATATTTCCCAATCTATCACTATTTAAATAATACTCTGCCTTTCTGTTTTTCCTACTGAAGTGGATAACTTCACATTTATCCACGTTATACTGCATCTGCCATGTATTTGCCCACTCACTCAACTTGTCTAAATTGCCTTGAGGCCTCTTTGCATCCACCTCACAACTCACAATTCCACCTAGTTTTGTGTCATCAGCAAACTTGGAAATATTACAATTTGGTTCCCTCATCCAACTCATTGATATATATTGTGAATAGCTGGGGCCCAAGCACTGATCCCTGCGGTGCCCCACTATTCACTGCCTGCCACCCCAAAAAAGACCCATTTATTCCTACTCTGTTTCCTGTCTGTTAATCAATTTTCAATCCATGCCAGTATATTAACCCCAATCCCATGTGCATTAATTTTGCAAACTAACCTCTTATGTGTGACATTATCAAAGGCCTTCTGAAAATTCAAATACACCACATCCACTGGTTCTCCCTTATCTATTTTACCAATTCTATCCTCAAAAAACTCCAGTAGGTTTCTCAAACATGATTTCCCTTTCATGAATCCATGTTGACATTGTCTAATCTCGTTGATATTTCCTAAGTGTCCTGTTATCACATCCTTTATAATAGACTCTAGCATTTTTCCCTGTTACTGATGCTAGGCTAACCGGTCTGTAGTTCCCCATTTTCTCTCTCCTTTTTTAAATAGTGGGGTTACATTTGCCACCCTCCAATCTACAGGAACTGTTCCATAATCTATAGAATTTTGGAAGATGACAACCAATGCATCCACTATTTCCATGGCTACCTCTTTTAGTACTCTGGGATGCAGATTATCAGGCCCTGGGGATTTATCAGCTTTCAGTCGCATTAATTTCTTCAGCACTATTTTTTTACTGATATTAATTTCCTTTAATTCCTCCTCACTGGACCCTTGGATGCCTAGCATTTCTGGGAAGTTATTTGTGTCCTCTTCCGTGAAGACAGAACCAAAGTATTTGTTTTATTGCTCTGCCATTTCCTTGTTCCCCATTATAAATTCTCCCATTTGTGACTGTAAGGGACCTACATTTGTCTTCACTAATCTTTTTCTTTTTATATACTTGTAGAACCTTTTACAGTCTGCTTTTATGTTCCTTGAAAGTTTACTCTCATACTCTATTTTTCCCCTCTTAATCAATCTTTTGGTTCTTTTTTGCTGAACTCTAAACTGCTCCCAATCCCCAGGAGGAATCGCTCACAAAAAATATTAAGAATTCTGAAAATAAGTACAATAAATGGTGCACAAAGCTCAAGTACTCACATTTAAAGCAATTCCCAGTTTAAAGATGTTTTCTCTTGTCTGGACTTTCTTGATGGAGTCTCCAACATGAAGGGTTTAAAGATCGTGCTGAATAAAGGTACATATGTGCATGCCTGATGACATCATTGCACATACCTGATGACGTCACCACGTAAGATTGGAAGTGTGCATGCTCGAGAAATTCGATTTGTGCATGTGTGAACACAGCCTGGTGGAGCCTATCAAAGGAGGACGCACGCCTGATGACGTTAACGCATGGATGTTCAACTGCGCATGCGCAAACTCGAGCACATACGCGAAATGCGGCCGATGTGTGCATGTGGAAACTTAACAATGTGAGGACAGCATTGCTGTCAACGTGAGCTTAGCCATGAACTTTTATGCATTGGGCTCCTTCCAGGCTGGAGCAGGCGATATTTCCAACATCTCGCAATTCGCCATGCACTGTTGCATAAGAGAGATTACTGAGGCTCTGTATGCAAAGAGAGCTAAATACCTTTCATTCTCTTTTGCCAGAGAGAAGCAGGCGGAGTGAGCACACGGCTTCACCAGGATTGCTGACTTCCCCATGGTGCAGAGTGCAATTGATGTACGCATGTCACTTTGTGGGTGTTGCATGTCAACTCTGAGATGTACCGCAGCTGGAAGGGATTCTACTCCCTCAGTGTCCAGCTGAACCACCACGACAAACCAGAGGGTGGCTACTGGGCAACAAGGGCAATCTGCTTACCGCCTGACTCATGACTCCGGTGCACAACCCAACCACACGTGGGCAGCATACATATAATGAAAGCCATGCTGCCACATGCAATCTGAAAGAGCAGACCATTGGCGTCTTTAAACAACGCTTCCACTGCCTGGACAGCTCTGGAGAGGCAATGCAAAACTCGCCAGAAAACGTCTCAAATTCATCGTTTCTGCCGCATGCTCCACAACCTCGAGATCCTGAGGGCACTGCCCTTACCACCACGTATATGGCAAAGAGCTGAGGAGGAGGAAGAGGAAGAGGAGCATGACGAGGAGGAGGAGGAGTATGGGATAAGGCAACCAACACAGCTCCTTTCTGGCCGGGCTGTCCGTGATTGACTCATTCGGCTACAGTGCCAATGAATGCAAACAAAGTTACCCATTCAGCAACAATCCCACACCTTACTTACGTCTGTTACTGACCATTACAGTGTCCTCTTGGCCACAATGCTACAATAAAAGTCAGCACAAAACAAACATCCCTAACCAAATTTTTTAAACAAACCATCCAATATTGCATTCCAAAGTAAACTATTCACCCTTGTGCAGTCCCTTAGTGCCTGTCTTCCATCTGCCTTTGCCTGCCCCAGTGCTCCTATGCAGTCCTACACCAGTGGCTGCAGCATGGCTGGTGGAAGGCTGCTGACTTTCAGTGGGGGAGACTGCAGATGGTATTGGAGCATGACCTTGAGCAGCTCTGGGCCTAGAAGGCTCAGCTTCGGACTGCACCACCTCGGCATGAGCAGCAGCAGCCTGGTCTGGCTGACACGCAAAATCAAGGGCACTGACAGAGTGGCAGTGATGGGAGGTGTAGGATTCGCAAAAATCCAGGAAAATACAGTCTACATTGTAAAACCCCTGAAATGGCCACATTTTATGAACACAAGATGGAGTTGGCAGATCACATGACTCATTTCAGAAGGACATACCACTGCAGTATCTTAAAGAAACCTGAGTCGCCACCGATTAGAAGATTCCAGAACTGACTGCAATTGATATGGTAAAATGGTTACAGTAGTAACGAAGTCAAAACAAAAGTATTTACACCTCAAGGTGTGTTAATTGCTAGCAAAACGCAAACCCATCTCTGAAATCACAGAGCACAGACAAAACCTATTATCTGTACCAAACTCAGAGGGACACAGGACAGATCCCATTAGTTTCATTTACAAGACATTAAAATAAAGTACCCGCTTTTGTCAAAGCAGCCTGCCCATTACTTTAACAAAAGAAAACCCCTGATTTGGCGCCAAGATAAGGGCAAGAAAACTATAACTGTTGGGGGAAAAGAGACAAAAACACAGTTTCACACAGACACGAGGAAAAAAGGCAGAGCGAGTGGAGAGGTTTGATTATGGTTCGAGGAGCACGGAGGGCCTACAAGTGCGAGCAGGAGAGCAGGTTCAGGAGCCGGTCCCATAAGGAAGATTGGAGATCCCGGACGATACAGGAGCACCAAGGTCAAGGACAGTTTTTTTTAAAACCCTGGTGAGCATAGAGGCCCAACTCCACCTAGCTGATCTAGTTGAGGTATATTTTAGAGACGGGAGGGTTTTTAATATTAAGGGCTTTGTAATTCGGGAGTGTTATTCATCCTTCGTTGTGCCGTGCGCTTTCTCCACCCCCGTTTTATTATATCACTGATCTAGAATTGATGTATTATGATAGTCAAGGTAACTCTTGTGTGTTAAATTTGAGTTCCCATTGAGAGGCGTGTTCATGATTTTTGTCTGCATTGTTTCTTCATTCTCTATGTTTTATTCTCCTTAAAAATAAAGATACCTTTGATTTAAAACTTCCCTTGTCTCACCTGATCCATTTGTCTTCCGAGTCACAAGTTGGGCCAACACATCAAGGTGGTCTGGCAATAAACTCAGTGTCTAGAACCGGTGAGGGGGGAGCGCTTCGGAACCGCTCACGAGCAGTGTGAAATCTGATGTGCCTCAATAATTCCGAGACTCGAAGGTAGCAGAACAAAACAAGGCTTTTATTAACTTAGAACGAAACACGTAAGCAAGAGAGATGTCGTCCTTCTGGAGATTGGGACTAGACTGAAGCTAGCTTACAAATGGGGCCAGGTATGGGCGGAGCCCTACACACAGCACATTCCAGTATACAATACAGCACATTCCAGGCTTTTATTAACTTAGAACGAAACACGTAAGCAAGAGAGATGTCGTCCTTCTGGAGATTGGGGCTAGACTGAAGCTAGCTTACAAACGGGGCCAGGTATGGGCGGAGCCCTACACACAGCACATTCCAGCACATTCCAGTATACAATACAGCACATTCCAGTACACAATACAATGAGGTCTGGGGGAAGGGAAATGACACTGAAACCGATCTCAGTCACAGGCAGTGATGAATGGAAATATTTCATCACAAAATCAAAAACCGATCTCGCACACCACAAGCTCGTTAAAACGACCCCTTACAGAATGATGACCCAGATGGGACACTAGCTACAGAACCCTTGTGTGGTGGACAAAGACTCGGGTGAGACAGATGTTATGGAGGACAGGTTATCCTCCTACGTGTGTGGCAAAGTAAATGTAGCAAAAAAATGGGTATATGACCTGTTAGGAGCCGAGCGTCCCCTAAAGGCAGCCGCCCAGTGGACGGCTAGTAAAGAGCACCGCAAGGGCATTGAAAAAGCGGTGTGGCTTATGTGCTATAAAAAGCAGGTTCTGGTACTGGACCACACGGTGGCCAGTAAGGAAACCAAAATTAAGCATTTGTCCCGGGAGCTGCAGGAAAAGGTTGCAGCGGAAGGGAAGGTGCTAGTGGCTCTGGAGGCCATAAGCCAAGAGAGGGCAGCGATGGTCCGGGACCATCGGGGGAAGGTAGAAAGGCTGGAGGGCAAGATAGCTGAGCTGGAGGGGAGCGGTAGGTTCAGGGTAGAACACGTAGAGTATCAGGCAAGAGAATCCAGGGAGAAAGAGAGGAGATTAAAAACGGAGATTAGCCGCCTTACAGGGGAACTGAAGGCACAGGAGGGAAAGGTAGGCGAAGTAAAAGCAGCCTATAAGCTGGCCTGCGCTCAAGGGTTTGAGGAGGCAGACCACGGCCCCTGTAGGCAGGAAATAGAAAGCCTGAATCTGGCATTGGCCAGGGCAAAGGGGATGATATGCCTCATTAGCCCCAAGGTCGGCCAGGCTGAGTTCAACGGTAACCCAAGCAGGGAAGTCCCGCAGGCAGCCCCCAGAACAAAACGGGTTAGGGAACCAGAGATTTCACAGCCACCACCCCGAGCCCCTAGTTTTCCAGAGGTCTGAGATCAGGAGGGGGTGGAGGATGAAGAATCCAAGGTAGACCAGGGTAGCCCGAGAGAGAATCAGGGACCGGGACCAGTGTACCCCGTGACACAATGGAGATACGGACCACCCGGTGACGCCGGGGAAACTGGGGACCTCCAGAACCAATTCCTGGTGCCACACAGTGCGCAACAATTGCGCTCCATGGTGAGCTACATCCCCAAGCTCACCATGAAGGGGGACCCTTCTCTTCACTTTAGGGAGATAGAGCAGGCGGCCTGTGTTAACGACTGCGACGAGGCAGAGAAGGCCAAGATGATGTTGTTCTCCCTGGGTAGCGAGCTCCTCCAGACGCTACCCGATGGGTGTAAGAGGGGTCAGGAAAATTATGGCAGGCTGAAGGACGAGATCCTGGAGGCCATGGGGATGAACGAGGGGAGTCCGTTCACCCGGGTGGAGAAAACAGTCCAGCTCCCCAGGGAATTCCCGCAGGCGTTCGCGGACAGGCTGTGGCCAGTCTACCAGGGTGCGTGCCCGGGAATGCCGATGCGAGCAAACCTGGACGGGGACCAGTTAGTCCACTGGCTCAGGTGCCTGGTGAATAACTCCCTGCCCCGCGTTCAAACGCAGGCAATGGCCTGGTTCGACCCCCAAAACCCTCTGACCACGGAGGCGACGGTGATCCGCCAACTCACCGTCACCTTTAGAAACGGGAGGGATAGTGAGCCACCCCAGCAAAACGGGAAGGTTTGTGAGGTCAGGCCTGGTGACCAGCCCCATAAAGAGTGGCGCCAGGAAGGGAGCCGTCCCAACCAAAGCCGCCAAACGTGCTACGGTTGCGGGAAGGAGGGGCATTGGCGCAGGGACTGTAAGAATCCCTGGAAGGACACAAGGGAAAAGGTCCCCACAGCCCCAGCCCAAGCCCCGGCCGCGCCCCCGACCTCTGCCCCAGAGAGAGAGACGGAGCCAACTGTCCCTCCAGAGCTGCTGGACGTGCTGCTGGCTTCAGTGAGGTCATTGGTCCTCACTAAGGGAAAGATAGCAGCCACCACCAGTCCAGCGGTTCCCCCAACCCCTTTCCAAAGTGGCCCGCAATGACTGGAGCCTGCGCAGCCCGTCTATCTATGTGTGCTCCAGTACGACGGATGGAAGAGACCGCTCGTGCAGATGGAGGTAGAGAAGGAAACGGGGACTTATCTGTTGGATACGGGAGCTTCATGCACCATGATCCATACGGAGAATCCCACCACCTCACCTCTGTCTAACGGGGTTCCATACGTCCTATCGGAGTTCACAGGGGCGGAGCAGACGGGTGCATTCTCCAGGCCGCTCTCGATCCGCCTGGGCACACTCCAGACAAAGTGGACATGTGCCCTGGCGAGATGGGATGCGGAGGGAGGGAAGGGGATCCTAGGGGCCGACTTCATTGTGGGCCATGGGATCCTCGTGGACCTCAGGAACCATTGCCTTTGGGGGGCCAACACCGGAAAGGAAAGTAGAGTGGTAGTAATCCCGGGAAAGGATGGGAAGGGAACCCTGTGTACCATGAAGCCGAAAGGGAGTTACGACCTCGGTGAAATGATGGAGGGTATCCCAGAAGTATTTAGAGCCGAGCTGCAGGCTCAGTTAGGTGCGTTCGCCACGCACAAACACGACTGTGGGAGGGTTGCTAGCTTTGAGGTTAGGGTAGATGGGGATCCCATGGCCCGGCCCCAAAGGCAGTACAACTTCCCAAAGGAAGCAGAGGCTGATATGGAGGTGGCCATATCAGCGCTGGTACAGCAGGGGGTGCTGAGGCCTATAGCCACCCATGTGAACTCTCCGCTTTGGCCGGTTAAGAAACCGGACAATTCCTGGAGAGCCACGGTGGACTAGCGGGTGTTGAACAGCAACATCCCTGCATGTGCCCCCACAGTGGCAGACCTCATTGGGAGTATCCCCGCATCCGCGACTACATTCACGGTGCTGGATATTTCCAATGGGTTCTGGTCGATCCCTGTGCGGAGGGAGGACCAGTATAAATTTGCCTTTACTTTCAAAGGGCAACAGTATACCTGGAATTGCTTGCCACAAGGCTTCCACAATAGTCCCAGCATTTTCCACCAATGCATGGCGGACAGCCTGAAGGAGTTCAGTCAGCCCCTTCAGTTAGTACAGTACGTGGACGACCTGCTCCTGTTTACCGACACGGTCGGGGAGCACGGCCCACTGCTGGCTGAACTGTTGGAACTACTGACCAGAAGGGGGTTCAAAGTCAACCCAAAGAAAGCGCAGATCGGTCAAAAGGAAGTCAAGTTCCTGGGGCTGACCATCCGCGCCGGAAAAAGGGCCATCGATAGGGCTAGGAGGGAGGCGGTACAGGAGTTACCGGTCCCCGTCACCATAAAGGGTGTGAGGTCGTTTCTAGGGCTAACCGGGTACTGCCGAGACTTCATGGAGGACTATGCGGCCATGGCAGCCCCACTACTCCAACTCCTGCACAAGGGAGTGTAGTGGTCGTGGGATAAAGGATGCCAGGCCGCGTTCGAGAAGGAAGCTGCAGACCGCACCGGCCCTGGGAGCGATAGATGGGGGAAGGGAGTTCTTCCTGGAGGTGGCGGCCAGCGGGGACAGTCTCAGTGCTGTGTTGCTCCAGGAGCGACATGGCAAGCTGAGACCCGTGGTTTACTCCTCCAGGGTACTCACCGACGTGGAGAGGAGCTACTCGGTCTGTGAGCGGCACCTCTTGGCCACACACTGGGCTGTGAAAAGATCCGCCATCTTCACAGGCACCTCCCCCATCACCCTCCTCACACACCACACGCCCACCAAGATGCTTTTGGATGGGAGGATTAAGGATGGGACAGTAAGCAGTGCCCGCATTGCGCACTGGACCCTACTCCTCTCACAAATGGATCTGCGGGTACGAGGCCTGTGCGAGCCCAGATTAGCCGCCAACCTGGCTTACCCTGGGACAGCCCATCAATGTTCCGTTGAAGGGGTATGGGAGGTTGACGTTGGTCTCCGGGCTGGGATACATCCCACCGGCCGTGAGATTTACGTGGATGGTTCCAGCACAGTATCCACTGGAAAGCGGCTCACGGGGTTCGGAGTGTATGACCCAATGGCTGACATTGCGTTGGCGATTAAACTCCCCAGTACCATGAGCGCCCAGCAGGCAGAACTGTCTGCTGTGGCGTATGTGGTTACCCATCCCGAAGTTTTCCCTACCCCGTACACGATTTGCTCAGACAGCATGTTTACATGCAATTCGTGTACCGAATACCTGGCCATCTGGTCCCGTCGCGGATTCACTTCCGCGGATGGGAGACCCTTGGTGGTAAAGCCCCTGCTGGAGAAGATCCTGGCAGCCGTGGGGGAGAAGGGTGAGGTCTTCATCCACAAGGTGAAGGCTCACTCCTCCACAGAACCTCGCGGTCAGGAGAACTAGCGAGCTGACGCACTGGCGAGAGAGGGTGCCCAGACCGGCATTTTCTGGGACCCCTACGGGTCCGGACCAGTGGCAGCTGTAAAAGGCAGGGATGGGATCTAGAAGAGTGTAGGTGTAGCGCTAGCCCCGGACCTAAAATCAGTCCAATCTCAGGACCCTGCCCTGAGAGGGGTATTTAACGCGGTTAACGAGGGGAAGAAAATGGAAGGCCCGTATGGTGCAGCATCCCTGTCCATAAGAGAGGGGATGCTGTTTAAAGAAGAGCAGTGGGTGGTGCCTCAGCAGCACTGGAGGGAATTCCTTCAACTGGCCCATGAGGGACCAGGAACAGGGCACCCCGGGCCTGAGGTGACCTGGCAGCGGGTGGAACAAGCAGGATGGTGGCCAGGACTCCGGGAGGATGTCCGGGAGTTTTGCGCGAACTGTCTTGTGTGCGCGGCAAATAACCCCGATCCTCACAGGAGGAAGGTGCTGATGGGACACATTAGGAGGGTAGAGGGACCATGGCAGTCAATCCAAATTGACTATATCGGACCCTTACCTGCCACCCAGGGAGGCTATAAGTACTGCCTCGTTCTGGTGGACGTGTTCTCAAAATGGGTTGAAGCCTTCCCCTGCCGAACAGCCACAGCGTTAGGGACTGCGAGAATCTTGGTGCGGGAGGTGTTCTCGAGATGGGGACTGCCCCAGTTCGTGGAATGCGATCAGGGAAGCCAGTTTACCGGCCAAGTAATGCAGAACACCCTGATGCTGCTGGGCATTCAGGGGAAATGGCACGTAGCCTACAATCCACAGTCATCGGGGATTGTGGAGCGGATGAACCGCACCTTAAAAGAAAAAATGAGGAAAGAGATAATGGGTTCGCCCCAAAGGTGGGCAGAAGTCCTGCCTCTTGTCCTCATGGGGATCCGCTCCAGCCAGTCGAAGAGTACGGGGTACTATCCGCATGAGCTCATGACCGGGAGGGTCATGAGAACCCCCACCCATGTCCTGGCCCCAGTCCTAACGAAGGGGCAGCTAAGGGAGGTGAATCGGGACAAATTCGCCCCACGCTCCTTGAACGCCTCCAAAGGATCTATGAGGGGGCCGCAGGTAACATGGGGAGGCAGCATCAGGGAAATAGGATGCTGCTCGAGCCCAGTAAAACCCATCGCTGGGAGGTAGGGGATCTAGTGATGGTAAGGAACTTCGCCCGTGTGGGGAGTTTTGAGCCACTTTACATGGGTCCCTACAGCATCGTAGATCACGCCAGCCCCATGGTGTATGCAGTGAAACTGCCCCGGCGCACAAAATGGTTTCACATCAATCAATGTAAGCTGTTTAAGCCGGAGGCAGGGAAGCAGGCAGCGGGGGCTGAAAAAGGCAGCAAAGAATTAAAAACTGCAGGGGAGCTGCAGCCGCAGGTCACACAGGCTGGACGAGCAGCCTGCGTGAGGGGAGGAGTTGTCCCGTCCACATAGGAGACTCCCCCATTGTTCTGGGACCCAGAAGGGGAGGAGCCGGAGGTCCTAGGTCCTGTCCCTGATCACCCAGAAGGGGAGGAGCCGGAGGTCCTAGGTCCTGTCCCTGGTCACAAGGAAGCCGAGTCGGAGGACGAAGGTCCTGCCCCCGACTGCGGTGAAGGGGAGGAGCCGGAGGTCTTAGGTCTTGCCCATGAGTGCAGCATTAGAGAGGTGGCGTCTGGGGGCGGAGACTCTCAACCTGGAGTCCCAGGTAGCGGAGAGGTGCCTGCCGCTGACCCAGAGCCTAGGGAGGCGGAGCCTGCGGGAGGAAGCCCACAGCCGGCAGTCGTGGGGAAGCCACGGACTGCAGCCAGGGCCAAAACTCCAGCCAAGGGTCCGACCTACGAGGAAGCCTCATATGTGGTGACCCTTAGACGGTCAAATAGAAAACCGCAACCGAAGAAGGTTTGATCACCGGTTTTCACAAGAGGGACCCCCCGGAAGAAAGCTGCGAGAAGTTTAAACGGTCCACAGCCAGCAGCCACGGGCTGCCAGGGACCAGCAGCTGAGACCGATGTGGGAACGCAGCAGGGGGAGGCCTGCGACGGTCCCCGCAGATTATAAGCTGGCCGTCCGGAGACGGGCGGCAGATGTATATATTTATATAGTTTTGGGTAATAAGGTTTAGTTTATTGTAATTTTAGAAAATAAGTAATGTGGTCTTCTGGAAGTATGGTAGCACTTTGGAACGATAGAATGTGGCAAGTTTTAGGTGAGCTAGGGTCGCGGGACCCACTCACCCCGCACCCAAGCCGAGGAGCCCAGGGAGCCTGGCTCGAAACCTTTTTTTATCTCTCCGCCAGATAGTAACAAGATGATGCCAGTAGGAGGCATCATCCTCGCGGTCCTGGTGGGCCTCAACGTCGCCTGGAGAGGAGAGACGGAGGATCACCGCATCTTTGGCTGCTCTGGGGAAACTGCGCCTCTGGCCCACGACGGGCAGGGCCTGCGCGAAGCAGAGGAAGTCGCTGGGTACACCCACGAGGGCAACTGGCCCGGATGGCTGGGCTCGAACGCCACGAAATATTCAAGCGAAACTGGCTTCACATACGGGGAGGTCTCTTTGTCGTGTCCTCGGATCAAGATCCAGGCCACGCGGATCAGTGTGACTGTGGGGAAACGTATTTGCCTAACCTGCAGGGGGAACATCCCCCTGGATAGGTGGTGGTGGCTCAGGAAACTGAGCAGGGACATGGGGAACCCCAGAGTAAAGTGGGAAAGGTTAGGGAACGACACTCACCGGACTATCACAGGGACCCAGGGAGGGTTGACAGTGTGCTGGGATAAATGGTGGGAACCCGATCAGGGGATTTACGTGTGTGTGTGGGATTCAGAGAAAGTCTGCCCCACAGGTGTTTCCATCATTTTCCACAGCCAGTGGCAAGATAACGGGAGGGGGATGGACTGGGAATCGCGCTTGGACGCCTGCGCGGTCCCCTACTCCCCAATCGCGGTTAATGCCACTGAGCTAGTGACACGTCCCCGACACCACGGACGGTAGCAGAGGGATGCCCCACCACCACCAAGGGACCAGGGAACGGTTTAGTATTAGTTCCCACTGACCAAATGGCCTATCACGGGGTCCATTACGCAGTGGCCTCGGTCATCCTCAACCTGACCGAGGTGCACCTGCCGGAATGGTGCCCCGTAGAAATGGCAAGGCTGTATCAGGCCCTGCTGAAAGAGACCCTGCAGAAGTTTTTCGAATTTGACTTCGCGGGGGTCAATAGAACCGAACTCTATACCGAGGGCCACGAGGAATGGGAGCAATTGGGGAGACAAAGAAGGGGCGCCGTGAATGACTGGTTCACAGGGTTTAACACTGGGTCGTCCATCATAAATAGTATGGACGACATCGAATTGCAACGGCAGGTTAACAGGTTAAAGACCCAGTTGAAGGGGATCCTCATGGACGAAAATCGGGTGGTGGGTTCGGAGCTCCATGAGGACCAGGCTATGACTCTCCATTTAAAAGAAATCATAGCAGAGCTGAAGAAGCAGGCTTGGACGGTCAACGCTCTCATTAGGGAGGACAGGAACGCTTCAGATCAGGCTGCCCAGAATGAGGTGTGCGTACTGTACGGGGCATGGTTGCTGGACGAGGGCCGCAGCAATTTGGAGGACTTAAAACAGGGTTTGGTCCCCTCCTGGATCAGTAACAAACACCTCGCAGCCCTCCACCCCTTTGAGAACGCGTTGAGTCCGTGCCAGCTCCGGCTCGCTTCTGAGGCCTACCCAGTCCCAGTGGACTGTGGTCGCTCCAACCACACCATCATGGGGGTCATCGTGCAGATCCCAGTAATGAGTAGGGCGGCCCGACCTGCGCCTGTGTATAGGGTGGTGAACATTGGAGTCATTCGGGGGGGAGCACACGTCTGTTTCGCAGAGGTCCCACCCTACGTCATTAAGTGGGAGCATGCTATGACGGGGACTGACCTCTCGGGGTGCCGTAGCCGGGGAGCACACATAATCCTGTGTCCCCAGCACTTGAATGCCTATTCAACACCACAGTGCGGGTTCAGTTCTGCTGACGCTAAGCCTATCAATTGCACCATGGAAGCCATGGCACAGGGCCATGTTCCCCCACAGGTGGCATACATAGGTGGTGGGACATATTGTGTCGCCACCGCAGCGTCTCACTACCAGCACGGACAGCACGGCTGGTGCGCGGTCAGTGAAAGCAGCTTCTGTTTCAAACCCGAGGCAGTAGTTCAAGTGGCACAGCTGCGGATTATGCCGATCCCTGAACCATCCACTGTTCACCTCACTGTCAAGGAGAACTTCATCGATCTCCAGAAGTACGTGGCCCACTTTGGTTTCACAATTCCCCCTCTCCCAGAACATTTAACCGAACTGCTGAAAGCAGTTACTGTCTCTCAGAAGCACTTCTTTACTTTAGAGCAGAAAACCACCGACATAGGGGCAAAAATCCAAGACATAGTGGTTCCACCATGGTGGGACCTTTTTGATAATATAGAGATCCCATCATGGGTCAGACTGGCTTCCCACGTCTTAGTGGTGTGCCAGGTAGGGATCGTTCTGTACCTGGTCTGTGTCCAGTGTAGGAGGAAGGGACACGACAGGGAGTTCCCTAGTCAGCGGAATTGGCGGGGCCACTATGTCATCATAAACGGGGACTCGCCCGTGTAACTAAATGTTTTTATTCCATCTGTTTTTGGTGTATTATAACAAAGATTGTGTTGCATCGGGTTATGACTCTAAGGTGAGTCTGTACATAGCATAAATGTTTATCCGGTAGGGGATATCTACTCAACTCCGTTTTCGGGATGAGGAAAGTGCATGTGCGAGGTACACTCCATAGTCAGGTAAACTACGGGGAAGGTCAGTTGTGGGGGGGGGGGGAACTGATTTATGCTCACCCTCAAACATTCATGATACAAAAGACGATTTGAGATGTCCATTGTATCACAGGGAGGACTGTAGGATTCGCAAAAATCCAGGAAAATACAGTCTACATTGTAAAACCCCTGAAATGGCCACATTTTATGAACACAAGATGGAGTTGGCAGATCACATGACTCATTTCAGAAGGACATACCACTGCAGTATCTTACAGAAACCTGAGTCGCCACCGATTAGAAGATTCCAGAACTGACTGCAATTGATATGGTAAAATGGTTACAGTAGTAACGAAGTCAAAACAAAAGTATTTACACCTCAAGGTGTGTTAATTGCTAGCAAAACGCAAACCCATCTCTGAAATCACAGAGCACAGACAAAACCTATTATCTGTACCAAACTCAGAGGGACACAGGACAGATCCCATTAGTTTCATTTACAAGACATTAAAATAAAGTACCCGCTTCTGTCAAAGCAGCCTGCCCATTACTTTAACAAAAGAAAACCCCTGATTTGGCGCCAAGATAAGGGCAAGAAAACAGTATAACTGTTGGGGGAAAAGAGACAAAAACACAGTTTCACACAGACACGAGGAAAAAAGGCAGAGCGAGTGGAGAGGTTCCATTATGGTTCGAGGAGCACGGAGGGCCTACAAGTGCGAGCAGGAGAGCAGGTTCAGGAGCCGGTCCCATAAGGAAGATTGGAGATCCCGGACGATACAGGAGCACCAAGGTCAAGGACAGTTTTTTTAAAACCCTGGTGAGCATAGAGGCCCAACTCCACCTAGCTGATCTAGTTGAAGTATATTTTAGAGACGGGAGGGTTTTTAATATTAAGGGCTTTGTAATTCGGGAGTGTTATTCATCCTTCATTGTGCCGTGCGCTTTCTCCACCCCCGTTTTATTATATCGCTGATCTAGAATTGATGTATTATGATAGTCAAGGTAACTCTTGTGTGTTAAATTTGAGTTCCCATTGAGAGGCGTGTTCATGATTTTTGTCTGCATTGTTTCTTCATTCTCTATGTTTTATTCTCCTTAAAAATAAAGATACCTTTGATTTAAAACTTCCCTTGTCTCACCTGATCCATTTGTCTTCCGAGTCACAAGTTGGGCCAACACATCAAGGTGGTCTGGCAATAAGCCCAGTGTCTAGAACTGGTGAGGGGGGAGCGCTTCGGAACCACTCACGAGCAGTGTGAAATCAAAAACCGATCTCGCACACCACAAGCTCGTTAAAATGATCCCTTACAGAGGACGAATGCTGTCAACCTGAGAGAGGACAACAGGTTCTTGCTGCAAGAAGCCACGTCCACTCCCCTGGGGCGGCGCCTCGGCAATCCTAGTAATCTGTTGGAGGACAGATTGCTGGAATGCTGTGACACCCTGCAAGCTCCTTTCGACACTGGTAACCGCAGCCACGAAGGCAGCAGCCTGTGCCTGTGTAGCAACAAGCTGAGCTTGCATGACCTGTCAGAGCTTCCACTGCAGCACTCAGACGTTGGGTGGCTTCTGCTTGTGCTGCAATGGAAGCTGAGACATCGGGCAGCAGATGCTGCATCATGATTGGGTCCACAAGTGCGTTAATCGATTTACCCACCATTTCAATGCTGGAAACGATGGGCTCCAAGCTCTGTATAAAGCCCTTTGCAAGGTTAGTGCTGGATTGCTCCCTGCTCTTTGATATTGCACTCAGACTTTCTGGCAGGCCTGACAATGCACCAAGCATTTCGTTGTGCATACCCATCAGCATTCTTCTGTAGGTCGCCCCATTGAAGTCCTCATCTGAGTCCTCTGCCGTAGAACTCGTGTGCGACCTCCCACTCTGGTGAGTTGCTACCTGTGCTACATTTTCCCCCTGCCCTGGCTGTAGTCCACTCATGCCTGTGTCTCACCATGTGCAGATCCCGCCTCTATGCTACCCTCTAAATTCATGCAGTGTCAGTATCTGAGCTGCTGCCTGTGAGTGTGAAATCGAGTGACGGTGCTGTGCCTTCAGTATCACTGCCTTCTTCCTCTTCCAGTTCCTGCTCCTCCACCACTGCCTGGCCAGGTTGGAGTTCTTGGCTCTCTGAAAGGAGAAAGGCCCAAGGGGAGGGTTGTGGTGAGGGGAGGGGGGAAAGCAAGAGGTGCATGTAAATCAGAAGAGATTGTTGAATGAGGGGGAAGTGGGATGTGAGAAGGGGGATTAGGAATGAGGATACCATCATCTTGCAGTGTTTCGGCCGCACCTGTCACCACGGGCTCAGTGGTAAGCACTCCAATGATCTCCAGCACTGTCTCCTCCATTAGGGTAAGGTTTGCCGGCGTGCCTGTCTCCCTGCAGGTAGCCCAGGCTGGCTGCAGTTATCAGCCACCTTGTCCTGTAAGAGAGAGGGAAGTATGTCACTGAATGTGGTGCAATGTGTTTGGGTGATGTGCCTGTCAGGTTCAATACCTGGCAGTGTGTACAAGCTGTGAGATGTGTGTGTGAGGCTTGCAGCAGTGCTAAGTGTGTGAGGGTGAGTGAAGCCATGAATGTTAGGTATGAGTCGTGATTAATAGAGATTGTTGTTCGGTGAGTAAAGGTGGTGTGGTGAATTGAGCAGTGTCTGAGACTAGTGGTTCAGTTGTAAGGATATGGCATTTGAAAATGAATTCACTCACCTTGACTACTCGTGTGAGGTCATTTAACTTCTTGCAGCATTGCATCCAGGTCCTCGGGGCTACACTGCTGGCATTGACCCCGACGGCTAGCTTCCTTTTCCATGTTTGCCTGGAGGGCCTGTAAGGGTTGGGGGGTTCTTTAAACTGGTTTAAAGTAATTTTCCTGGTCTTGCAGCCTTTGCCTGCACCAGACCAATTCCAATAAAACCAATTTTAAAACAGCGGTTCCAAATCGCTACCCCTCCTTTAGTTCTGAGTGGAGGAACTTATAATTAATGATATTAAAATGGAACAAGTGGTTTGGATGAGAGAAAAATCAAGTTTTATTACCTAAATAAACTACAATCAAAAGAATAAACTATACCACACGAACACAGTAATTACAGTAAAACTATATAACAGGGGGTTGCAGACGGTGAAAACGAGGGATACAATGGCTACAAAGTTATTTAAACAATCTTAGCAATACCCTTAAATCACCACCCCTTAACTCCTGCTAAGTTGCCTTGTTGAGGAGTCAGAACACCCTGCTCACCTGTGGTCCAGCGAAGTAAGAGTGAGAGAGAGAGAGAGAGAGCAAGAGAGAGGCTCACCTATGGTCCCAGGAAGTAAAGAGAGAGATAGCTTTTCAGCAGCTATCTTATATATCTGGTGAGCCCCCCCTCCCCCTGCTGTTCTGCCCTGCAAGGGCTGTGTGCAAAATTCCCCGCCCAAAGGGTCCAATACACAAGAGAAAGCTGTGATTGGCTAACTCAGAGTGGTTAGACTGGGTTAATGTGCCTTCCGGAGCTCCCTGGGCTGAAACAAAAGGGAAATACAATTGCTCTATTGTCCAGTGCTGGGTGATTTAAAACCATTCAATTCTTAAACGGATCCCATTCAAGATACAAAAGTCTCTTCTGCAGTTTAGATGTATCCACTTGATATACAAACAAATGCGAATAGCATTCAATTGCTTTGTAAACAAAGCATTGTCCTTTGTCTTCAGCCATGTGGTGACAGCCATTTTTATCCCTGGAAATTTAAAAGCACAACGCCCAGGGATTCTTTAATCAAAAAAATTGATCTTCAGAACTATAAATTATTGCAAATTCTTACAGGCCCCTGGCCCCCTGTGGAAGCAGGACCTCTCTCCTCCTGTCCATCTCCTGCACCAAGGCCTCCAGTTCTATATCCGAGAATTTTGAGTCACGCTCTATCCCCTGTTGTGCCATTGTACTTCCTCCTGCTCACACTCTGTTCCCCAACCAGTTAAATCACCTCCTGCAGCCAGAAGCACCTCCCCTTTGCAGACTGGCTTTAAGAAGTGCAGGCTAGCTTTAATTGGTGCTAGCCTGGCACAAATATGGATTCCCTGCTGAGCGTACAGCCACACAGCAGCACATTCAGAGCTGAGCTGCACACCACAATCATTCCAGTTAGCAGGCAACACGAAGTTTGCGTGCTGCCTTCATTACTTTGAATGGGCGCAGGTTGATGCCGCATTGTGATCCCCGCACCCGTTTTTGGGGCAAACAAATGTTTAGCCCATTACCTGGTCATTATCACATTGCTGTTGGTGGGAGCTTGCTCTGTGCAAATTGGCTGCCGTGTTTCCTACATTACAACAGTGATTTTACTTCAAATGTACCTAATTGGCTGTAAAGTGCTTTGGGGAGTCCTGAAGTCATGAAACGCGTTTTATCAATGCAAATCTTTCTTTTTACGTAATTGTTAACATCCTGAAACAATTTTGGACGTATACCATTAGGGCCATGGGATCAGGAACAACTGCACACTTTGGGGGCGAATTTCGGTTAGGCCCCATTTGGGGGCGGTAACCGAATTATCGCCGGAGATTTAGCACCCGGCGTGGTACTTCAGCTTACCACACCAGTGTGGAAGAGGAGCGCTATCTCGGGCGCTCCACTTCCTGTCGGGGTGGTGTCGGTTGTGGCCACACCTCCCTTTAATTAGTGCCCCGCGAGCAGAGTTCAGCCCGGCTACTGATCCACAAGGCTAGCGCTGACACTGCCCGCAGCAGCCTCGCGGGGCACCACCGAAATTCTGCCATGGGGTGGTAAGGGGTCGCAGCGGGGCACTAAACGGTCACGGTGCACGCCGATAACGTGGTGCCAGAACCTGAGCTGTGTTTGATGTCACAGATCTCCATGGGCCCTATTACCAACATAGACCTGTTGACCATCAAAGAAAGACCCAACAAAACCCAACCTGTTTGGTTGATCTCAACTCTTCCTTCTCACCATATTCCTCAGTCACCTCCTCTGGAATCCACTGATATGACATGCTTCAATAGTATCTCCATGGTAAATTGATCTCAGTGTCTCTAATGCCTAGAACTGGAAATTCTAGTCAGGCTATTGAGCCACTGGAACTGGGCTGCGGCAGACCTTCCTGACAGCCAGTCTGCACTAGAACTGACACCATCCCCAATCCCGGGGTCAGGGCCATTAGTATAAAGGGGGTGGACACTTGCAAGACATTCTCTCCACCACCCACCCTAAGACCAAAGAGCTGAGTTCCTGATCCTTTGCAGCCCGCTCAGTGCCGCTGTATTCCAAAATTAAAAATATACAAAATAATCTGCACACAGTGAGCAGGGCAGAGAACATGAGACCGACAGCCTGAAGCCCCCGAGGGGAACACTTCCGGCGCCAGACTGGTGAGGTCAAGGCGGGAGCACGGCCTGGATAAAACAAGGAATCAGAGTGGCTGTCATTATTGAAAGAAAAGAAACCAGTCAGTCCCCTCCCGCAGGTTGCACGTTCCCACAGACCAATCAGATCACTAGAGCAGCATTAAGGATATGGGTCACATGACACCATGGAAGAAAGAAATTGGCAGAAAAATAACAGAATTGTATCACTCCACAATCATCAGCTGTTAAGTTTACTGCCTGTGTTAAAGGCTGGTCTGAATGTTCCTTACAGAGCTGGTACAGTTCACCATCTCAACGTATGGACTATGAGCGATACTTACTGTCAGCATTAGCACAGATCAATGACACTAATAAAATCGTAGCTACAGTTTCTTTTTATTGGTTATTTTAATACTCCGTCTCGAATATTGCAGAAAATTTACATTCTCATTGGAAAATCTGCATCTGCAACTATAAAGCTTGATTATTTTTAACCATTTTAACCCATTTTTATATCCTTTAGTCGTGAGTCACCCGCTGGAATTGAACCGCTTCCATTGAAGAGGCTGGAAATCAGGGAGCTGCGGGTGGCTCGTTACAGAGAGAGAAAATAATCTTTCTTCCGGCGTTACAGCGGCCATCGCGTATAGCGGGCAAATTGCGCAATCTGGGTGAAAGTGGCCGAACCAACGCAAAAGATCGCGGAAACTCGAGCATAAGTTACGTCAAGCGTAAATCGAGCTTTCCACGATCTTTAACGATTTAAAAAACATTCCCATCGAGGATGGCCACTCCCCAAGATTGAAGTAACGAGGATAGCGAGTCCGTTTGTGGACGTTCGAGGAGGGTTTTCAAATTGAGCTCACTTTCATAGGTACCCAGGCACCAGTGGGCACGATTTAATAGCTTTTACATCTTAAAAAATACTTAAATTACTAAAAATCTGATGGGTGTACAACAATGAAACAAATACATGGTTCAGTATAGTTTTTAAAGTCATTTTCAGACACTTTTAATCAGGTTAATCACAGTTGAAAGACTTATTAAAAATGCTTATTTTTTGTGTTACATTCATTTTCAGCTGTATTAATAAAACAACATCATGTTACCACTCTTAAATACATCAATGAATGTTTTTTAATGCAAAAAAAAATAACTGATTACATTCTATTACACTGACAGATTGCACTGGTTCTTGGAAGATATTAGGCCAGAAATTCCTCCCCAAAGGCGTGAGTACGGAAGGGGTACTCACGCGTCTGGCCGGAGGAAATGCCGGTTTTCAGCATGCACAGCGTATGCGCTGAAAACCGGCATTTCCTCTCCTCTAACCCAAGAGTTGAAGAGGCTAGCGCGTGCGCTGTAGGGGGCAGCGCGTGCGTCTTGGATTTCCTCTGTTTTGGGGGATTTGCGCATGTCTAAAGGCCTCCGGTCTTTACGCTTGTAAAAAGCACACGTAAGTATTTATTTTTACAGGTAAGTGGTGTTTTAGTGTAATTTAGAAAATTTTTTCCCACAGGTTTATTATTTTAAAGAATCTACAATAAGGTAAGTTTAGTTTTAGACCCTTTTTATTAAAAAATTATTTTTTTCAAAAAAAAAAATTATTCTTTAAATTATTTTTTAAAACTTATTTATACTTAATTTAATGATTGGGATGTTTTTTAAATTTTTATTTAAAGTTTAAATAGTGTTTTGGGCCCCCGTAGTTTTCATGAGTTTGACAGTTCTTACTCTCAAACGCATGAATGAACCTTCCCCTCCCCTGATTGGTTGTACAGTGCTCACCTGATCCCAGCCGGCACATCGCACTAACTGTGCCGCTGGATCAGGTAAGCACTGCGCGCTGACATCTGAATCGGGCCTGTGACAGGAAATGCAAGCAGGCCCGGGCTTCAGATGTCAGCGCGCAGGGTGAGTGCAGATCGGGGGCTTGCACGCGCGGCAAGCCCCCGACACCAAGTTCTGGGCCATTATGTTTGTGAATATTCAAACATATTTTAGCAGAAACCTGAACTGTAAGCTGTCCAGTGCAATTTCAAGCACAATTTGTGCCCAAAGCAGAAACTCGACCCCGCTGTGTGTAGTTTCAGCTGGGAAAGTCAGCGTTGACCTAGATAGAAGGGCGTAATTCACAAAGAGCACTTAGATATTCTTCATTGCCACAATCAAACTCCAAGGCCTTTTCAAAGCACTCAATAGCTTCACACTTCTCCCCGTCCAGCTGGTGCAGTAACCCAAGAACACTAAAGGCTTTGCTGTCTCTGGGATTCCTGTCACATTGTTTTGTTGCAATCTTTCTCAAGTTATCACGACACAATTCCCAATCTCTCGTGCCACGTTCAAATTTCAGTCCTTCCAGAAAATGGGTGATAGCCTTTGATTCAGATCTTTTATTACGCAGTTCAAATAAACCAGCCTGTAAACATATTGCCTGCTTATTATCAGGATGAATATCCTCTAATTTCAGTAGATTGCTGCAGATCTCCTCTGCTTTGAAATATTCTCCATTTAATGAACAGATTCCTGCAAAATCCAGATTTGCATTAATAAAAGTTATTAGGCGGGGCTCAAATGCCTTTTCTAAATGATACTTACATAGTTTGATCAACTCAGCTTTCCGTTGAAAAGCAGGATTGCAAGGGTTTTTGCTGCCTGGATATTTGATCAGTTGAAATAGTTTTTTTCTGTAACACAGACCTATTTGGTGGTGTAAGAAGGTAGAGTTTGGGCTAATTTCTAATGCTTTCTTCAACAGCCCCACAGCTTTTTCCATATCCCCTCTTCTCAAAAATTTTGCTGCATAACGAGTTACATATGGAAGATCAGGGGAATTCTGCAATGCTTGTTCAACTAATTTGAGAGCTTCCTCCTTTTGATTGAACTCCTGTAGTTTTAGAGCCAACAGCACCATGGCTACAGAGTCATCTGGATCAAGCTCCAGCACACGTCGCAACTGCTTCATTGATTAACTGGGTTCACCACTCTCTGGGGTACCAGAAAACCCTTTTAGACGAAACAGAACAGTCGCATAACCGACATTCCATTCAGTGTTATCAGGATCTTCCTCCAGAGCCTTTTTAAAACATTCCGTTGCCTCTTCATAGTATTGAGCAGCAGAACTCAACAGTGACCAACCCTTCTCCCCGTATACTTCAGGTATCAGTGCTGTATACCGAGAGCCATTAGTAAATCGTTTACAGATCATCTCCAGCTTGTCGAGGTAGGACTGGCCCTCTGTCAGTTGTCCCATGTGATAATATACCCAGGCATAGTTTCCATAGGTGATGATGCTTCTTCTTTCAAATTCATGTTCATGATTCTCCCTCAGAATCTTTTCAGCTTCCTTTAAGTTTTGAATTGCCTCTTCACAGTTGCCTTGCAGACAGTTTACAAAAGCGAGATGGTTGTGTGGCATGGCCTGATATTTCACACCAGTCTGTATTGAATCTTGCAATCTTTGCTTCATATCGTCCAAGTCAATGTTTTCTTTCTGTGGGCCCCACGTGAAGTGACATTGAAGCTGATCGAGCTTCTCTTTCAACAAATCCTTCTGTACATTGCCGCAAGAAAACAAAATTCATCAAAATCCATCTGAGACTAGCTGAGTCACGCCCTCCCCTCCATCCAGTTTCTTTAACTAAGGCTTTCTCCCGACTCCTGGACCCTATGGCCATGAAGACTCTGGTCACACAATTTTTTAATTTTTTTATTGTTTTTAATTCATTGATGGGATGTGGGTGTCGCTGGCTAGGCCTGCATTTAGTGCCCATCCCTAATTGCCCTTGAGAAGATGGTGGTGAGCCACCTTCTTGAACCGCTGCAGTCCATATGGTGTAGGTACACCCACAATGCTGTTAGGAAGGGAGTTCCAGGATTTTGGCCCAGCGACAGTGAAGGAACGGCGATACAGGTCCAAGTCAGGATGGTGTGTGGCTTGGAGGGGAACTTGTAGGTGGTGATGTTCCCATGAATCTGCTGCCCTTGTCCTTCTAAGTGGTAGAGGTCGCGGGTTTGGAAGGTGCTGTTGAAGGAGCTTTGGCAAGTTGCTGCAGTGCATCTTGTAGATGGTACACACTGCAGCCACAGTGCGCCGGTGCTGGAGGGAGTGAATGTTGAACGTAGTGGATGGAGTGCCAATCAAGCGGGCTGCTTTATCCTGAATGGTGTCGAGCTTCTTGAGTGTTGTTGGAGCTGCACTCATCCAGGCAAGTGGAGAGTATTCCATCATACTCCTGACTTGTGCCTTGTAGATGGTGGAAAGGCTTTGGGGAGTCAGGAGGTGAGACACTCGCCGCAGAATTCCCAGCCTCTGGCCTGCTCTTGCAGCCACAGTATTTATATGGCTGGTCCAGTTCAGTTTCTGATCAACGGTAACCCCCAGGATGTTGATAGTGGGGGATTCAGCGATGGTAATGCCATTGAATGTCAAGGGGAGATGGTTAGAGTCTCGCTTGTTGGAGATGGTCATTGCCTGGCACTTGTATGGTGCGAATGTTACTTGCCACTTGTCAGCCCAAGTCTGAATGTTGTCCAGGTCTTGCTGCATATGGACATGGACTGCATCAGTATCTGACGAGTCTCGAATGGTGACCTCTGCAAAAACCATTGCAAAAGCAAAGAGTATGACTGCAAAATTTAAGCTTACACTCGTCTCCTTCATGCTGGCTGATGCACTAGCTCCTGGCCATTTAGTCTTCTCACCCAATGCACAGCAACACCTCAACCACCCGCACTCCCAATGATATGAACAGTCTGCCTCTTGGTTCGCCCATTACTCCTCCTTCTCACTCTTGTATTCCATTCGAAAATGGGAGTCTCCTCACTAAAAAGGTCAGTGCTAATTCTAAAATGCTCCCCCTCTCATATTGGCAGTCCAAGTAACAATCTACTAAACAGGATCGCCAACCTCGTCCTCCACAGGGATTCTGCTGGCTGTGAGCCAGATGATTCCCCACTCCAACATGCAGAAGGAGAGCCTTGTTGAATCCGTGAATCTTAAGGTATGGTGTTCTTCAATAAATAGACGGAGACTGCAGATCAACAATCAACAGGTGTTTACTGGATGAGGGTAGTCTAAAAACTAACAGTACAGATGCCTGCTCAAAGCTTATATACAGGCGTGGTCACTGCCGGTACTACAGTATACAGGAGCTGTAAAAGTAATTCTCTCTTAAAGGTACATACACTACAATTCCTCCCCTTTTAGATTAACAGTACCATAACATTCAAATAACAGTTAACACTTTAACATGCACATTTAACTGAAATTGTCCATTTATAGATTCAGTCTTTGGGGCGGCTTCCTGATCCTTTCTGGATAGCGCCTTTCCTGGGTGTCTTGTTCTTGGTGCAGAGGCGATTCTGGCCCCCTGTCATTGGTTAGTTCATCAGTTTCCGCTGCTACTGTTTCTGGGATAGATGCTACCGGTATGTCGGGTTCATCCCCAGGTACGCGAGACATGGGGTTGACTCGTTCCTGTGACGCTAGGATCTGGTCGACATGGCGTCTCACAATGTTCTCCCCGACATCCACTGTGTACATTAGTGGCCCCTGCCGTGTGCATATCGTTCCGGGTTGCCATTTCTCTGTTCGGTAGTCGCGGGCCAAGACAGGTTGTCCTACATTGAAGCTCCTTGTCGGCTTCTCATTGATGTGCTGGAATTGCTTATCCTCAACATTTCTTCGCACATTTGGTCTGAGCAAATCCAGACGAGATCTCAACCTTCGGTTAAAGAACATCATGGCCGGGGTCTGGTTGGTAACTGCATGTGTCGCATTTCTGTAGGCTAACAGGAAATTGTCCACCTTATGCTGTAGTGGAATGTCATCATCGCACATGGCCCTTACTGCCTTTTTAAAGGTTTGTACGAACCTCTCAGCCAATCCATTTGTGGCTGGATGATACGGGGCGGATGTGTAATGCCTTACCCCAATCCTTCTCATAAATTTCCGAAACTCTTCGGACACAAACTGTGGTCCGTTATCAGAGCAAATCTGCTCTCGCAAGCCGTTCCTGGCAAATATGGTCCGTAGGACTGCAATCGTTTTCTCCGTAGTGGTGGAGGACATTTTGATTACCTCAGGCCATTTCGAGTGCGCATCCACTGCTATTAAGAACATTGAGTCCATGAATGGACCAGCAAAATCAATATGCACCCGTTGCCATGGAGAGGAGTGCCACTCCCATGGGTGTAGGGGGGCATGTGGTGGGGCATTTTGGACCTTCTGGCATCCTGAGCAGCTCTTTGTTAGGTCCTTGATTTGTTGATCAATCCCCGGCCACCACACATAAGCCCGAGCAAGGCTTTTCATTTTCACCCCTCCCAGATGGCCTTCGTGAAGCTCATTGAGCACTCTCTCCCTTAACTTGAGTGGAATTACCACTCGGGATCCACACATCACTGTCCCCTGGCATACTGACAGCTGTTCTCTTCTGGATGAGAATGCTGGCAACAGTGAGTCGCCATGTGTTGGCCATCCCTTCACCGTCAAATCATATACCCGAGACAGTGTCGGATCATTTCGGGTCTCCTTCTCTATATCCGCGTTAGTTACTGGCAAGCGTTCAATTATCGACGAATAAAATAGTTGGATAGGGTCCACTGCTGGTTTCCATGCTGTTTCGTGCCCTTATACTCGATTTCATATTGGTGCGCCCCTAGAAAAAGGGACCATCTTTGTGGCCGTTGTGCAGTCATCACCGGAACGCCCTTCTTTGGATTAAAGATGGAGACAAGTGGTTGGTGGTCAGTCAGCAAGGTAAACTTCTGCCCATGCAGATAGTGGTTGAATTTTTTTACTCCCCATACTAGGCTGAGGGCCTCCCTGTCAACCTGGGTGCAGTTGTGCTCGGCTGAGGTTAGTGACCGAGACGCAAAGGCTACTGGCCTCTCCAACCCGTCTGGGAATTTGTGCGACAGCACCGCTCCAATACCATAGGGCGATGCATCACACCTCTTTTGATGTGATCAATTCTTTGCACTTCTGGAAAGCTCGTTTACATTCGTCATTCCACTTCCATGGTACCCCGTTTGCAGTAGGGTGTTCAGTGGGTGTAATACTGTAGACAAATTTGGTAAGATCTTATGGTAGTAGTTCACCAGCCTGAGGAACGACCTCAGTTGTGACACATTTTCCAGTGCTGGAGCCTTGACTACTGCCTCAGTCTTTTCAGGGGACTTATGTAACCCCTCTTCTTCAATAACGTGGCCACAATACAAGATCTGCTTCTGGAAAAATTCGCACTTGTGGTGATTAGCTCGTAGCCCATATTCCTTCAGTCTAGTGAGCACCTTTTCCAGGTTGGCGAGGTGATGACTGTCATTTTCGCCCGTGAGCAGGATGTCGTCCAAATAACACTGGGTCCCTGGAATCCCTTGCAGGACTTGATCCATTGCCCTTTGCCAAATAGCCGGAGCCGATGCTACCCCGAACACCAGCCGGTTGTATTGGTAGAGACCTTTATGAGTGTTGATCGTGAGGTATTGTTTCGAGGCTTCTACCTCCATTTGCAGGTACGCCTGGGCAGATCAATCTTAGTGAAGCATTTTCCTCCAGATAGCGAGGCGAAAATATCTTCAATCCGTGGAAGCGGATATTGTACCGTGTGAAGGACTGGGTTCACTGTCACCTTAAAATCCCCACAGATGCGGACCTTCTTTGGTTCCCCAGGTGTATTACTCAGCGACCTCTTCATTACAGGAATGATGGGTGTAGCCCACTCGCTCCAGTCCACTTTGGACAGTACTCCTGAACGTTCCAAACCTTCCAGCTCTGCTTCGACGGCTAGTCGGATCGCATAAGGCACCGGTCTGGCCTTAAAAAACTTAGGGCTTGCATTTTCCTCTATTTTAATCGTCGCTGTTATGTCTTTTAGTGTTCCGAGTCCCTCCTGGAACACCTCTTGTGTGTCAGTTAGCATTTTTGACAGTCGTCCAGGTGTGACGTCGTCATCCTTTCTGGCCTCAACCTTCAGTGCCTGTATGGAATGCCAATCTAATTGTATCTTCCGGATCCATTCACGTCCTAGTAGTGGTGGTCCTCCATCTGGCAATACATATAGGTCCATTTTTGGTATTTCCTGGCCTTTGTATATCACATTCACCCTTATTTTTCCTTTGGGGTAGACTTTTTGCCCCGTGTACGTCTTCAAGACAATCTCTGTAGCTTTCAAGGGTATATGTGAGAATAGCCGCTTGTAGTCCCTTCGGTTAATGACTGTTAGGGCTGATCCTGTGTCCAATTCCATTTTCACTTGGACTCCGTCTATCTTGAGCGTGACCCAGATAGTCTGGTGATCCTCCATTTTGATTGCATTATGCAGTGTCAGACAACCCAGCTCCTTGCTTCCGGAGTCTGTATCACTTTTCTGTTCGTCTGAACTACTGTCCATCACCTTATGTATCTTTTTGTACTTCTCCTGTGGAGATTTCTTGCTGCTGGTTTTCTTCCCTGACCTGCAGACTCTTGCTATGTGTCCTGCTTTTCCACACTGTCTGCACACTTGGTCCTTGAACCAACAATCCTTGTGGTCGTGTGTTGTTCTGCCGCAGCGATAACACTTCCCTGCTCCATATGACATTTCATTGGTGCCATATTCTTGCGGACTCCGTTGTATCTCTGCAGTGCCCCATGCGGCTGCTTCGTGTGATACTGCCATGCTGAAAGCCTTGATAAGCGTAAGATCCTTTTCTGATAGAAGCCGTTTCTGGGTTCCTTCACTTTGAAGCCCACACACAAACTTGTCCCTTAACGTATCTGCTAGTCCCATTCCAAACTGGCAGTGTTTCGATAGCTTGCGCAGTTGTGTTAAATACTCAGCATTTCTTTCATCTTTCTGCTGGTTCCTTTTGTGGAACTTTAATCTTTCTGTTATCAGCAGCGGTGTGGGGTTTAAGTGGTCCTGTAGGATTTCCACTATGCTTTCGAAATCCTTATCCACTGGCTTCTCTGGGGTTATTAGGTTTCGCAGTAAGCCATATGTTTTTGCACCCATGGAATTCAACAAAACCAGTGCTTTCCTGGCATCTGGCACTTCATTCTCCTTGCAGTACACCTCAATGCGTTCCACATATGTCGCCCAATCTTCGACTTCATTGTCGAACGCTGTGACACTGCCACTCTTCGGCGTCCCTGGGTGTGGTTAGACTGGCTAAAATGGCGTCTCCCGTGCTCTCCCTTCTTCTCCGCTTGCTCAAAATGGCATCTCCCGCGCTTTTCTTTCTTCCTGCGCTCGCCCTTCTTCTCCGCTGCGGCTTCAAAAATGGCGTCTCCCGTGCTCTCCCTTCTTCTCCGCGGCTCAATGGCGTCTCCCGCGCTTCCTTTCTTTCCCCGCGGACGCTGCTCAGCCCTTGAGCACTGGCTGCGCTCTGCGCGTTCTCCTGTGCGCCTCCCTCGTTGCCGTCGCTCAGTCCTAAACCCCGGCAGTGCTTTACCCTCTCTCTTTTTTGTTTTCCGTCGACGCCGCTCGGTCTTCAACCCCCGGCTGCGCCCTCTGCGCTTTATCCTCTCTCTTACCCCGTCGACGCTGCTCGGCCTTTTCTGTGCCGTCGGTCGGCTCCAGCCGCCGCTGTCCGGGAAGGGTCTGCGCTGTACCTGTTGCCAGTCTGTTGCTGGATCGTCGTGGCTGGAGAACCAATCCCAGCTCTCAACAGCCTCCCCTGCGATGTTCACTCTCTGCCGGATGACTGGGCGGTTGCTCATGGTCGACGCCCGTGCTTCTGGCCTCGACTTTCTTCCACTGTCCTCCCGGAGCGAATCCTTGGGAGGAAATGCAGAGTTGCAGGTAGATTCGAATCGACCTCGTCGCCACTGTTGAATCCGTGAATCTTAAGGTATGGTGTTCTTCAATAAATAGACGGAGACTGCAGATCAACAATCAACTGGATGAGGGTAGTCTAAAAACTAACAGTACAGATGCCTGCTCAAAGCTTATATACAGGTGTGGTCACTGCCGGTACTACAGTATACAGGAGCTTTAAAAGTAGTTCTCTCTTAAAGGTATATACACTACAAACATATCCTTAAAGCAGAAAAGAAGACCCATCACAAAGGTATTCTCAGCATTCTGAAAGACCATGGGCCAGAAATTCGGGTCCCCATGGGTGAGTACGCGCTGTGTGCTCATGCATAGGGCCAACGAAAGTGCCGGTTTCATACATGCACTGCGCATGCGCTGGAAACCGGAACTTCCGTTCCCTTGATGGAAGGGGTTCACAGGTCAAACGCGTGCGCCGGAGAGGCAGCGCGTATGCCTGGACATTCCATTTTTTTTACAGGTTTCTCCGGGAGGGTAAGTCTCCAGCAGCTGCGCGTTTAAAAAGCAAGTGCAAGGCCTGCTTTTAACAAGGTAAGTGGTGAATTAAGTACAATTAAAACATTTTTTTCACAGTTTTATTATTTTTAAATACTTTAAAGCAAGGTAAGTTTATTTTTAGCCCCGTTAAAAACAGTAATTAATTTTTTCAAAAATTTAAATTATTGTTTAAAATAGTTACTTCATGTAATTTATAGTTATTTTTAAAATGTGATGTATTTTTAAAAATGTATTTGAAGTTTTAGTTCGGTATTGGGGCTGATCTCTATTCATAGATTTGACAGGTCTTCCTGTCAAATTTATGAATGGAGATTCCCTGCTACGATTGGCTCTCCATGGCCCGCATGATCCCAGGGGACGTTTCAAACTAACTGCACCTCTGGGATATGCAAACACTGCGTGCCGGCAGCTGGAGGATGCCCAGGATCAGAATCCCATGCGGGCCCACAACACAATGGCAGGCGTGCTAGGTAAGTGCAGGTCGGGGGCTTTCACCCACGGGAAGCCTCCGACCCCAATTTCTGGGCCCATGTTTCATGAACCGACTCTTACCCTGCTGGAAACCTTCCACCGTGCCAACCTCCAGGTGAGGTGTTAAACCAAGGCAGCATCTGCCTGTTCCAGTGGTTCAGGTGGACGTTAAAGATTCTGTCGCACTATTTGAAGAAAAGCAGGGAGTTGTACTTTCCAACATTCTTCCCTCAAGCAACACCACCAAAAACAGATCCTCTGAGAATTCTGCGTTCCTCTAACTCTGGCTCCTGTCCATCTCCCACCTCATCCACCAATAGCGGCCGTGCCATCAGCCCAGACAGGCCTGAAACTCTGGAATTCCCTCGCTAAAACTCTCCACCTCAATCTCCTCTTTTAAGACTCTCCTTAATACCTACCTCTTTGACTAAGCTTTTTGTCACCCCTCTAAGTATCTCTTACTTTGTCTTGGTGTCAATTGTTGTCTGATTACTGTAATGATCAATAACATGTCATTCTATAGTGGACACTAGGTGGAGCCGTAGAGCGGTGTAGAGCTGTATATAGCTGTATGTATAAGACTACACTACCCAGCTGTAGGTATATTAAGACTACATTACCCATGAGGCACTAGGCTACCCACAAGGCAGCAGTCAAGATGGAAGCCTCTACAGATACTGTACCTAGTACACATGTGCACAATATAAGTGTCTAGCAAAAGCTAGCTTTGTTCATAATAAGAATGTCTATTTATTAATAAACATAAGATGGTACCAGGATACCAAGAGTTGTAAATATCTGTTAAAAAATTGTGAAAAGCGACATGGAGAATTTGAAGCCACCAGAGCGTTTGAAACTCACAGGAAAAATCGACTACAATTGGCAGACTTTTAAACAACAATTCGAACTCTACATTGCAGCCATCGGATTCGGTACGAAGCCAGACGCAAGAAAAATAGCGTTGCTGCTTACGGTTGCAGGCCCACAGGCGATAGAGGTATTTAATACATTTGTATTTAATCCAGAGGAGAACAGAGAAAAATTAGAAGATGTGCTAAAAAAAATTGATGCACATTGCTCTCCCAAAAAGAATGAGACCTATGAAAGATACATCTTCTGTTCTCGGACACAGCAGCAAAATGAGACTTTTGATAGCTTTATAACTGATCTGAAACTGAAAGCACAGACATGTAATTTCTCTGAGCTGAAATCATCCATGATTCATGACCAGATTGTGTTTGGTATTCATGATAAAGTCAGGGAATGTCTGTTGAGAGAAACCGAACTAAATTTGGAAAATGCAGTGAAAATATGCCAAGCCAGCGGGCTAGCTCGAAAGCACGCGAAGACTTTCAGTGAAATCAATAATGATGCGATTGTAATGAGTGATAATGCTGCTGTCGGTGCTGTGTCCTACAAGGGGAAGAAACATGGGCAGAACAGAAATGAAAAGCAATCGGAGGATGAAATTTTAAATTGTAAATGCTGTGGTTACAAACATCAGTTAAGACAATGCCCAGCGTTTGGAAAAATGTGCACAAAGTGTAATGGAAAGAATCACTTTGCCAAACAATGCTATTCAAAAGTAAAAACTAAGAAAGGGCAACGAGTTAATGTAATTGAGGACACTGATTTAAGTGAGACATTTTTTGTAGGAATGGTGTCATGTGACAATATCAAAAAGGATACAGAAAATGTGCAGCCCTCAGAAATGGACAATGCTGAACATAAAGTTAATGCAGTAAAAGAGGACAAATGGATGATCCCACTGCAGGTAAATGAAACATTAGTTACCTTGAAACTAGACACGGGGCAAAAGCAAACTTAATCAGTATGAGTGACATTAACAATATGAAAGAAAAGCCCAAAATACAGAAAAAGTCAGTACTGCTGAAGGACTATAATGGACAGAAAATAGATAGCTTAGGTGTATGCAGACTTGAAGTGTTTGTCCCAGAAATATTGCTGCCAGCACAGTAACATTGTGCACTGTCACAGAACTCCACAGAGCCTATTATAAACAGAGGCCAGTTTAACAGCAGTAAAAGACCACTTGGCCCAAATGCCCCAAGGTGATAGGTTGATCTGAGCGCTGCCTGGTCACCATATCTCTCAGTCACCTCCAGTTTTCTTCTGAACCCACTTATATTATTTGCTTCAATGGCATTTCCCTAATAACTTGCTCCATATTTCTCTTAACATTTAGAAGGCTGAATCCAGTTAATTTTCTGGATGAATGGCTGAAGCAGAGGCAACCTTGAGGACGTCAGTGCCTGGAATGGCTCCTAGTTTCTTAGATGCGTCCCTGGTGAAGTCAGAGCCGGAAGAGCAAGACTGTTGGACACTGAGGGCAGGAAGCCCCACAGAGGGTGGTGTAGGCTGTCTAGGGCGAGATGGCAGAGATACTCACTGCTACCTCCACACAGTGCTGGAAGAGGTTCAATTACCTCCTATGCTAAGGCAAGACAAGGCACTCATACAATACACATCATCTATCACTCATAGAACCTTCACTCACATCTGTCCCTCTCATTCTCTTTCTCAGAATCTGGGTGTCAGAGGAACTCACTTCTGAAAAGGGCAACCTCTAAACACTCAAGCATCTAATTCCTCAAATCTACTCTCCCAACTCATATTGCCTACCACAAGGGCTACAATTAGTCTACAAGGTAATTTCAGTTGAAGGAACAATGTACCTCCTTATCTCTAAAAGGATATTTACTAGTCCTAGCCCCTTTGGGGCTATCCCGGATCAGGCGTATTTCTCAAGATGTTCACTTTCAACTAAAGTTTGAGGTAGCCGAACCTAAATACACTTAACTGGGTCTAAAGGTCTGGTCTATCTCTCCCTAAAGGAAAGGAGCAACCTGAGAATGTTACCATCCTCCAGATAGCACTTTTAATAAGTTTAGCCAGACTGTAACATCCCAGATATTATGAGGGTCCGGAGATCTCCCTTCAGAAATGTACCTCTTCACCAAAGAGTATACAGAGATTGGGTTCGCGAGTTATTGATACAGAAGACTTATGTGAAACAATTTTAAAAAAAAGAGAGATTTATTAAAAGAACCGACATGCAATTTACAGTTGGTGAATCAGTCAATCGCAACATTAACAGTTCTAAAAAGTGAAAAAATACGATCTTATTTTGAACAGAGAACCTTACTTTTAAATCTTAACTTCGCTACAGTATTACAGTTCTTAAAATTTTCTTATACAGGACATCCATCAAATATCAAATTACCTTCGATCCCTGAGGTACAAAGAGTGGAAGACTACAGAGCCGCCCCTGTAGTCGAGAATCGCTTTGCCCGATTAAATCGAGTCTGCTATTTCATTCGAGACTTCAATATTGATACACTTTTTCAGTTGTATTTCGTAAGGTTTTTGTTGATCCAAGTTAATTATCACTAATCATCTTTTAGCTGACCCCTGCACTTCTTACTGCCACATCAGCAATAGTTATTGGGAGTTTACCATTTATGTTCAAAGGGCAGATGTCCTTTAGCTCATGTGTCATCCTTAAAAGGTTTAATCAAGATCATTTATCCAGGGTTGACCATTGTCCTGTTTTAATAAAGTTACCTATTCGGGGCCAACCATTAGAGTCATAGGGCTGGATTTTGCCACTGGGGTCAGGCTGGGGCGTGTCAGGTGGTTTTCGTGTCAAGACCCCGACTCCGATGTGAAGTGGGGAAAAAGTGCGATTTTCCCCTGATTGGGCACTTGATTTCCAGCGTGTGGGAACCTCTGGCCCAATTATTCTTTCCATCCCGAAAGTCGCCTCCGTTTACGTCATCAGTGCTGCTGGATTTAAGGCCTGGAAGCAGCCTTGCTTCTTCTGGAGACTGGAAACGCTTTGGACATTGTATGAAGGACTTCATTTACCGACCATGTCCACCAGCAAGCAAAAGTGTGCACCTCGCTTTGATGAGCCCTCCCTCCAAGCTCTGGTGCAGGGAGCAAGATCTAACAAGGAGGTGCTCTTCCCTTCCTCAGGGAGAAAAAAGCCACCCCAGCAGACTAAAGCTGTGTGGCTGCAAGTGGTCCAGGAGGTCAACTCCATCCCCATCTGCCGCAGAACCTGGCTGCCATGCAGGAAGAGGTTTCATGACCTTCTCCGCACAGGAAAAGTGAGTATGACTTTCCCATCACCCTCAATCTGATCCCCATCGCCTCTCCTCACCAGCACTCTGCTTTACCAACCTCTTCCTCCACATCCCACTTGACACTTACATCCCTGCACCCTTACCCATTCCCTCTCTCTCTATGGTCACATTCACTTAACTATTCGACCATGCATCCCTCACACTTTCTATCACTGTGATGCAATGACAACAACTTACAACACACAGGGCGGGCCTTTTGTCTCCTTCTAAGCATCTATGCCATGGAATCTCTACACTCACTCCTTCATTCTCAGCCAAACTCCACTTGTGTCCCTCATTGCAGGAAAAGAGAGCCCACAATAAGAGGGAAAGAGTGAGAACAGGAGGAGGGCCACCCTCAGTAACCCAGCTCACTACCTCGGAGGAGGCGGCCCTGGAAATTGCCGGGATCGAGGACGATTCCCAAGTGGGGAATGGACAGGCAGGCGCATCACAGCAATCTGGTGACAGAATAGTTTGGCATCTCTCCCATTGACATTGCATGAGTCACTGATAATGAATCTGATGATCTAAGAGATTGACTTATGATAATCTGCACTATTCAATGTGCATGTAACCTTGACCTCACATCTCTAACTCTTTCCTTTACTGCCCCACAGGACCATCGACAGTCCCCATCCCCACTGTCCAAAAGGAAGAGCCTGAGCTTCCAGACACCTCAAGAGGAAGCTGCAACATCTGAGGGCGCCGCGTCAGCAGAATTAAGCGCACACAGCACCATCGCAGACACTCACACCTCAGTGGGACCGTGGGACATAGAGTAGTGTTGTCACCTGGTGTATCACAGCTCACAAGTGAGCATCAGCAGATGGTGGAAACAGGGACAGCAGTGGAGAGTCCTCATCGGAGGGTGCTGGACTCTGCCAGCTCAGCTCCGCTGCATGTCGACCCTGTGCCTCCGGGTCCATCCAGAAGGAGAGCCATGCTGGAACTCCAGGAATAGGTGCAGGAGTCTCTGGCAGGTTTTGTCTCCAGGATCGCTGCCAGTGTGGAGTGAATGGAGGAGTCCATCGCTAACATGAGCAGAGCCTTTGTGGAGGCGTTGGCGCATGAACGCATCACCATGGAAAGGATGGCAACCTCTGTGAAAAGGATGGCTACCTCCATGGTAAGGCTGGCTACCGTAGAGGAGAGGATGGCTACGGTAGGGGAGAGGATGGCTACGTTCATGGAGGAGCTTAGTCACCAGGGTATTGAAAACATGGTAATTGTTCAGAATAGACTGACATCTCTTGAGGAGCGATGGTCAGCTATTGAGCAAACAAACCAGACCTTCATGCAAGTCTTCTGGAGTAGGACTTCCAGTGCAGAAACGGGTCCTCGTGGCCCCCCTGCAGTGCAGCAAGGTGCTGTCCAGCCACTTGCTAGATCTGAAGTGGGGCTGACCCATGAGAGGGATGTTGGTGGCATACAACAAGGAAGTGAGGGCTCCTCTCCAAGCACTCACACAACCATGCCACTGCAGAGCCCTCGGTCAGAGCCCCACCAGTGTCCCCACCCAACTGAGATCGGCGTCTCAACCCCTGCACAGCCGCAGGAGCAGCAGACTGTTGCCGAGCCTTCACAGGCTCACAACCCTAGAGGAAGCCAGCCAAGTCACAGGGGAAGTACCACGTAGGAGCACGCGTAAGAGGAAGAGAATGCACAAGTAGTCACAAGGGTAGTCACTTGGGTGTAATGTGTTTATTTTTTAAATGCCATCAGTTGTTTATTGTCATAAAAAATTCTGATGGTAAACTGCTGCAGTTGTGGCGTGTGTCATTTCGCAAATGGGACTTCCACATTGAGGGCTTAGGGCGACTTGTAATTGTCAGTATGGTGGTCAGAGTGATAGGAATCCGTAGGTTCTTGGCCATTGTCGATGGTCTGATAAGAATTTGCGAGGCCAAAGTGTTTGATTGTGCAGGCTAAGCAAATCTGACCAAGATGAGTGCGTCCTTGCATCCCGGGCAGCAATGTGGTCGTGTGCTGGAGCCTTCTGGCCTGTGCAGCTTCAGGTGGGTGAGCAGCAGCTTGGCACTCCAGTTGTTGCTGCTTCTGTTGGTGGTGCTGTTGTTCATGGTTCTGCTGCTGCCACGGCTGGTCTTCATCCGAATCTGATGTCCAGGAGGAAAGGAAATAAATGGTTCCTATTGTTGAGTCTGTATGTTCCAGTTAGGTTTAGGATCAATCACTGGACACAGACAACAAGAATAACTTTTAACAGGTCTTTACTATTCGAAGGTCAGGGCTGAACTGCCCAGCAAATCCTTGCACAACACTTATATACCGGTGTGGTCACCACCGGTATTACAGTATTACAGTATACAGCAGCCAAGAGAAAGTAGTACATCTCTTAAGGTAGTTCTCTTAAGGTGGAACAGGTTACATACACCACAATCCTCCCTTTTTAGCTTAACAGTTATATCCCCATTTAACATAACATAATAACATATATATATACAACTTCATGCAAAACAGTTCAAAGATTCAGTCTCTGAGGAGGCCTCCTGTTTAGAGTTGGATAACGCCTTTCAGGGGTCTCTGATTCTCGTTGCTGGGGTGACTCATCTAGTTGGTCTCTTATGGATTGGACATCATCATCAGGTACATTCACTTCTGAGGTAGATGCTTCAGGTTCACTAACTTCTTTCACGGTTGTCTCTGCCGTAACCATGGGTTCGACCCTTGTTCTCGATTCTACCAGTTGGTCAGCATGACGCCATATTACATTTTCACCAATATCTACCGTGTACATCAGGGGTCCTTGTCTGGCCCAAATTGTTCCAGATTGCCATTTCTCGTTTTTATAGTCCCGGGCTAACACTGGTTGTCCTATTTCGAAACTCCGAGTGGTCTTGTTATTTATATGCTGGAACTGTTTGTTTTCAACTTCCCTCCGCACATTTGGTTTTAACAAGTCCAACCTGGACCGCAACCTCCTGTTGTAGAACATCATGGCAGGACTTTGGTTTGTCACTGCATGAGTGGCGTTTCGATATGCCAGTAGGAATTTGTCCACCTTGTGTTGTAGTGGAATCTGATCTTTGCTCATGGCCTTTATTGCTTTTTTAAACGTTTGTACAAATCTCTCGGCCAACCCGTTTGTAGCCGGATGATATGGGGCAGAGGTATAATGTTTCACCCCATTCTTCTTCATGAATCCCTGGAATTCTTCTGACACGAACTGCGGTCCGTTGTCTGAACATATTTGTTCTGGCAATCCATTTCTTGCAAATATCATTCTTAACACCGCGATCGTCTTTTCCGAGGTAGTGGTAGTCATCTTAATCACTTCTGGCCATTTAGAATGTGCGTCCACCGCAATTAAAAACATGGAGTCCATGAAAGGACCAGCAAAGTCAATATGTACACGTTGCCATGGGGTTGAAGGCCATTCCCATGGATGCAGCGGTGCAATCGGAGGTGCATTTTGCACTTTTTGGCACCCTGAGCAGCTTTTCGTCAGCTCCTCTATCTGTTGGTCGATACCCGGCCACCACACATAAGCCCTAGCAAGGCTTTTCATCTTGACTCCCCCCAGATGACCTTCATGCAGTTCCTTTAGAACTCTCTCTCTTAACTTAGGAGGAATAATCACCCTTGTTCCATACATCAATGTTCCTTGACAGACGGACAGCTGTTCTCGTCTTGCTGAGAATGCCGGTAACAGTGGATCACCATGTGCTGGCCATCCCTTCACTGTCACTTCGTAGACCCTGGACAGTGTCGGGTCGTTCCTGGTTTCTCTTTCAATACTTGCATTGGTGACTGGTAAACATTCGATGATGGTCGAGTGAAATAACTCAACAGGGTCAACCGTCGGTGCCTCCTCCTCTGTAGGTAGTGGCAGGCGCGACAGCCCATCAGCATTACCATGCTGCTTTGTACCTTTGAATTCTATCTGATATTGATGTGCCCCTAGGAAAAGGGACCATCTCTGGAGTCTCTGTGCTGTCATCACCGAAACACCCTTCTTAGGGTTAAAAATGGATACCAACGGCTGGTGGTCTGTCAGAAGCGTAAACTTTTGGCCCTGCAGGTAATGATTAAACTTCTTTACTCCCCACACAAGGCTGAGAGCCTCCCTATCTATCTGAGCATAGTTGCGTTCAGCGGAGGTCAATGATCTGGATGCGAACGCAACTGGCCTCTCCTGGCCATTTGGCAACTTGTGTGAGAGTACTGCCCCAATACCATATGGAGAAGCATCACAAGCCAAACGAATAGGCAGCGTTGGGTTGAAGTGAGCCAACACTTCCTCTGAGGGGATCAATGCCTTGCTTTCGCGAAAGGCCCTCTTACAGTCCTCGCTCCACTTCCATGGTACTCCCTTCTGCAAAAGAGCATTCAGCGGGTGCAGCACCGTGGATAAATTTGGCAGAAACTTATGGTAATAGTTAATCAACCCTAGAAACGACCTCAATTGGGATACATTATCCGGAGCAGGAGCCTTCACAACAGCTTCGATCTTGTCAGGAGACTTATGAAGCCCCTCCTGGTCAATGACATGACCACAGTACGAGATCCGCTTCTGAAAGAATTCACATTTCTGGCGATTAACTCGAAGACCATATTCTTTCAATCTGGTGAGCACCAGTTCCAAGTTTGCAAGGTGTTCCTCGTCATCATCTCCTGTAATCAGAATATCATCCAGGTAACATTGTGTACCTGGAATTCCCTGTAATACCTGCTCCATGGCCCTCTGCCAAATTGCTGGAGCCGATGCCACTCCAAAAACCAGTCTATTATACCGGTACAAGCCTCTATACGTGTTGATCGTGAGATACTGGCGTGACTCTTCCTCAACTTCCATCTGTAAATACGCCTGCGCCAGGTCTATCTTGGTGAAGTGTTTCCCGCCAGACAATGAAGCGAAGATATCTTCAATCCGTGGAAGCGGATACTGCACCGTGTGAAGCACCGGATTAACAGTGATCTTGAAATCACCACAGATGCGAACCTTCCCCGGTTCCCCCGGCTTGTTGCTCGATGAACGCTTCATGACTGGGACAATGGGTGTGGCCCACTCACTCCAGTCTACCTTAGACAGTACTCCTGAACGTTCTAGCCCTTCCAGCTCAGCTTCCACAGCAGGTCGTATTGCATAAGGTACCGGTCTGGCTTTGAAACATTTCGGGTTTGCATGTTCTTCAATCTTGATGTTTGCCGTAATTCCTCTCAGTGTTCCCAGTCCTTGTTGGAACACCTCTTTAGCATTGTCCAATATTCTGGACAATCGTTTAGGTTTGACATCTTTTGTACCGGAATCTACCGTTAGTGCTTTTAAGGAATGCCAGTCCATATTTATTTTCCTAATCCACTCCCGTCCCAGTAGTGGTGGACCTCCCTCAGGTAGCACATATAAGTCCATTCTTCGGCTTTCTTTGCCCTTGTGGACCACCTTTACCTCTATCTTCCCGATGGGGTATACTCTTTGCCCCGTGTATGTTTTCAATACAATCTCCGTATCCCGTAGGGGAATATGTGGGAATAACCTTTTGTAATCTTTCTTATTCATGACCGTCAATGCCGATCCAGTGTCCAATTCCATCTTCACTTGGACTCCTGCTATCTGAAGTGTGACCCAAATTGTTTGGAGGTCTGCTTCCTTACCAACATTGTGTACTCTTAGACTACCCAGTTCATTACTGCTGGCATCTGAATCTGACTTCTGTTCGTTCGAACTGTTCTCTGTCACCTTGTGTGCCTTTTTGTACTTTTCCTGTGGTGACTTTTTGTTGCTGGTCTTCTTTCCTGACCGGCATACTTTAGCTATGTGACCAAGCCTGCCACATTTTCTGCATTCCTGATTTTTGAACCAGCACTGGTTCTGATCGTGTGTTGTCTTTCCACAACGATAACATTTTACTGTACTCAAGACCATTTGATTGGTACAGAGTTCCGGTGACCGTAGCTGCATTTCCGCAGTGCCTCTTGCTGCGGCTTCTTGCGATGCTGCAATAGTGACAGCTTTATCAAGCGTAAGATCATTCTCTTCAAGCAGTCGCTTTTGTGTTCCTTCTTTTAACAATCCACACACAAATTTATCTCTCAGCGCATCTGCTAGCCCTGTCCCAAACTGACAGTACTTCAATAGCTTACGTAGTTCAATTAAAAATTCAGCATTGCTCTCGTCTTTCAACTGCGTTCTTCTGTAAAATTTAAATCGTTCCGCTATCATCAGCAGCGTGGGGTTTAAATGATTTTTCAGGACAGTAACAATATTTGCGAAAGTCTGATCCGCCGGTTTAATTGGTGATAGAAGGTGCTTCAATAGCCCGTACGTCTTCGCCCCCATTGAGCTTAATAAGGTTAATGCTTTCTCATCATCTGGTACCTTATTTGCTTTACAATAAACTTCCATGCGTTCTACATACGTGGTCCAATCTTCGACATCACTATCAAAGGCATTAATGCTCCCATGTTTAGGCATCCTTGCAAGTTTTAATTTTTTTTTTTTTATGGCGGCTTCCCGCGCTTGTCTTCTTCCCCCGCCTACTAAAATGGCGGCTTCCCGCGCTTGGTGGTCTTTCCCGCGCTCGTCTTCTTCCCCCGCCGACTACAATGGCGGATTCCCGTGTTTGCCTTCTTCCCCCGCTGGCTGCAATGGCGATTGCCTTGCTGCTGCCGTTCTCGCCTCCCCAGCGGTTCTCACTCCCCGGCGCTGCTTTGCCTTGCAGCCCCGCTTGCAGCCCGATCCTTTACACCGGCTGCGTTTGAATTCTCCGCGGCTCTCGTGCCTTAAGCTTCTCAACTCCCCGACGCTGTTTTGCCTTGCAGCCCCGCTCGCAGCCCGGTCCTGTACACCGGCTGCGTTTGAGTTCTCCGTGGCTCTCGAGCCTTAAGCTGCCCCAGTCACTGCGCCTCTCGGCCTCGATTGCAGCCCGGCCCTTTCTACCGGCCGTGGTCGAGCTCTCCGCCCTTATTCCTCCGTTTTCCCTCCCCTACTCCACAGTCAACGCGGCCGACTTTCTGCTCGTGTCGCTGATCGGCTTACCCACCACCGTGGTAGAAGGGATGAACACTGCCTGTCGCTGATGGAGGGCTTCGTGGTCAGAATTCTTTTTCTTTTTTTTTTCTTTTTTTAACCCGGGTTCTCGATGCCTCCCGTGCGATGGTGCTCAGCAGGATGATGAGGGCGGATGCCTCTTCTCGACGCCCGTTTTGAGGACGAAGCTGCCTTGGATGTAATTTTGCCGCAGGGTAAGATCGGACTCATCACCACTGTTGAGTCTGTATGTTCCAGTTCGGTTTAGGATCAATCACTGGACACAGACAACAAGAATAACTTTTAACAGGTCTTTACTATTCGAACGTCAGGGCTGAACTGCCCAGCAAATCCTTGCACAACACTTATATACCGGTGTGGTCGCCACCGGTATTACAGTATTACAGTATACAGCAGCCAAGAGAAAGTAGTACATCTCTTAAGGTAGTTCTCTTAAGGTGGAACAGGTTACATACACCACACCTATGCTTCTGGTATATGCCTCAGTTGAGGAAGTGCTCAGTCAAGGTGGCGAGAGGGGTTTCACATGAGGTCACACTGGAGATGGGTGTCAGGCTCCAAACTTCCACAACAATGAGTAGGCCTGCTAGAAGTTCCCCCAGACCTGAGACAACAAAGTTCTGCCACCTGCAAATGATGATTGGTGAAAACTCCTTTTTAATGGTGGAGCTGCAGCTGTTAGTAAGCAGTCCACTTGTGAGGCCACCTGGATTCAGTAGCGTGTTCCAGAGGAGACGTACAGCAAGTGGGAAAAGTGGGAAAATCAGAAAGGCCTCTCAAAATGGGATTATAGAGGCAACTAACTGGTTGTTAAGGGCTTTAAGGGCCTATCCCGCCTCTTGGAGGCAGGATGGAAATAGGATCAGAAAACACGCCTTTGGGAAAATTGCTCGGAGGCGGGATGGAGGCAGGATCGGGCTCGCCTGCCATTTTTGCGATTTTACCACCTCACACACCTCCAATCCCGCCTCCTCGGGCCTGGCAAAATTGAGCCCACAGAGTCATAGGGCGGGCTAGGGCGTGTCAGGTGGAAATCGTATCAGGACCCCGACTCCTAAGTGAAGTGTTGAAAAAGTGCGATTTTCTCCTAATTGGCCAATTGATTTCCTGCACGTGGGAACCAGTGGCCCAATTAGTCTTTTCATACAGAAAGTCGCCTCCGATGACGTCATCAATGCTTTTGGATTTAAGGCCTGCAAGCAGCCTTGCTTTTTCTGGAGACTGCAAAGGCTCTGCGATTTATATGAAGGAGTTGAATTGTGGAAAATGTCAACGATCAAGCAAAAGTGTGCTCCACAATTTGATGAGCCCTCCCTCCTAGCTCTGGAGCATGGAGCCAGCTGTAATAAGGAAGTGCTGTTCCTTTCCTCGGGGAGAAAAAAGCCACCCCAGCAGACAAAAGCTGTGTGGCTGCAAGTGGCCCAGGTTGTCAAGTCCATTTCAATGAGCCGCAGAACCTGGCAGCAGTGCAGGAAGAGGTTTCATGACCTTCTCCGCACAGGAAAAGTGAGTATGACTTTCCCATCACCCTCAATCTGATCCCCATCGCCTCTCCTCACCAGCACTCTGCTTTGCCAACCTCTTCCTCCACATCCCACTTGACACTTGCATCCCTGCACCCTTACCCATTCCCTCTCTCTCTATGGTCACATTCACTAAACTATTTGACCATGCAGCCCTCACACTTCCTATCACTGTGATGCTATGACAACAACTACTTACAACACGCAGGGAGGATCCTTTGTATCTTTCTGAGCATCTATGCTATGCATTCACTGCACTCACTCCTTTCATGGTCCATGGAGGAGCTTAGTCGCAAGGGTATTGAAAACATGGTCATTGTTCAGAATAGAATGACATCTCTTCAGGAGCAATGGTCAGCTATTGAGCAAACAAAGCAGACCTTCCTGCAAGTCCTCTTGAGTAGGACTTCCAGTACAGAAATGGGTCCTCATGGCCCCCCTGCAGTGCAGCAAGGTGTGGTCAAGCCACTTGCTTGCTCTGAAGTGGGGCTGACCCATGAGAGGGATGTTGGTGGCAGACAACAAGGAAGTGGGGGCTCCTCTCCAAGTGCTCACATGACCATGCCACAGCAAAACCCTTGGTCAGAGCCCCACCAGATTCCTCACCCAAATAAGATGGGCGTTTCAGCCCCTGCACAGCCGTAGGAGCAGCAGACTGTTGGCGAGCCCACACAGGTTCACCACCCCAGAGGATGCCCGCCAAAGGCGTCAAGACAGGAGCAGCAAGAGAGCGAGCAAGGGGCCTCCACATCAGCTGAAGCCACAGGGGAAGCACCACGTAGGAGCACGCATAAGAGGAAGATAAAGCACAAGTAGTCACAAGGGTAGTCACTTGGGTGCTGTGTTGTTTTGTTTTTGGACCAGTCATCATTGTGATTGTATTATAAAGAGTTTTGATGGCAAACTGTTGAAGTTGTGGCCTGTGTCATTTTGCAAATGGGACTTTCACATTGAGGGCTTAGGGTGCCTTGCGATTATCAGAATGGTGTGGTCAGAGTGATAGGATTCCGTAGGTTCTTCTCCATTGTCGATGACCTGGTAAGAAGGAGCGCGACTAAAGTGTTTGATTGTGCAGGCTAAGCAAATCTGGCCAGGATGAGTGCGTCCCTTGCATCCCGGGCAGCAATGTTGTCACGCGCTGGCACCTTCTGGCCTGTGCATCTTCAGGTGGGTGACTAGCAGCTTGGCACTCCTGTTGATGCTCCTACTGTTGGTGCTGCTGTTGCTCATGATTCAGCTGCTGCCGCGGCTGGTCTTCATCAGACTCTGATGTCCAGGAGGAAAGGAATTAAATGTTCACCATGCTTCTGGAATATGCCTCCGTTGAAGAAGCACTTAGTCAAGGTGGGGAGTATAAGGGGTGGTGATGTGTGTCAGCTTCACCTCTGACTTATGAGCGGTTCGAATCGCTCCCACTCCCTTGGTACTAGACCTTGGACTTATTGGGGGTTGTGACAAAAGTGCAGCAGAAAACTGGTTTTGGTGCAAGAAACTTTGCTCTTTATTCAAGAGAGAAAATATAACACAACAATCTTATCACTCTAATAAAATGGGGAACACTTTGATACACACGAGGGAAATTACAGTAGAAAAATACCTCACCCCTCCCAATCCCACCTTACTAGCTAAGTTGGGCTCTAGAGGACCAGGGACAATGCTCACCAAACGAATCCTTGACAGCTGAGCTGGTTCACGGTTTTGGGGTTCGCTGGATGTGTTGGTTGGTGCCTGCCGTACCCCGGATGTGGTAGAGGACATCAACTGCGTGTCTGGTCAGTCTTCACGAGTCCGCTGATGCGGTAGGGTGCGTATTGGATTTATCGGGTGAGTACCCACTTTTCTTCTGTTAGAGATAGGGTTTAGAGTCTTTTTAAGTAAAAATCTTACCCGGGGTAAGTCAGGAATAGTTTGCAGAGTGGAAAACTTGCGAATCTTCGGTTTTCTCCCGAGTTGGTTTTCTTTGGTCGTGGTGGCCCAATATTACTCAGTTGGTTGGTGGTAATATTCGGTTGGTTGTTTCGTAAGGCCCTTGATGCCGGGAGGTATCTGATGGTCACTGGAACTGTTGCTCTGGTTTCTTCTTGTGTGTTGACCTGCTTCCAGAACTGTGAACTTCTTTGAACTCGATGAACTCCTGAGAACTGCCGAGAACTGTAGAGCTTGTAGAGAACTTGTTGTAACTGTGTAACTGCTGAACTGTGTAACTGCTGAACTGTCTTCTTGAGAAAACAGGCCTTCAATTATACTAATTGGGGCCTCCTAATCTGCGCGCCAAATCAGTCCTGGTTTATTGTAAGATTTTGGCAGGCTCGTTAATAGTAACTTGTTTATGAATGTGTAAAGTGGTTTTGGGATGGTTCCATGAGCTGTTGAGCTCTTACTTGATTGTAGTCAATGTGCTCAGGTTTCAAGTTTCCTGACTGTGCCTGAGATTTCTATGGAGTTGGGCGAGGTGATTTGTTTTATGCATGTTTTGGATGGGTCCTGTAATTTGGGTGGGGACTGCTTTTCCGTGGGCCTATTGTTAGAATGTAAATTGTCTGATAGGGGCTGGTTAGAAAAGAGTTCAAAGTCCTTTTCTTTAGGATTTTTCTCTGAGTTTTGGGGGATCTGTGAATTTTGAAAATCTTACAGGAGAGGGGTTTCCCAGGAGGTCACACTGAAGATGAGTGTCAGGCTCCAAACTTCCACAACACTGAGTATGCCTGCTACAAGCTCCCCCAGACCTGAAACAACAAAGTTCTGCCACCTGCAAATGACCATCGGTGAAAACTCCTTTGTAATGGTGGAGCTGCAGCTGTTCGTAAACAATCCACTAGTGAGGCCGCCAGGATTACCTGGCGTGCTCCAGAGGAGGTGTGTAGAATGGGGAAAATGTGTTAAAATTGGAAAGGCCTCTCAAAATGGGATTATAGAGGCAATTAAGTGGTTGTTAAGGGCCTTAGGGACCTATCCCGCCTCTTGGAGGCGGGATGGAAAGTGGGTCAGAAAACACGCACTTGGGAAAATTGCTTGGAGGCGGGATGGAGGTGGGTATGGGCCCGCCCGCCAGTTTTGGCGATTTTAACAACTCACACGCCTCCAAATCCGCCTCCTCGGGGCTGCAAAAATCGAGCCCATAGAGTTAAGAAGGGAGAGTTATACAGCACTGAAAGAGGCCCTTTGGTCCATCATATCTGCGCCGGCCATCAAGCCCTGTCCATTCTAATCCCATTTTCCAGCACTTGGTCCGTAGCCTTGTAAGCTATGGCGTTTCAAGTGCTCATCTAAATGCTTCTTGAATGTTGTGAGGGTTCCTGCCTCTACCACCCTTTCAGGCAGCGAGTTCCACATTCCAACCATCCCATGGGTGAAAACGTTTTTCCTCAAATCCCCTCTAAACCTCCTGCCCCTTACCTTGAAACTATGGCCCCTGGTTATTGACCCCTCTACTAAGGGGAAAAGTTCCTTTCTATCTCCCCTATCTATGCTCCTCATTTTGTACAGCTCCATCATAACCTCCCTGCTCTTATATTCTATGCCTTGGCTAATGAAGGCAAGTATCCCATATGCCTTTTTAACCACCTTATCTACCTGTCCTGCTGCCTGCAGGGATCTATGTACATGCACACCAAGGTCCCTCTGATCATCTGTCCTTCCTAGGGTCCTACCATTCATTGTGTATTCCCTTGCCTTGTTAGTCCTCCCAAAATGCATCACCTCACGCTTTTCTGGGTTAAATTCCATTTGCCACTGTTCTGCCCATCTAACCAACCCATCTATATCGTCCTGTAGCCTGAGGCTTCCCTCCTCGCTATTTACCACTCCACCAATTTTCGTGTCATCTGCAAACTTACTGATCATACCTCCTACATTCATATCTAAATCATTAATGTACACTACAAACAGCAAAGGACCCGGCACCGATCCCTGCGGTACACCACTGGACACAGGCTTCCAGTCACAAAAACAGCCTTCGACCATCACCCTCTGCCTCCTGCCACTAAGCCAATTTTGGATCCAATGTGCCAAATTGCCCTGGATCCCATGGGCTCTTACCTTCTTGACCAGTCTCCCATGTGGGACTTTGTCAAATGCCTTACTGAAGTCCATGTAGAATACATCAACTGCACTACCCTCATCCACACACCTAGTCACCCCCTCGAAAAATTCAATCAAATTGGTTAGACATGATCTCCCCCTGACAAAGCCATGCTGACTATCCTTGATTAATCCTTGCCTCTCCAAGTGGAGACTATTTACTGTCTCTCAGAATTGTTTCCAATAATTTCCCTACCACTGATGGTAGGCTCACTGGCCTGTAATTCCTTGGTATATCCCTACTACGCTTCTTGAATAATGGTACTACGTTAGCTGTTCTCCAGTCCTCTGGCACCTTCACTGTGGCCAGAGAGTTTCTGAAAATTTGTGTCAGAGCCCCTGCAATCTCCTCCCTTGCCTCACACAACAGCCTGGGATACATCTCGTCTGGGCCTGGGGATTTATCCACTTCTAAGCCCACTAAAACCACGAGCACCTCCTCCCTCTTAACAGCAATTTGTTTAAGTATATCACAATCCCCCTGCCTGATTTCTATGCCTACATCGTCCTTCTCCATAGTGAACACAGATGCAAAATATTCATTTAAAACCTCACCTACATCTTCTGGCTCTAGACACAGATTGCCACTTTGGTCCCTAACGGGCCCTACTCTTTCCCTGGTTATCCTCTTGCCCTTAATATACTGATAAAACACCTTGGGCTTTCCTTTACTTTGCCTGCCAGTGTTTTTCTGTTGGTTTAATAAGGTTACTTATTCAGGGTCAACAACTGTCTTATTTCAATAGCCAGAATTCTTTCATAGCTATTTCATAGCTAAGAGATCCAAATTTCCAAATCCAGTTTGTCATGTTTAAAAGAATTTATAAGGTAGAATTCCTTATAAGGTATTTTCAGGGTCAACCACTGTCTTATCTCAACAAAGCCAGAATTCTTTCATAAGGTAGTATATTTTTCTAAAAAGGTTATATAGTGTATTTTTCTGAAAAGGTTATAAGGTAGAATTCCTTCACATCTCAGCATCATGGGAAACATGCATTAATATTGGGGAAAGTTTGTATGCCTTTCGCACACTCTTAACATTGTAGGAAATACAACCAGAGCCAAAGGAATACAACAGAGGGGTGGAGCAGCAGATCCTGAGCACACATGAAGAGGAGATGCCTTACATCATGGGCAAGGAGACAGGAGAACCTGTGTAAGAGGTTGAAATTGGAGGCACGATAGCAACAGAAGGTTGGAAAAAGTTGGGAAATGCTCATCCTAGGTAGTCTCAGCTTTATGTGTTTTCTCAAAGCATCGCAATCACCTTACACTCAGCAATTACTACTTCAAGAGAGAATGTCACCATGCATGCTGTTAAACAAGCTCTTCTTTGTTTCACATCATAGGGAATGTTTTCAGGCTAGAAGCCAGCCATGATGTTGACCACCCAGGCACTTCTGCTGGGGTATTAGCCGCTCGAACCACAGACTCATCTGCTGTCACTTCCTCACCAACTCCGTCATGGCATTCTAATTGTACCAGCACCACCACAGAGACACTGACAGGGGAGGAAGTAGCTGATGATTCAGAAGGGTTGTCACAGGGTGAAGCAGCTGAATTGGGAGGAAGCAATTGAACAGGAGATTGAGTTGCCATGGTGCCAGCAGGGCAGCAAGCAGCAGAACAAAGGGCACAAGAAGCCTGAGTTCCCAATCCTTTGTGGCTTTCTCAGTACAGCTGTGTTCAAAAATGTGGGACAATAATCTTCTAACATCACACACCGATGAGTCCGGGCAGCACGAGATCCCTGGGAGCAACACATGCAATCCCAAACCAGTGACACTGAGGTGGGAGTGGGACCAGGAGTAAGAGTGGCCTCCCTACTGGAAGATAAAGGATCCAGCCAGTCGTCCACTGCAGGTTACACGTCCCCACAGACCAATCAGATCACTAGAGGAGTAATAAGGATATGGGTCACATGATTTATGTACAGCACAGAAACAGGCCATTCGACCCAACTGGTCTATGTCGGTATTTATGCTCCACACGAGCCTCCTCCCACCCTACTTTATCAAACCCTACCAGCTTAACCTTCTATTCCATTCTCCCTGATGTACTTATCTAAATCCCTCTCTTCTTTACTATAAAGGACTCTGAGACGTTGCCCACACTCAAGGAATGCAATATAAATGCAAATTGTAGAGCTGGATGACACAGTGCATTAGACACTAGGGAAGAGTCTACAGCACAAAACTATCCCGAATTGAACACTTACTGCCAATCTCACTTAACATAGAAACATAGAAGATAGGAGCAGGAGTAGGCTATTCGACCCCTCGAGCCTGCTCCGCCATTCAATGTGATCATGGCTGATCATCCAAATTCAGTACCCTGTCCCTGCTTTCTTCCCATATCCCTTGATCCCCTTAGCCTTAAGAAATATATCCAACTCCTTCTTGAATATATTTAATGAATTGGCCTCAACTGTCTTCTGTGGTAGAGAATTCCACAGGTTCACCACTCTCTGGCTGAAGAAATTCCTCCACAGCTCAGTCCTAAATTGCTTGCCCCTTATCCTTAGACTGTGACCCCTGGTTCTGGACTCCCCAACCATCGGGAACATCCTTCCTGCATCTAGTCTGTCCAGTCCTGTCAGAATTTTATAAGTTTCAATGAGATCCCCTCTCATTCTTCTAAACTCTAGTGAATATAAGCCTAATCGACCCAATCTCTCTTCATACGTCATTCCTGCCATCCCAGGTATCGGTCTGGTGAATCTTCGCTGCACTTCCTCCATGGCAAGAACATCCTTCCTCAGATAAGGTGACCAAAACTGCACACAATACTCAAGGTGTGGTCTCACCAAGGCCCTGTACAACTGCAGCAAGACATCCTTGCTCCTGTATTCAAATCCTCTCGCTATGAAGGCCAGCATACCATTTGCCTTCTTAACTGCCTGCTGCACCTGCATGCTTACCTTCAGTGACTGGTGCACAAGCATACCCAGGTCTCGTTGCTCTTCCACTTTTCCCACTCTATTGCCATTCAGATAATAATCTGCCTTCCTGTTTTTGCCACAGAAGTGGATAACCTCGCATTTATCCACATTATACTGCATCTGCCATGCATAGCCCAATCGCCCAACCTGTCCAAATCGTACTGGAGTTTCTCTGCATCCTCCTCACAGCACACGCGCCCAGCCAGCTTTGTGTCGTCTGCAAACTTGGAGATATTACATCTAGTTCCCTTATCTAGATCATTAATATATATTGTGAATAACTGGGGTCCTAGCACCGATCCCTGCGGTACCCCACTAGTCACTGCCTTCCACTTGGAAAAAGACCCGTTTATTCCAAATCTTTGCTTCCTGTCTGCCAACTGTGATGTATGTAACCTGTTCCACCTTAAGAGAACTTAAGCCTGTTCCACATTAAGAGATGTACTACTTTCTCTGGCTGCTGTATACGTAATACCGGTGGTGACCACACCGGTATATAAGCACTGTGTAGTAATATTGTATTCAGTATAGTCCCTACCTCCAACCAGTAAAGACCTGTTGAATTTACTCTTGTAGTCTGTGTAGTAATTATCACTATAACACACAGACTTAACAGTGGCGACGAGTCCGATTCTTACCCTGCGGCAGTTATTTCCACGGCGGCTTCGTCCACAGACAGGACGTCGAAGAGAGGTTTCCACCCTCATCACCCTACTGGAAGACACGTCGAGCGGCAGGCATCGAGAAACCGGAGTGCAGAAGACATCCTGACCTCGAAGCCTCCATCAGCGACTGTCAGCTTCTTCTTTCTACCTCGGTGGTGGGTAAGCCGGGCAGCGACGTGACAGAAAGTCAACCACGTTGGCTGTACAGACGGGGCTGGGAAGACGGAGGAATAAGGGCGGTGAGATCGATCGCGACCGGAGATAAGGGCCGCATTCGGGCTAAAAGGTGCAGCGTCTGGGGAAACTGAAGGCGCGAGAGCCGCGGTGAAGTGGAGACAGCGTCGGGGGACGGTTGAAGACCGCCAAGCGCGGGAAAACCGGCATTTTGTGGGCGGAGGACGACGACAAGAGCGGGAAGCCGCCATCTTGGATAACATAAAAATACAATAAATTGCAACGATGCCTAAACATGGGAACATTAATACCTTTGATAGTGACATCGAAGATTGGGCCATGTATGTAGAACGCATACAAAATTATTGTAAGGCAAATAAAATTCCTGATGCAGATAAAGCACTAACATTATTAAATTTAATGGGTGCGAAGACATACGGGCAATTGAAACACCTTGTATCACCAGATGAACAGGCGGATAAGACGTTCGAGGAGATTGTTACTGTCCTGAAAAATCATCTAAACCCCACGCCGCTGATGCTAGCGGAACGATTTAAATTTTACAACAGAAGGCAGCTGCAGAATGAAAGCAATGCTGAATATTTGATGGAATTACGTAAGCTAGCAAAATATTGTCAGTTTGGAACGGGACTGACAGAGGCACTACGAGATAAATTTGTGTGTGGTTTATTTAAACAGGATACACAAAAGCGACTGCTCGAGGAGAATGAGCTGACGCTTGAGAAGGCGGTCACTATGGCAGCAGCACACGAAGCCGCAGCGAGAGGCACGGCAGTAATGCAGCTACGGTCACCGGAACTCGGTACAAACAAATTGGGTTTGAGTTCTGTCAAATGTTATCGTTGTGGAAAGACAACGCACGATCAGAACCAGTGTTGGTTTAAAAACCAAGAATGCAGAACGTGTGGCAGGCTTGGCCACATAGCTAAAGTATGCTGGTCAGGAAAGAAGACCAGCAACAAAAAGTCACCGCAAGGAAAATACGCAAAGGTACACAAGGTGACAAAGAACAGTTTGACCGAACAGAAGTCAGGTTGAGACGCTAGCAGTAATGAACTGGATAGCTTAAGAGTACACAACGTTGGTAAGGATGCAGATCTCCAGACAATTTGGGTCACTCTTCAGATAGCAGGAGTCCAAGTAAAAATGGAATTGGGCACTGGATCAGCATTGACGGTCATGAATAAGAAAGATTACAGAAGGTTATTCCAACATATTCCCCTACAGGATACGGAGATTATATTGAAAACATACACGGGGCAAAGAGTGTACCCCATCGGAAAAATAGAGGTAGAAGTGGTCCACAAGGGCGAAGAAAGCCAAGTAATGGACTTATATGTGCTACCTGAAGGAGGTCCACCACTACTAGGACGGGAGTGGATTAGGAAAATGAATATGGACTGGCACTCCTTGAAGGCACTAACGGTAGATTCCGGGGAAACAGATGTCAAACCTAAACGATTGTCCAGAATATTGGATGATGCTAAAGAGGTGTTCCAGCAGGGACTGGGAACACTGAGAGGAATTACGGCAAACATCAAGATTGATAACATGCACAACCAAAATTTTTTAAAGCCAGACCAGTACCCTATGCAATACGACCTACTGTTGAAGCGGAACTGGAAGCACTAGAACGTTCAGGTGTACTGTCTAAGGTAGATTGGAGTGAGTGGGCTACGCCCATTGTTCCCGTTATGAAACGTCCTGCGAGCAACAAGCCAGGAGATCCAGGGAAGGTTCGCATCTGTGGAGATTTCAAAATCACCGTTAATCCGGTGCTTCACACAGTGCAGTATCCGCTTCCACGGATTGAGGATATTTTCGCTTCATTGTCTGGCGGGAAACACTTCACCAAGATAGACCTGGCACAGGCGTACTTGCAGATGGAGGTTGAGGAAGAGTCACGCCAATACCTCACGATCAACACGCATCGAGGGTTGTACCGGTACAATAGGCTGGTTTTTGGAGTGGCATCGGCTCCAGCAATTTGGCAGAGGGCCATGGAGCAGGTATTACAGGGAATTCCAGGCACACAATGTTACCTGGACGATATTCTGATCACAGGTGATGGTGATGAACAACATCTCACAAACTTGGAACTGGTGCTCAACAGACTGAAAGAGTATGGACTTAGAGTAAATCGGCAGAAATGTGAGTTCTTCCAGAAGCGGATCTCGTACTGTGGCCATGTCATTGACCGGGAGGGGCTTCATAAGTCTCCTGACAAGATTGAGGCAGTTGTAAAGGCTCCCGCTCCGGAGAATGTCTCTCAGTTGAGGTCGTTTCTAGGATTAATTAACTATTACCATAAATTTCTGCCAAATCTATCCACGGTACTGCACCCGTTAAACGCTCTTTTACAGAAAGGGGTACCATGGGAATGGGGCAAAAACTGTAAGAAGGCATTTCGCAAAAGCAAAGAATTGATCACCTCAGAGGAAGTGTTGGCTCACTTCAACCCGACACTGCCTATTCGGTTGGCTTGTGATGCTTCTCCATATGGAATTGGGGCAGTACTCTCACACAAGTTGCCAAATGGCACGGAAAGGCCAGTCGCGTTTGCATCCAGATCATTGACCTCCGCTGAGCGCAACTATGCGCAGATCGATAGGGAGGCTCTTAGCCTTGTATGGGGAGTGAAGAAGTTTAATCATTGCCTGCATGGCCAAAAATTCACACTTCTGGCAGACCATCAACCGTTGGTATCAATTTTTAACCCTAAGAAGGGTGTTTCGGTGATGACAGCGCAGCGTCTCCAGAGATGGTCTCTTTTCCTAGGGGCACATCAATATCAAATAGAATTCAAAGGTACGAAACAGCATGGCAATGCTGATGGGCTGTCGCGCCTGCCACTACCTGAAGAAGAAGACACGATGAAAGTTGACCCTGTTGAGTTATTTCATTCGACCATCATCGAGTGTTTACCAGTCACCAATGCAAGTATTGAAAGAGAAACCAGGAACGACCCGACACTGTCCAGAGTCTACGAGGTGACAGTGAAAGGATGGCCAACACGGGGTGATCCTCTGTTACCGGCATTTTCGGCAAGGCGAGGCCAGCTGTCCGTCTGCCATGGTACCTTGATGTACGGGACAAGAGTGATTATTCCTCCCAAGTTAAGGGAAAGAGTTTTAAACGAACTGCATGAAGGTCATCTGGGGGGAGTTAAAATGAAAAGTCTTGCTAGGGCTTATGTATGGTGGCCGGGTATTGACCAACAGATTGAGGAGTTAACGAAAAGCTGCGCTGGGTGCCAAAAAGTGCAAAATGCACCTCCGATAGCACCGCTACACCCATGGGAATCGCCTTCAGCCCCATGGCAACGCGTACACATTGACTTTGCTGGTCCATTCATGGACTCCATGTTCCTAATCGCGGTGGACGCACATTCCAAATGGCCAGAAGTCATCAAGATGAATACCACTACTTCAGAAAAGACAATTGCGGTGTTAAGAACAATATTCGCAAGGAACGGATTGCCAGAACAGATCTGTTCGGACAATGGACCACAGTTTGTATCGGAAGAATTCCGACAATTCTTAAAGAAGAATGGAGTAAAACATTATACCTCTGCCCCATATCATCCGGCGACAAACGGGTTGGCTGAAAGATTTGTCCAGACATTCAAAAAGGCAATTAAGGCCATGAACGATGATCAGATTCCGCTGCAACACAAGGTCGACAAGTTCCTGATGTCATATCGAAACGCCGATCATGCAGTGACGAACCAAAGTCCTGCCATGATGTTTTATAACAGGAGGTTGCGGTCCAAGTTGGACTTGTTAAAACCAAATGTGCGGAGGGAAGTGGAAAACAAACAGTTTCGGCATATTAACAACAAGACCACTCGAACTTTCGACGTAGGACAACCAGTGTTGGCAAGGGGCTATGGAAACGAAAAATGGCAGTCCGGAACAATTCGGGCCAGACAAGGACCTCTGATGTACACAGTAGATATTGGTCATAATGTGATAAGGCGTCATGCGGATCAACTGGTAGAGTCGAGAGCAAGGGTCGAACCCATGGTTGTGACAGAGACAACTGTGGAAGACGTTAATGAACCTGAAGCATCTACCTCGGCAGGGAATGTACTTGATGATGATGACACCCAATACATTGGAAACCAAATAGAGGAGGCACCTCAACAACAAGAATCAGAGACTACTGAGAGGCGTTATCCAAGCTGCATCAGAAAGCCTCCTGAGAGACTGAACCTTTGAACTGTTATACCTGAAGTTATATATGTATATATGTTATTATGTTATGTTAAATGGGGATATGACTGTTAAGCTAAAAAGGGAGGATTGTGGTGTATGTAACCTGTTCCACCTTAAGAGAACTTAAGCCTGTTCCACCTTAAGAGATGTACTACTTTCTCTGGCTGCTGTATACGTAATACCGGTGGTGACCACACCGGTATATAAGCACTGTGTAGTAATATTGTATTCAGTATAGTCCCTACCTCCAACCAGTAAAGACCTGTTGAATTTACTCTTGTAGTCTGTGTAGTAATTATCACTATAACACACAGACTTAACACCAACCAGTTTTCAATCCAAGTCAGTACCTTACCCCCAATCCCATGTGCTTTAACTTTGCATGCTAGTCTCTTATGCGGGACCTTATCGAAAGCCTTCTGAAAGTCCAAATACACCACATCCACTGGTTCTCCCTTATTTAGTCTATCAGTTACATCCTCAAAAGATTCCAGTAGATTAGTTGAACATGATTTACCTTTTGTAAATCCATGTTGACTTTGTCCGATCCTGTCACTGTTTTGCAAGCGCTCTGCTATTACATCTTTTATAATGGAATCTAGCATTTTCCCCACTACTGATATCAGGCTTACCGGTCTATAATTCCTCATTTTTTCTCTACCACCTTTTTTAAATAGTGGGGTTACATTAGCTACCCTCCAATCCTTGGGAACTGTTCTAGAGTCTATAGAATTTTGGAAGATGACCAGCAATGCATCTACTATTTCTAGGGCCACTTCCTTAAGTACCCTAGGGTGTAGATTATCAGGCCCTGGGGATTTATCAGCCTTCAATCCCATCAATTTCCCTAACACCATTTCCCTACAAATATTGATTTCATTCACTTCCTCCCGTTCATTAGACCCTATGTTCCCCGACATCTCTGGGAGTTTATTTGTGTCCTCCTTTGTGAAGACAGAACCAAAGTATGTATTTAATTGGTCTGCCATGTCTTTGTTCCCCATTATAAATTTCCCTGATTCTGACTGCAAGGGACCTACGCTTGACTTTACCAATCTTTTTCTCTTCACATATCTATAGAAGCTTTTACAGTCAGTTTTTATGTTACCTGAAAGCTTACTCTCATACTCTATTTTCACCCTCTTAATTAATCCCTTTGTCCTCCTTTGCTGAATCCTAAACTTCTCCCAATCCTCAGGTTTGCTGCTTTTTCTGGCCAATTTATATGTCCTCTCCTTGGATCTTATGCTATCCCTAATTTCCCTCATTAGCCAATGTTGAGTCACCTTTTTTGTTTTATTTTTATGCCAAACAGGGATGAACAAACTCTGTAGTTCATCCATGCGATCTTTGAATGTTTGCCATTGCCTATTCACCATCAACCCTTTAAGTAACATTCCCCAATCCATCCTAGCCAACTCACGCCTCATACCATCATAGTTTCCTTTATTTAAATTCAGTACCCAAGTCGCTGAATCAACTACTTCACTCTCCGTCTTAATGAAGAATTCCATCATATTATGATCGCTCCTCCCCAAGGGGCCTCGCACAACAAGATTGCTAATTAATCCTTTCTCATTACATAATACCCAGTCTAAGATGGCTTGATCTCTAGTTGGTTCCTCGACATATTGGTCCAGGAAACCATCCCGTATACACTCTAGGAATTCCTCTCCCACAGTATTGTTACCAATTTGGTTAGACCAATCTATATGTAGATTAAAGTCACCCATGATAACTGCTGTGCCCTTAATACATGAATCTCTAATTTCCCATTTAATGCTATCCCCAACCTCAGCATTACTATTTGTGGGTCTGTATACAAATCCCACTAACGTTTTCTGGCCCTTGGTATTTCTCAGCTCTACCCATACAGATTCCAAATCATCAGAGCGAATATCCTTCCTTACTATTGTGTTAATCTCCTCTTTAACCAGCAATGCTACCCCACCACCTTTTCCTTTTTGCCTGTCCTTCCTGAATATTGAATACTCCTGGATATTGAATTCCCAGCCTTGGTCACCCTGCAGCCAAGTCTCCGTAATCCCAATTATATCATATCCATTTACATCTATTTGCGCAGCTAATTCATCCACCTTAATATGAATGCTCCTCACATTAAGACACAAAGCCTTCAGGCTTGTTATTTTAACACTCTTAGACCTTTTAGAATTTTTGTTTACTGTGGCCATGTTTGATTTACACCCTTGATTTCTCTGACTTCCACTTTTGCTTTTCTCCTTCCTGTCTTTTGCTTCTATCCTTGCTCCCCTTTCCTCTGTCTCCCTGCACAGGTTCCCAACCCCCTTCCATTTTAGTTTAAACCCTCCCCAACAGCACTAGCAAACACTCCCCCTAGGACATTGGTCCCGGTCCTGCCCAGGTGCAAACCATCCAGTTTGTACTGATCCCACCTCCCCCCGAACCGGTTCCAATGTCCCAGGAATTTGAATCCCTCCCCCTTGCACCATTCTTCTAGCCACGTATTCATCTGAAATATCCTTCTATTTCTACTCTGACTAGCATGTGGCACTGGTAACAATCCTGAGATTACTACCTTTGAGGTCCTATTTTTTAATTTACCTCCTAACTCCCGATATTCAGCTTTTAGGACCTCATCCCTTTTTTTACCTATATCGTTGGTAACTATATGCACCACGACAACTGGCTGTTCACCCTCCCCCTCCAGAATGCCCTGCAGCCACTCCAAGACGTCCTTGACTCTTGCACCAGGGAGGCAACATACCATCCTGGAGTCTCATTTGTGGCCGCAGAAATGCCTATCTATTTCCCTTACAATAGAATCCCCTATCACTATAGCTCTCCCGCTCCTTTTCCTCCCGTCCCGTGCAGCAGAAGCACCATGGTGCCAGGAAGTTGGTTGCTGCTGCCTTCCCCCGATAAGCCATCCACCCCAACAATATCCAAAGCGGTATATCTGTTTGAGAGGGGGATGGCCACAGGGGACCCCTGCACTACCTGCCTGTGCATACTACTCTGCCTGGCGGTCACCCATTCCCTTCCTGCCTGTGCAGCCTTTACCTGCGGTGTGACCAAATGATTAAACGTGATATCCACAATGTCCTCAGCATCGCAAATGCTCCAGTATGTATCCATTTGCAGCTCCAGCGCCCCAATGACGTCTGCCAGTAGCTGCAGCTCGATACACTTCCCGCACACATGGTCGTCAGGGGCAGAGGAAGTGTCCCTCATTTCCCACATGGTACAGGAGGAGATGCCACAGGGCTGAGCTTTGCTGCCATGACTTACCCTATAATTAATTTAAGTTAAATCAATACCACCAATTATACTACAATTAAATGATATACACAAGGGCCCTTCCTTCCTAGCACTCCCCGCTACACAACAGAGACCTTAGAAACTATAACCACAAAATTAAGACCTTCTAAACTTTATAAACTATGAACCTTAACTGCCATACTATAGAGTAGTATAAGTACTCACCCAATCAGCTGCTTCCTCCTGCCCGCGTCACGTTTTGAATCGTGAATTGGCTCTGGAACACCGCCGCTGGTCTGCGAGATTGGTAAGCCTGTGAAAAAAAGCCCGCGAAAGTGAGGTTAAATACTCACTGACCCTCCGCTCTCACCGCACCCGACAATGGCCTCTGTAAAAAAGCCCACGAAAGTGAGTTTAAATGCGCACGGAACCTTCACTCTCACTGCTCCTGAAACTGGCCTGTGACAAAGAGCCCGCGAAAGTGAGTTTAAATACTCACTGAACCTCCGCTCACCGCTCACTTATAGGATGTTGGTGTGAGAAATGGAAGAAGTAAGACTGGGACTTGTAAGGACATTGGGACATGTACCCTGACAAGAATTTGAATCAAGGGCACCAGACAAATCCTTGACTCTCCACCTTAACTCCTGCCGTTTACTACTCAGTCTATGTCGAGGAGTTAATGATGCCAGAATTTAACTCACCAAACTACCTAACATCAGCCAGCTCAGAGTGTATTAGCATTTACACTACTAACCTCCAAATAGGATCCACATGAGCTACTGAGTGAATGGATTAACCCTTTCTATCCAATGATCAAAGAGGAAGTCAGACAGTAAACTCATGAACTAAAAATTGGCTTTGGGGTCCACTCTACATAATAGGACCCCGAACTACGTTCATTTAGGAGGCTACTACTGAGACAGACCACTGGGGGGGGTCCGGAGCTGAGGGACCATTTGGACAGGAGTAGGCCATTTAGCCCCTCGAGCCTGTTCTGCCATTCAATTAGATCATGGCTAATCTGTATCTTAACTCCATTTACCCGCCTTGGTACCGTAACCCTTAATAACCTGGTCACAAAAAAAAAATTCAATCTCAGTTTTGAACCTTTCAATTGACCTAGTGTCAGCAGATTTTTGGGGAGAGAGTACCAGATTTCCACTACCCTCTGTGTGAAGAAGTGCTGTCTGACATCACCCTGAATGGCCTAGCTCTAATTTTCAGGTTATGCCCCCTTGTTCTGGACACTCCCACCAGAGGAAATAATTTATCTATTGTGTATAAAATTCTTTAATCATCTTAAACAACTCAATTAGTTCACCCTTTCATTTTCTATATTCAAGAGAATAAAAGTCTATGCAACCTGTCCTCATAATTTCACCCTTTTAACCCCAGTATCGTTCTACTGAAACTTCACCACTCTCTGGGGTACAAGAAGCTCATTCCAGATGAAACAAAGCAGTCACATAGCCAACATTCCATTCAGTGTCATCAGGATCTTCCTCCATTGCCTTCTCAAAACAATCCTTTGCCTCTTCATAGTATTAACCAGCAGAAGTCAACAGTAACCAATCCTTCTCCCCGTATACTTCAGTTATCTGTGTTGTATACCGAGAGCCATCAGTAAATCATTTACAAATCATCTCCAGCTTGTCGAAGTAGGACTGGGCCTCTGTCAGTTGCCCCATGTGATAACATACCCAGGCATAGTTACCATAGGTGATGATGCTTCTTCTTTCAAATTCCTGTTCATGATTCTCTCTCAGAATCTTTTCAGCTTCCTTTAAGTTTTGAATTGCCTCTGCACAGTTGCCTTGCAGACAGTTTACATAAGAACATAAGAAATAGTAGCAGGGTTAGACCTTTAGGCCCCTCGAGCCTGCTCCGCCATTCAATAAGATCATGGCTGATCTTCTACCTCAACTCCACTTTCCTGCACGATCCCCATATCTCTTGTTTCCCTTAATATCCAAAAATCTATCAATCTCTGTCCTGAATATACTCAACGACTGAGCCTCCACAGCCCTCTGGGGTAGAGAATTCCAAAGATTCACCACCCTCTGACTGAAGAAATTTCTCCTCATCTCAGTCCTAAATGGCCGACCCCTTATTCTGAGACTGTGACCCCTGGTTCTAGACTCCCCGGCCAGGGAAACATCCTCCCTGCATCTACCCTGTCAAGCCCTGTAAGAATTTAATATGTTTCAATGACATCACCTTTCATTCTTCTGAAATCTAGAGAATATAGGCCTAGTCTACTCAATCTCTCCTCGTAGGACAGTCCCCCAATCCCAGGAAACAGTCTGGTGAACCTTCATTGCACTCCCTATATGGCAAGGATATCCTTCCTTATGTAAGGAGACCAAAACTACACAATACTCCAGGTGTGGTCTCCCCAGGGCCCTATATAATTTCAGTAAGATGTCTTTACTCATACTCAAATGCTCTTGTAATAAAGGGGAGAGAGGCTGCGATGGGGAGGGGGGAGAGCAGCCGTGATAGGGATGGGCTACAATGGGGAGGGGGGAGGGAAGAGAGGCAGCGTCAGGGAGGGGGGAGAGAGGCCGTGATGGGGAGGGGGGAGACATGCTGTGAGGTGAAGAGAGGGAGTGAGGCCACAATGGGAAGGGTGGGCGGTTATCGGGAGATTGAAGGCCAAATGCTTCCTTGTTATGTCCTGGCCCACAAGGAATACTGAGAAAGACACTTGCCTTTTGGATCCAACAGCTGCCCCTTTCCTTCCACTGCCCGGTTTCCCGACCCCTGGGAAACCCACTCACCAGCAGTGAATTTTAAATCAGGCTCTCAGTTGAACTGTGGGAGCCCAATTTAAATAAGTTAATTAAGTGTCCCGGCTCTCCACAGCGGGACACTCGGTCGCCCTGAGATCTGCCACCATATATAAGATGGAGGGTGTGTACGCCGCATGTTCGGGACAAGTTGTGATGGAATAAGCCATATTCCAAGAGAAACACCATCATATGAACAGATTTCTGATTTTATTAATACATGATATACTGGGTTTAAAAATCTAAAGCCTCGGCAACACAGGCTGTGTCAATGCAGACTTCTGAGATGGGATGGTTTGATAACACAAAAGTTGTAAAACATCATACAAGCTTTGAAATGGGAATTAGTTAAATATACTAAAACAATGGCCCTATTGAAATAGCAGTTTGGCGCTTCCAGAAGGTCTGGAGTTTGGGAGAAACACAATGGAATGACCCAAGTAAAGTGTTAAAAACTAACACGTTGAACAGAAACACAGAAACATTAAAAGAGGCATGTGCCTTTGAAAAAATGACATCAAGTAAAAGAAACACCTGCTGGTCAAAGTGTTTTTATGTTAAGCTTGAAATATGGAGTCCCAAAGTCTGTTGTACAACCAACTGAAGTAAATAGGAAAACAATCAAGTACCCTGGTTGAAGTGTTTTTAATTTACATGTAGTAAATATGATACCAACAGAACACTTTGAAGATATGGCTTCAATAGATGACACCAAGCAATTACATGTTTTTTGTATTGAACTTGGAACACCATGGAGACACAACGTCTGCTAATAACCAGTTAAGCCAATATTAAGAATTGAATGGAAAACCTTCGATAAGAATGACATCAAATAAATACGACTGTCATATTGTTTTTATGATAAGTTTTTGAAACACCTAAACACAGAGACAGGATTCTAAAAGTTAATGGCTAAATTGACAATAAGATCAGAAAGAGTCAACAGAGGATGACTTAGAGATAATTAGCTTACATCAGCAGAAAACTTCAAAGAATATACCACTAAAAAAGAGTATAAAAGATAGGATTTTCAAATGGAAAGTCAGAAGTTTCTGGGAAGGGGCAAGCAATTCTCGGCTTCAGAACCACTCTATAAGCCTAAAACTCTGAGTCTCGGGTAATCAAGGTATTTGATTTTGGTGGATATTCTGGATGAGAATTAAAAATAAGAAATGTAAAAATGTATGAAGTTAAGATTTGAGAATAAGGATCTCTGAGGATAAGAAATGCAAGCTATTTGTTTTTGAACTGTTAATGTTGCAACTGACTCAACAACTGTTAACGGTATGTCAACTCTTAAATAAATCTATATATTTTTAGAATTGTCTCAAGTAGTATTTCTGTATCAATCTCGCAAACTCAATTTCTGTACACTCTTTTGGAAGGAGTTGCAGAATTCTGGGGGGTATTCTGAACCCTCATAATATCCAAAAGGTTACAGTCCAGTTAAACTTATTAAAAGTGCTATCCGGAGGATGGTAACATCTTCATGACGTTCCTTTCCTTTAGGAAGAGATAGTCTGAACCATTAGACCCAATTAAGCGTCTTATACAATTCAGCTATCTTTAACTTTAGTTGAAGGTGAACATCTGGGGAATACGCCTGATCTGGGGTAGCCCGAAAAGGGCTAGGACTAGTAATTATCCATTCAACGTTCACCGTATTTAAGTCTTTAACGTCCCTCCGACCCTCTCCTGCCCCCTCGTGGAGGCGGTGGGTTAATATCGAGGCCCATGTGTCTCTCTCCCCTCCACAAGCCGGTCAGGTTACTGCTGAGTGGGGCACCAGCAGTGGCGGGGGCAGGGTTGAGTGGGGGTTAGAGTTCACAGAGTGGGGGAGGTGGGGGTTAGAGGTCACAGAGCGAGGGGGGTAGGGGTGAGATGTCACGGACCGGGGAGGGGGCTATTGTTGAGGTCAGCGTGTGGGGGATGGGGTGCTGTTGTGGCACTAAGTTTAAGAGGCGCAAATTTCATGGCACTTCTTAGGCAGCACAGGCTTGCCTATGGAGACTGACTTTCACATTGAGCCCAAATAAAGAGTATTGGACCCAAATGATAATAGGCGGGAGGTCACAGCAGATAATAACAGTCTTCGTGTGGGTGGCTAATCAGTTGGGCCACTGAATAACGCAAAATCTGTTTTTGTTTGCCGATCCTCTGGGATGTTTAATTTTCAGGACAGGTTTCCTGACAATGAAACTGCAGGAAATGAAGTTCTCGCACCTGTGCAGTTCCAGTTTAATGCCATGACGGCATATTCAGTGTCTTCCAAGCCGCGCAGGCATCCTGTCATTTTCAAAGTTTAAAAAAACATAAGCAGCGTAAAGATGGCGACTGTGTGGTTGTTCGGGAAAGAGTAACGGTGAAAAGCAGATCGAGCCCGACCTGTGAGTGACGCAACAGCGAGGCCTCCGATTCACTCCACCCCCAGCACATCCAGAATCAGTCAGTGAGACGCGAGGATGTGCTGCTGCATGGCCGGCTGACAGCTCGGTATGGGTGTGGGTGTGGGTGTGGGGAGGATAAGCTGAGGGGCTCTGTATGGAGAGGGTGCTCTCTGGTGACAGGGGGCGGATGTCTGTGCGGGGACACCCGGGAGAATCCGGAGGGTGGGTCGCTGTGTGTCCTGTTCCACCCCTCCCGGAGCCTGGTATTGGTGTCAGCTGTGGTTCAGTGGGTAGCACCCTCGCCTCTAAGTCAGAAGGTTGTGGGTTCAAATCCCACTCCAGAGACGGGAGCACAAAATCTAGGCTGACACTCCAGTGCAGTACTGAGGGAGTGCTGCACTGTTGGAGGTGCCGTCTTTCAGATGAGACGTTAAACCGAGGCCACGTCTGCTCTCTCAGGTGGACGTAAAAGATCCCACGGCACTATTTCGAAGAAGAGTAGGGGAGTTTTCCCCGGTGTCCTGGCCAATATTTATCCCTCAACAAATATCACTAAAACAGATTTTCTGTAATTATCATATTGTTGTTTGTGGGAGCTCCTTGTGTGCAAATTGGGTGCCACGTTACCTACAGTGCAACAGTGACTACACTTCAAAAAGTACTTCAATGGCTGTAAAGTGCTTTGTGATGTCCTCTGGTCATGGAAGTCTTTCTTACTTTCTTTTGATTCAGGGTGTGTGTGCGCATGGGGGGATGATTCAGGGTGGGTGGCCGCGATTTCACCTACTGAGGTGGGCTCAGAGCGGCTGAGGTAGGTGACAGGTAACGACCCCACTCACGGCTCCATCCCGCTATGTGAGAAGAATTCTCCATTGATTGGGCTTGTTAAGCCCGCCCTGCAAGATTCCCAGCCAATTAAAAGGAAGTGAGTCTGATGAAATAATTTCATGATGCGTCATCAGCCGGTTTTCTTAAAGGGGCTGTGGCGACACGCCACCACTGGACATAATCCGCTCACGGCGGCACAGACAGTCTAAGCAGAAGCCCCCAGCCGGGGGCCCTTTCCTCCAGCAACTTGTTTCCCGCAGGGACAGGCTGCCGGGAGCACTTCCTGTCTGGGAAGTATTTAAGTGGATGTGCGGGCCTTTCTAGTTCCTGTTTGCCATGTGGTCAGAATAAAGCAGTTGTGTTTTCAATAGCTCTGTCTCGGCTCCCACGTTTGCCGCGGTATCTCAACACTGGTGACCCCGACGCTCAGGATGAATCCTAAGCTAGCATGGCGGATACAAACGTAGTCACGGTTAAATTACCTGACTTTTGGGAGAACCTCGCCGAAGCCTGGTTCGTTCAAGCTGAGTCCAGATTCCGGCTGAAAGGCATTACAGTCGACGCCACGAAGTACGACTACCTCGTCGCCTCGCTCACCTACGCTACAGTCCCCAAGGTTTGGGCAACGCTGCAGAATCCACCAACGGAGGGCAAGTACGAGCATCTGAAGGCTGCGCAACTTAAAAAATTTCAAACGTCCTCTTACCAGCGCCACTGCCAACTCCTGGACCTCCCCGGCCTTGGTGACGCTTCACCATCAGACCTGCTTTCCCACATGCTGTCCCTCTCCGACGACAAAAATCCCGGTGCCCTTTTTCGCACGCTTTTCATTCGGCAGCTCCCCGCCAGCATCCGCCCGCTCCTTGTGGAGTCTGACTCCACGGACCTGAATGAGATAGCCGAAAAGGCCGACCAGCTGCTCTCTGCACAGGCCGCTCGCGACGTCGCGCCCGACCTCACGGCAACGACCACGCGGTCTTCCCGGGCCGCGAGGCCCGACCACCCTACCACTCCGGGTCACTGCTACTACCACACCCGTTTTGGCGCTAGGGCTCAATGCTGCACGCCACCGCGTTCCTTCAAACCCCCCCCGCACCGGACCCCGCGATGGCCGCGGGGCAGAAGGAGCCCCTACTGTACGTCACTGACGACAGAACCAACCGCCGATTTCTGTGCGACACAGGGGCCCAGCACAGCATCACCCCCGCCTCCGCCCTCGAGATCCAACGCGGCACACGGGGTATCACACTGGCTGCAGCCAACGGCTCTGAAATCCGCACATATGGCACCCGCATGGTCACGCTCAACCTCGCGGGCCGCCGCTACCGCTGGGAGTTCCTGACAGCCAAGGTCCTCTGCCCACTCATTGGCGCCGACTTCCTACGCGCCCACGGCCTCCTTGTCGACATTCCGAGGCACCGCCTCGTCAACATCAACACTATGGCCCCCATCCCCGACGCCTTTACCCCGGCCCGTTCGGCCGGCCCGACGACCTACTGCCTCGCCAGAGCCACGGACGACTACTCGGCACTCCTAGCCGAGTTTCCCGCCCTCACTAACCCGACCTTTTCGGCCAAAGCCGCCAAGCATGGTGTGGAACACTATATCCCCACCACCGGCCCCCCAGTTTCTGCCCACGCCCGCAGACTCAACCCGGCCAAGCTGGAAATCGCGCGGGCCGAGTTTACCAACATGGAACAACTCGGCATCATCCGCCGCTCCAGCAGCCCTTGGGCCTCGCCCCTCCACATCGCCCCCAAGCCCGGCGGAGGCTGGCGCCCTTGCGGGGACTACCGCTGCCTCAACGACGCCACCACCCCGATCAGTACCCGGTGCCACACATCCAGGACTTCTCGGCCCGGCTGGCCGGACGAACCGTCTTTTCCAAAGTCGACCTGGTGCGCGGTTACCACCAAGTCCCCGTACACCCCGCGGACATCCCCAAAACGGCCGTCATCACCTCATTCGGCCTGTTCGAGTTCCTGAGGATGCCCTTCGGCCTCAAGAATGCAGCACAGGCTTTCCAGCGCCTTATGGACTCAGTCCTCCGGGACCTGAACTTCCTATTCATCTATCTAGACGACATTCTCATGGCCAGCTCCTCCAAACAGGAACACCTCGAACACCTTCGCATCCTGTTCGGGCGCCTAGCCCAACACGGGCTCATCCTCAGCCGGCGAAGTGCCAATTCGGCCTAACCGAGATCGATTTTCTCGGTCACCACATCACCCCTGCTGGGGCCGTCCCCCTGCCCAACAAGGTGCAGGCCGTCCAGCAATTCCCCCGCCCCACAACCATCAAGGGCCTCCAGGAGTTCCTCGGGATGGTGAACTTCTACAACAGGTTCATCCCCAGAGCTGCAGCCCTTATGAAGCCCCTATACGACTCCCTCCGAGGAAAATCCGGCAAGATGGACGGAGCCTGGACCACTGACACGGCAGCCGCCTTCGACGCCACCAAAAATGCGCTCGCCGACGCCACTCTGCTCGCGCACCCGAGGGCCGATGCCCGGGTCGCGCTCACCACCGACGCCTCCGACCACGCGGTCGGGGCCGTGTTCGAGCAGTGGGTCAATGGCGCGTGGCAGCCACTTGCCTTCTACAGCCGCCAACTGCGCCCCCCGGAGGTCAAGTACTCCACTTTCGACCGCGAGCTTCTCGCACTCCACCTGTCAGTCCGCCATTTCAGGTTCCTCCTGGAAGGCCGCCCCTTCACCGCGTATGTGGACCACAAGCCACTCACATACGCGATGGCCAAGCACACCGAACCCTGGTCCGCTAGGCAGCAACGCCAGCTCGCGGCCGTCTCCGAGTTTACTACGGACATTCAGCACATCTCCAGTAGAGACAACGTGGTCGCCGACTGCCTTTCCCGTCCCGCCGTCTGTGCGAATCACCTCGCGGTCGACTACGCACAACTAGCAGCGGCCCAGCTCACGGACCCAGACCTCCTCTCGGCGGCTACCAGCCTGCCAGGGCTACGCCTAGCCAAGGTCGCACACGGGCCCGAAGCCACGGCAGTCACGTGCAACGTCTCACTCGGCCAACCCAGGCCGGTCGTCCCCGAGACCTGGCGCCGCTGCGTCTTCGACGCGCTCCACGGGCTCGCTCACCCGGGTTCCCGCGCATCCGTCAAACTCCTCTCCAAGCACTTCGTCTGGCGCGGCCTTAGCAGAGATGTTCGGACTTGGGCCACCTCCTGCCTCGCCTGCCAACGGGCTAAGGTACAGCTGCACACCAAAGCACCCCTGGGAGACTTCGAGGTACCCAGCCGCCGCTTCGACCACGTACACGTCGACATCGTCAGTCCACTGCCGCCATCGCAAGGCCAAACTTATCTCCTCACGATGGTCGACCGCTACACACGCTGGCCTGAGGCAGTGCCGCTGACCTCCACCACCACAGCCGACATCGCCAGGGCGTTCGTTAACACCTGGGTTGCGAGGTTCGGCGTACCGGCCGACATATCCTCCGACAGAGGCGCCCAGTTCACCTCCGAACTCTGGACGGCCACAGCACGCAACCTCGGGGTGACGCTCCACCGCACCACGGCGTACCACCCGCAGGCCAACGGACTTTGTGAACGCTTCCACAGGTCACTCAAGGCCTCACTCCGCGCCGGCCTGCAGGACAGTACCTGGACTGACCGCCTACCGTGGGTGCTACTCGGCCTACGCACCGCGGTCAAGGAAGACCTCCAGTCCTCGGCAGCGGAGTTAGTCTACGGACAACCGCTGTGCGTCCCAGGCGAATTCCTTCCGGAGCCTACCAAGTCTTGGTTGGCCGAACAGCAGCGGCTCGACTCTTTCTCTTCCGCTCAGCAGTTCGCCCCACTTCCGGTCAACCGACACGGCGAACTCGCACCTCATGTCCCGCCAAATTTACAGCAGGCGCGCTTCGTCTTCATGCGACACGACGCGCACCGCGGGCCCCTGCGACCCCCGTACGATGGTCCGTACGAGGTACTACAAACCGGGGACAAGGTATTCAAGCTGCGACTCGGCGACAGGGTCGAGACAGTCTCCATCGACCGGCTCAAACCAGCACACACAGAACCAGGGGAACAGGTCCCCGTGGCCCAGCCTCCAGCCAGAGGCCGTCCCCCCGGCAAGCCAGCACAGCCGGCGGCGAACCGCCCGACCCAACCAACCAGACCGGCGACCACTCAGAGCCGCTGCGGCAGAACCATTAGACCACCGTCACGACTCGTCCACTCCTCCTAAGCGGATTCAGGGGGGAGCTCTGTGGCGACACGCCACCACTGGACATAATCCGCTCACGGCGGCACAGACAGTCTAAGCAGAAGCCCCCAGCCGGGGGCCCTTTCCTCCAGCAACTTGTTTCCCGCAGGGACAGGCTGCCGGGAGCACTTCCTGTCTGGGAAGTATTTAAGTGGATGTGCGGGCTTTTCTAGTTCCTGTTTGCCATGTGGTCAGAATAAAGCAGTTGTGTTTTCAATAGCTCTGTCTCGACTCCCACGTTTGCCGCGGTATCTCAACAGGGCCATGTTTACATTCATTTTCACAGTTGTGCTGTCTGTGTTCTACAGCATTGAGGTGCTGCAAACACTGACAAGCACTGCACAGAGGTGCACAGCTGCATCCAGGCTCTCCTTTGACTCCCTCCATATTCTTAGGGAGGGAGTCACAGCATGCAGGGAGGTTCTCTTCCCTTCCAATGGGCGGAAGAGACCTCCCCAGGAAACCAACACAGCTTGGTTGCCCATTGCACAGGGGGCACAAGCAGGGATGTCATCAGAAGGACCAGGCTGCAGTGATGCAAACCTTTCAATGGTCTCAGTAGATCACAAAACGTTAATGCCAAGCCACACTCAACCTCATCCCCATCACTCTGCCTTCCCTACCCTACTCCTGCACATCTTTACTCACACCAACTTACCTTGCACCTCAACCCATCCCTCGCTATCTATATTATCACTTCCCCGTCTCACTAGCCACCCCTCACACTTACCCTCATCCTATTACAAGCATGCTAACTGAGAACATACAAGGGTAGGCACTTGGGCCGTTTAGCCAATGTTCATGTGAAGTTTCTGGTAATGTGCTGTCAAACATTGAAATCTTTATTTTTAAAACTTTGCTTTCTTTGACAGAATTGTATTGATTGAGGAAGCAGCTTATACATGTTTACATTAAGATTTGTAACCAATCCGTGAAGATGCATGTGGGTCAAGATCCAATCAGGTGGCAGGAATGAATTGTGCATGAGCTGGGCATGTGTATTTTAATGTATAAAAATTTAGTGAATGCTGTAACAATTTGGAGAAGTCTGGTTAAAGACAGAGCAGACTTGTCTCCCCACCAGCGTAATAATGACAACTTGACCATCGATCTGAAAACCTTGTGTCGAGCGTTGGTTTAAAATACGCCACAACAGGGCTGATCGTGGTGGAATTCTAAGGACCAAGGTGAGATTTTTTCAAGGGCACCGATGCTGCTGGAATAGATGGCAGCTGAAGTTGAGATGACAGAAGCGATCTGTCAATGGTGAGAGAGTTGACTCCAAGGAGTGGCATTGGATAGAGAATTTACTCCAAACACTTCCACTGCATAAAACTCAAAAGTGGGTTCCAAATCATGAAGGCTCCAGCTTCTAAGATTGGGAAGTGAACAGCTAAAAAATGGAAGGTTTTATACCACGTGTGCAGCTGTCACCTATTCACAGCAATGGAGAGTAATTGAGAACCCGACAGACTTACCAGACGTGATGGCCGCTCTTTGGGAACCTCAGTGAAAACCTGGTAAAATGGTAAGTACATGGGAAAATGGTTCTTAACTACCTTTTAATAAGCTTTTAACCATCTAAATTGGCTGACCCACTGCTTGGTGTCGGGTCTGTTCAGGGATGACAGACCCGACACTTGGGAAACTGGCAAGGAGGTGGTTTTACAGTGGAATTGCGGCCCGGTATCAATCTTTGTGATTGTGACAGCAGACCTGCCTCCAAACCCACACTCTGAGCGCTGGTAAAATTCCGGCCTGTGTGTGTATGGGGATGATTCAGGGTGTGTGTGTGTGCTTGCTGACCTTTACTGGCACCCATTCGACAACACCTTAATTTAAAGATTCTCATTCTTGTTTTCAAATCGCTCCGTGGCCAACCCCCCACCCCCCGCCACCCCCCCCCCACCCCCCGCCACCCCCCCCACCCCCTCTGTAGCCTCCTCCAACTGCACAAGCCTTCGACATCTCTGCGCTCTTCCAATTTCGGCCTCTTGCGTGTCCCCGATTTTAATCTCTCCACCATTGACAGCCGTGCCTTCAGCTGCCTGGGCCCTAAGCTCTAGAAATCCCTCCCTATTCTCTCCACCTCACTACCTCTCTCTCCTCTTTTAAGATGCTCCATAAAATCAACCTCTTTGGTGAAGCTTCCGGACATCTGTCCTGATATTTTAATGCCTTTTATGGCTTAGATGAAAACTGCTTGCTCACTAAATTTCCTTGCTTAAAATTAATAATTTGTTTTTTTGTCTGAGACATAGGGCTGGAGGCGGGACTGCTGGGAAAGTTGCAGAATTTGGGGGCAGGTGGCAAACCCGCCCCAACCCGCCTCCGTGGCCTCTTGCCAGGAGGCGGGAAGCCGTCCTGCTCCGGGTCCCGTCTCCTTGGAGGCGGGAAGGGATTAAAGCCTATTAACTGCCTGTTAGCAGGTATTTAACAGGCAAAAAATAAGATTTTTTGTCCTGAAGTGCGGGCTTCCTGACCTGGGGAAAACCCGCCGGGGTGTAGGAGGCAAATAGGAGGTCTGCGGGGTCGGAGGGGGTCTGAAAGTGTGATGTAGAGGTGAGTGATGGGTGCAAGTGTGGAGTGGTAAGTGTGTGAGGTGAGTGTAAAGTGTTCGAAAATGTTAACTTACCTTTGTTTCTACCGACAGCCTTCAGCTGCTGTGGAGGCGGAGTCCCCGACATCTCCATTGTAGAGACCACAGACTGGTTGTTGCATCCTCTGATCCAACAGCCAGCTGATTTCTGCAAAGTAGAAAGGATTGATGAGTCCGGAACACAAGGGCTCATCAAACTACACAGAATATCAGTGTTTGACAGCTTCGCAGAGCTGTCAAATGAGAACATTTCTTCTTTCAAAATTTCTTGACAGATGACACGTCATACGTTGACATGCTCTGTCACTAACTTCCCCCTAATTGGCCTGCTGAGCCTGCCGGGTGGGTTTAACAGGGTCAATCAGGGGAAATTCCCGCTGGTTGGCCACAAGTTGACAGAGGCGGGACTGAAATCCCGCAAACAGCAGTCCCGCCTCCAAAAGCTTCCCATTCAGAAAATCCAGCCCAATATTTTCCATCTCCAGTAGACTTATGTGCAGATTACAATGGTCAGTGTCAAAACTGGGATCTTCAGCCTCTTGAGTGTCTTCCAAGCTGCGAATGCGTCCCATGATTTTTGAAGATACTGAAGACAGACATGCGCATAACCGACTATTAGGAAACGGAATCCATTGTCACAAGAGTACTGGTACAGCGGGATGAAGCACAGCATTCAAAGTACCCCAGGAAAAATATTGAAGAATGGTGAGAGACAGCAGGCAAGGTGCAGAGGGACAGCAGCGACCAGGAAAGCTGCAATCTGTAAGATAAGACCGAATGAAGGACACCCGCATTCCTGATGACGTCACCTGAAAGTTCCAACCTGTAAGATAAGACGTGGTAAACAGCCTCTTTCCTGTGTGTTTCTGGCACAGGAGGAGACCATTAGGCCCATGGCTGATGTGTTCAATCTGAGCATGAGTCAGCAATGGCCTGTTCCTGTTCCTGCACCTTCCTGCTCCATGGTCTCACCCCTCCCGATCTCTGTAACCTCCTCCAGCCCTACAACCCTCCATGCCTAGGCTCCAAGCTCTGGAATTCTCTTCCTAAACATCTCCGCTTCTCTACCACTCTCTCCTCCTTTAAGATGCTCCTTAAAACCTACCTCTTTGAACAAGCTTTTGGTCACCTTTCCTAATGTCTACTTCAACAAACAGAAAATACTGCAGATGCTGGAAATCTGAAATAAAAACAGGAAATGCTGGAGAAACTAAACAGGTCAGGCAGCATCTGTGAAGAGAGAAACAGAGTTAACATTTCAGGTCGATGACCTTTCGTCAGAACTGGAAAAAAGCAGGAAATGGAACAGATTTTCAAGCAAGCGTAGCGGCTGGGAAAGGGGGTGTAATGATCAGTAACCTGTCATTCTAGAATGGTACACTAGGTGGAGCTGTATGTATATAAGTGTGGGCTACCCACGATGCACCAGGCTACCCACAAGGCAGTAGTCAAGATGGAGGCCTGCACACTAGTCCACATGGCTGAATAAATGACTAGCTCCAAGCTAGCTGTTCATAATGAAAACATCTAGTTATTAATGAACATAACATGGTACCAGGATTGGTAAAAATCTGCTGAATATTGTGAAACGTGACATGGAGAATTTGAAGCCACCGGAGGGTTTGAAACTCACGGGGAATGTCGACTGCAATTGGCGGACTTTCAAACAACAATTCGAACTCTATATTGCTGCCATCGGATTCGGTACGAAGCCAGACTCAAGGAAAATAGCATTGCTGTTCACGGTTGCAGGCCCGCAGGCGATAGAGTTATTTAATACATTTGTATTTGATCAAGAGGAGAACAGAGAAAAATTGGACGATGTGCTAAAGAAATTTGATACACATTGTTCTCCCAAAAAGAATGAGACCTATGAGAGGTACGTGTTCTGTTCACAGACACAGCAGCAAAATGAGACTTTTGATAGCTTTGTGACCGTTCTAAAACTGAAAGCACAGACATGTAATTTCTCTGAGCTGAAATCATCCATGATTCGTGACCAGATTGTGTTTGGTATTCATGATAAAAAGGTCAGGGAACATTTGTTGAGAGAAACCAAACTAACATTGGAGAATGCTGTGAAAATATGCCATGCCAGTGAGCTAGCTCAGAAGCACGCAAAGACTTTCAGTGAAATTAATAATGATGCGACTGTAATGAGTGACTGTGCTGCTTTCGGTGCTGTATCCTACAAGGGGAAGAAACATGGGCAGAACAGAAATGAAAAGCAATCAGAGGAAGGAATTTTTAATTGTAAACGCTGCGGTTACAAACACCAGTCACGACAATGCCCAGCATTTGGAAAAATGTGCACAAAATGTCATGGAAAGAATCACTTTGCCAAACAATGCTTTTCAAAAGTAAAAACAAAGAAAGGGCAACAAGTCCAAGTCAATGTGACTGAGGACTCTGATTTAAGTGAGACATTTTTTGTAGGAATGGTTTCATGTGACAATATCAAAAAGGATACAGAAAATGTGCAGCCCTCAGGAATGGACAATGCTGAACATAAAGTTAATACAGTAAAAGAGGACAAATGGATAATGTCACTGCAGGTAAATGGAGCATTAGTTACATTGAAACTAGACACTGGGGCAAAAGCAAACTTAATCAGTATGACTGATATTAAAAATATGAAAGAAAAGCCCAAAATACAGAAAAAGTCAGTACTACTGAAGAACTATAATGGACAGAAATTAGATAGCTTAGGTGTATGCAGACTTAAAGTGACAGTCAAAGACAAAGTGCATCATCTCATGTTTCCTGTTGTGGCTGAAGGACATGATTCACTACTGGGTGACAAAGCTTGTGAGGACTTAGAACTGGTCAAGAGAGTCTACCATATAAACTGAGCCATAAGCAGACCAGATGACTCGATGGATTCTGTAGTGAGTAATTTCCAGGATGTGTTCAAAGGATTTGGAGTTCTACCATTCACATACAAGATCCAGCTAAAGGAGGATGCTCAGCCAGTGGTACATGCTCCATGGAGAGTTCCAGCACCCCTGCGTGACTGGCTCAAGAAAGAACTGGACAGAATGACCACACTAGGAGTCATCAGGAAAGTCGAAGAGCCAACAGGCTGGGTTAACTCCATGTAATGTGTAAAGAAAAAGAACAATGATCTAAGAATATGCATGGATCCAAAGGACTTAAATGTAAACATAAAATGTGAACACTACCAGATTCCCAAGTGAGAAGAAATCACCAGTGAAATGTCAGGTGCCAGATACTTCACAAAGCTCGATGCCTCACAAGGATTTTGGCAACTAAAACTGGATGAAGAGAGCACCAAATACTGTACCTTCAACACACCATTGTTTCCTCAGAATGCCTTTCGGGATAATATCTGCATCTGAAATCTTTCATAGAGCGATGGAACACATAATTGAAGGTCTGGAAGGAGTTCGGGTCTATGTTGATGACATCATCATCTGGGACTCCACACTGAAAGAACACAATGAGAGAATGACTAAAGGGCTACAGAGCATACGCCGGAATGGACTGAAGCTCAACAAAGCCAAGTGTCAGTTTGGCGTCCAGGAAGTCACTTTCCTAGGAGATAATCTATCTGGTAAAGGAATAGAGCCAGATATGGAAAAAGTAAACGCCATACTCAACATGCCCCGGCCCACTGACAAAAAAGGAGTGCTACACATCATGGGGATGATAAACTTCATTGGAAAGTTCATTCCTAACTTTGGTGTGGAGATGCCGGAGTTGGACTGGGGTGGACAAATGTAAGAAGTCACACAACACCAGGTTATAGTCCAACAGTTTTATTTGAAATCACAAGCTTTCGGAGCGCTGCTCCTTCATCAGGTGAAGTGGAGAGATGCATAAAGACACAGCTTATATAGTCAGAGAATAATGCCAGATGATTACAGGTAATCTTTCTAACTGCCATTTATCGCACCTCGGCAGAGAGATAATCACAGCGATCAAAGTTATGAATTGTGTCCAAACAGGTTAGTCAGGAAAACATTACATCAAAGAACAATGAGGTGGGGTCACAAGAGGTCAAATGTTGTAGATGCTGGGGTCTGTATGAAAAACAAAAAACAGACAAAAAACCAACAGAGTACCCTTCGTCGTCCAGTACTTCCCCGGAGCGGAGAAACTATGTCATGTTCTTCGCAGCCTTCAACATGCCATCGATGACAACGAACACCTCACAAAGGCCATCCCCACACCTCCACGACTCACCTTCAAACAGCCGCCTAACCTCAAACAGACCATTGTTCGCAACAAATTACCCAGCTTTCAGGAGAACAGCGACCACGACACCACACAACCCTGCCACGGCAACCTCTGCAAGACATGCCAGATCATCAACACAGATACCATCATCACACGTGAGGACACCACCCACCAGGTACATGGTACATACTCATGTGACTCGGCCAACGTTGTCTACCTCATACGTTGCAGGAAAGGATGCCCCGGAGCATGGTACATCGGCGAGACCATGCAGACACTGCGACAACGGATGAACGGACACCGCGCAACAATCGCCAGGCAGGAGTGTTCCCTCCCAGTCGGGGAACACTTCAGCAGTCAAGGACATTCAGCCTCCGATCTTCAGGTAAGCATTCTCCAAGGCGGCCTTCGAGACACACAACGCAAAATCGTCGAGCAGAAACTGATAGCCAAGTTCCGCACTCATGAGGACGGCCTCAACCGCGATCTTGAGTTCATGTCACGCTACATGTAACTCCACCTGACGTAGGGTCACCCAGACTCGAGTCGTCATTGGCTTGTTCTCTCTACACAGATGCGGCCGGACCTGCTGTGATTTCCAGCAAAAAAAATTTTTTTTTAATGTTTTTTTGTCTGTTTTTTGTTTTTCATACAGACCCCAGCATCTGCAACGTTTGACCTCTTGTGACCCCACCTCATTGTTCTTTGATGTAATGTTTTCCTGACTAACCTGTTTGGACACAATTCACGCCTTTGATCGCTGTGATTATCTCTCTGCCGAGGTGCGATAAATGACAGTTAGAAAGATTACCTGTAATCATCTGGCATTATTCTCTGACTATATAAGTTGTGTCTTTATGCATCTCTCCACTTCACCTGACGAAGGAGCAGCGCTCCGAAAGCTTGTGATTTCAAATAAAACTGTTGGACTATAACCTGGTGTTGTGTGACTTCTTACATTCCTAACTTGTCAGCCAAGACAGCCTGTCTGCGAGACCTGCTACATAAAACAAATGAGTTTGCATGGACAGAAAGACATGAACAAGAGTGGATGAAACTCAAAACAGTGCTGACAACCACACCTGTACTCACCTTCTTTGACCCAACAAAGAGAATCAAAGTGTCAATGGATGCATCAAAAGATGGCCTAGGTGCGGTCTTGCTACAAGCAGAGGGTGAAGATTGGAAGCCTGTTGCCTATGCCTCCAGGTCTATGACTGATTCTGAGTGTCGATACGCCCAGATTGAAAAGGAATGTCTAGGCTTGGTAGTTGGACTAGAAAAGTTCGATGGCTACATATATGGACTTCCCACCTTCACAGTTGAGACAGACCACAGCCCATTGGTTGCCATCATAAAAAAGAACCTGAATGAGATGTCTCCAAGGATTCAACGACTCATGATGAAGCTGCAAAGATATGACTTTGAACTGATCTACACACCAGGCAAATACATAGTGTTAGCAGATGCACTATCCCGAGCACCCACAATGAGTCATGTGAGCTCTACTGAGGAAGACGTGGATGTTCATGTGAGTATGGTCACTGCTGCGCTGCCCGTGTCAGACACAAAATCAAAGCAAATAGCAGAAGAAACAGTAAAAGATACAGGCCTAGAAATTCATTATAGCCACTTTTGGGGCGGTAAAGTCGGGCGGCCGCTAAAGTTTGCGCCCGGCGCAAATTCGAGGCCACTTCTCCGATATTCATTAGCTTCGCCCTAAGAGTTTGCTCGAGCGCTAAAACTGGCGATGCACGCCTCTCTTTAGGCGCTAAGCCGGAGGTGCTGAGCGAGAGCGCCGAGGCAGGGCGCAGCGCAGGTGCGGCCATTTCTTGATTGACAGCAGATACCCTGGCGCCGGCCAGCTCTTAAGGGGGAAGGGTCGACTTGGTCTGCTGCCACGCCCTGGATAGTGGAGCCCTGCAGCTAGGCCTGAACACTGCTGCTGGGCCCAAATAGCGCCTAAAACCATGGAGAAGGCTCGTGAACAAGCGCAGCGCTTCTCAGAGCTTGATCTGAGGGTGCTAGTTGGTGCTGTGGAGAAGAGATGCCATATTTTGTTTCCGGACAATGGCAGGAAGCCGCCGGCCCGCGTCTACCGGAGAGCCTGGAGGCATGTCGCCACCAAGGTGTCATCCAACAGCGAGGTCCCCAGGAGCGGTGTCCAATGCCGCAAAAAGCTAAATGACCTCGCCAGGATTGTCAGGGTGAGTACCCTTTCCAGTGTCCTCCTCATCCTTGCATGTGCACCTCACATTATGGGCAAAGGGACCTGAAAGACCTAATGGCCAGCCCTCATGCAGCAGCTATGGGACACTCATGAACATCAATTGCACATTGTGCACTTAACAAACTGGCCAGGCTATTCGACCATGGGAGGCAGTGCACACAAGATCAGGGCTACACACTGTACTTAGAGGCCGTCCTTTCTCTTGCAGGCCAAGCTGGCCAATAATAAGAGGAGCCGGACTGCGACCGGGGGAGGCGGACCCCAGATCCAGCCGCTCACCGAGCTGCAACATCGCGTGGAGCGCATCATGGGTGCCCGGGTGATTGGCCCCGTTGCATCTGGAGATGCCGACCCTGTTCTGGGCACCAATGGTAAGGACATCACCTTTTGGACCTCTCTCGTCCCACTTGCGCATCAGATCTACATCCTTTGCCACTGTCTGACCAATGCGCTGAATGCCACCACTCATGCATCCCTCGCTGATGCCCTCTCCTCACTCTAAAGCTACTCTTGTGCCTTCCTGCTTTCAGATGGTGAGGAGGAGGTCCCTGAAGTTGCCAGTGACAACCCCTCAGAAGAGGAGGAGGAGGAGGAGCAAGAGGAAGGTGGCCCATCAGGGGAACCCTCAGCCGCGGCAACCCATGCCAATGTAGGGGACACGTCTTCCCTGGAGGGGAGCGTGGGGGAAGTGTCGGAGGGGAGGGTAGCTCCTGGGACCAGCGGCCTGCAGAAACGCGGGAGGGGGGTGGAAGCTCAGCGGCCTTCTCCCCAGAGGGGGGAAGGGTCGGAGGGGAGTCCAATTGCTGGGCCCAGCGGCGTCTAGCAACGCAGGAAGGGTCGGCCAGCTCGGCGGCCTTCTCCCCAGAGGGAGAGTCCGGCCTCCAGTCCGGAGACGGCCAACGCCGAGGAGATGCGCCGCCTCGAGGACTTGTCCGCGGACTCGGAGCGCTGGCACACGGAGCTCATGGGGGTAGTGGCACGGTTGCCTGAGGCCATCGAGTCCCTGTCTCGGATTGTGACCGAGTTCGGGGCCTCACAGGCCACCAGTCGGGCGGAATTCGGGGCAGCTCAGGCAGCGAGTGGCCAGGTGATCAGTGGTGCCGTGCAGTCACTGGGTGCTCTGATGCGGTCACTGAACAGGTCAAGACGGGCACTCACTGCTGCCACACTCGCTGTGTCAGCCAGGCATCGCCAGGGCACCCGGCGTGCTGCAGCAGCACAGAGGTCTGTCCCTCGACAGATTGGTGCGCATGCTGCAGTGCTGGCCCGGCCGAGTGCCAGTGTCTCAGGCGACCAGCGAGCGCCTGCCATCCGCCAGCTTGCCCCCATTCCTCCAGCCGCCACTGCCACTCCCCCAGTGGAGCTGCCAGGAGCTGCTGCAGCGACTGATGCTGGCCAGCCACAGCTGCAGCATTCACCAGCCGGCCCCTCGACGGCCAGACCTCGTCTAGGCCGACCCCCAAGGGCATCTGCCGTCACGACATGTGCCCCTCAGGAGCCTGCCGCCAGCCTTGCAGCAGCCAATGGCCTCACTTTGAGGAGGAGCAGCAGGGCGTGCAGGGGCCGCCAAAGTTTGCAGAAGGCATCGCCCTCGCGGGCCACTAAGTAGAGGGTGTGTCCAAATGTTGTGTTTTCTGGAATGTGTGTTTTGTGAAGGCCGAGGATGAAGGCCATTTTTGTTTACATCTTTTGTTAATGCTCCCCAGGTTGTGGGAGTGAGTCATGTGTGTGAGTGTTTTTTGGGGGTTTCGTCTGTTTTTGGTTTTCATGTGGGAAGGGCCCTGAGTTTGTACAATAAACCATTTTATTTATTCACATTGTCCATGTTTGATCTTTGAAGTGTTTGTTGCCTTAACCAGCTGACGGCTTGCGGAGCGGCTGCAATCATGTTCTTTCATTGGCACAAGCCATTCCCTGACAGGGGGCCTAGAAGTGACGGTTAATAAGCCGCCGACGGGCGGCCCTTGGACCTTCTGCCTCCCTCCTGGGCTGGTACTCCTCGTCCTCCTCCTCCTCCTGCTCCTCCTCCTGAGGTGGTGGTCCAATGTGAGGTGGCAGTGCCTGAGTCCTGCGGATAGCCAGGTTGTGCAGCATGCAGCAAACGACGACGAATTGGGAGACTCGCTCCTGCGAATACTGGAGGGCTCCCCCGGAGCGATCCAGACAGCGGAACCGTTGCTTGAGGATGCCGATTGTTTGTTCTATGATGTTCCTAGTCGCTTGATGGCTCTCGTTGTATGCCTCTTCAGCAGGGGTCGTGGGCGCGCGGAGCGGGGTCATGAGCCAGGTACACAAAGGATAGCCTTTGTCCCCGATAAGCCATCCTCTTGGGTGAGGCTGTGCCTGGAACATGTCAGCCACAGTTGTCTGTCGCAGGATAAAGGCATCGTGGCTGCTGCCTGGAAAGCGGGCATTGACAGCTAGGATGCGCTGCCTGTGGTCACACACCAGCTGTACGTTGAGGGAATGGTAGCCCTTCCGGTTGCGGTAATCCTCGGCATGCTCCAGAGGTGCCCGCAAAGCCACATGCGTGCAGTCAATGGCGCCCTGCACCATGGGGAAGCCCGCTATTCTTGCAAATCCCACTGCACGCTGCTGCTGCTTGTCCAGGGTCATGGGGAAGGAGATGAATTGACGTCTCCTTCTGAAAATGGCGTTGGTCACCTGGCGGATGCAGCAATGCACGGCGAACTGGGAGATGTTCGCGATGTCCCCAGCAGCGGATTGGAAGGAGCCGGTGGCATAGAAGTTGACAGCCACCGTCACCTTCACTGCCACCGACAGAGACATCCTGCGCATCAGCTGTGGACGCAGATCTCTGTGCAGCAGCTGGCAGATGTCTGCAACCACCTCCCTTCTGAATCGCAGCCTCCTAACACACTGCGCGGCAGACATGGTCAGATAGGAGGACTGCTGGCGGTATACCCTGGGTGGGTAAGGCCTCACTTGGCGACGCCTGTTGCCCCCTCTGCGCCTAGCCAGGGCTGCCACTCTCTCACAGCGTCTGTAAGCCCTTCCGGCATAAGGCTGAAACTCAGCGTTGGCACCCAATGCAGCCCCCATTATATGCTGGCAAACACTGAGATCTCAATGAAGGCAAAGATAATTGCTAAGCTCTGGCCTGAGCCAAAAATACCTGTCCTAGTGTTGGGCCAAAGCAGTAAGCTCTCCTCCTTGGTCTCTCTCCAAAAAACCGTTGCACAAGAGTGAATGCTGCAAAATGGCTGGCCTTTATAGTGCAGGGTAAGTGCCCTTTAATTTGCGCTCCCCGCGGCCCGCCTCGGCTGTGTACCGTTCCACTTCACAGTCGTTAGGGCCGCCCGGCGCACAATGGGCGAGTGACGCTCCGGTTCCGGGCGCACAAAGGGCGTTGCACAACAAAATGACGTCATGATCTGCGCGCGCAGCAGGGCGCGCGCTAAGACTTTGCGCCGGCGCTAAATGTCTACTGAAGTTGGAGCGAGGCGCAGATCGTGCTGCGCCCGGGCGCTAAGCGCCTAGCGCTCGAGATCTACTCCTCCTAAGGCGCTAACGGCTGGCGCGCCCAACTGAATTTCTAGGCCACAGTGTTACAAACAGTAATAGAGAACATTCACAATGGTTGGCCAAAAGGTTCCTGTCCAAAGTACGATCACATCAGGTCAGAGTTGAGTGTCGCAAGTGGACTATTACTAAAACAGAACAGAATAGTCATTCCACAGGCTCTACGTCAAGACATGCTCAAAAGGATTCATGAGGGACACCTCGGAATTGAAAAATGCAAAAGGTGAGCAAGAGACACTGTTTATTGGCCTGGCATAAATAAGGACATTGAGAACATGATAGGCGAATGTGAGACATGTCAGGAACACCAAAACAAACAAGCAAAGGAACCAATGATAGTAGCTGACTTACCAACAGCACCATGGCAAAAGGTTGGTATGGACCTTTTTCATTTAAATGGTAAAGAATATCTATTAGTGATTGACTACTATTCTAACTATCCTGAGATGGCGCTGCTCTCAAGCACCACAGCAAGCAGTGTCATAATGCATGTGAAATCCATCTTCGCCAGATATGGAATTCCCAGGATTGCCGTTAGCGACAATGGTCCGTGCTTCAACTGTAAGGAGTGGCAACAGTTTGCAGCACATTATGACTTTCAACACATCACATCCAGTCCTCTGTATGCTCAGTCGAATGGTAAGGCAGAGAAAGGTGTTCAAGTTCTCAAACAGCTACTGAAGAAAGCAACAGAAAGCAAGTCTGATCCTTATCTCGCCCTGCTGAGCTACCGAGCCTCACCTTTAGACGTTGGTTTTTCACCTGCTGAACTCCTAATGGGTCGCAAGTTGCGTACCACGCTACCCTGCTGTGCAAAAGAAAAGCAGAGTAAGGAACTGAGACAGAGACTTCAACTGTTAAAGCTGAAACAGAAATCATACTATGACAAGTCATCCAAAACTCTGAAACCATTGACAAGGGATGATGTTGTCAGGATTGATTGATATTGACCAGGAAAGCTACAGTTCTTGAGGAAGTAGGACCAAGGTCATACACTGTTAGAACTGAGGAAGGACAGATTCTCAGGAGGAACCGCCGTTCCCTCCTCAAAACACAAGAAACTATTCAAGAGCAAATCGATGACAATGCCAAAACTGAATCTTGTCAATCACCACCAGAACAATCTAACACAAACACACATACAGGCTCTCATGAAAACACATCAGACTTACCTGTGCTGATAAGATCCACACATGAAGTAAAAAAGCCTGCTAGACTTAATCTTTGAATACAAAGAAAACTATATTGAAAATGTATTGACTGTTCTGAAGATGTATATGTCATTATGATTGATTGATATTGATTGATACTGATTTTGTTTAACCTCAAAGAAAGGGGGATGCACGTAGCATTCGTAACAAAATAGACGAGTTAATGGCACAAATAACTACATATGGGTATGATCTTGTGGCCATTACAGAAACATGGCTGCAGGGTGACAATGCCTGGGAATTAAACATACCAGGTTATTTAACGATCAGGAAGGACAGGCAGGAAGGAAGGGGAGGTGGGGTGGCTATGTTAATAAAGGAAGGAATCACTGTAATACAGAGAAATGATATTGGGTCAAAAGATCTGGATAGTGAAACAGTTTGGGTGGAGGTAAGGAATAATAAGGGGCAAAAAACACTAGTGGGCGTAGTCTATAGGCCGCCGAACAGTGGCAACTCTGTTGGACGGAGTATCAATCAGGAAATAGTTGAGGCTTGTAATAAGGGAACATCTATAATTATGGGGGATTTTAACTATCATATTAATGGGACAAATCAAATTGGGCAGGGCTGCCTTGAGGATGAGTTCATTGAGTGTATTAGGGATGGGTTTCTTGAGCAGTATGTAACTGAACCAATCAGGGGGCAAGCAACCTTAGATCTGGTCCTGTGTAACGAGACGGGATTAATTAAAAATGTCCTAGTAAAGGATCCCCTTGGAATGAGTGACCATAACATGGTTGAATTCCATATTCAATTAGAGGGTGAGAAGGTTGGATCTCAAACAAGCGTGCTAAGCTTGAATAAAGGAGACTATGAAGGTATGAGAGCGGAATTGAGTAGAGTGGATTGGGAAAATAGATTAAAGGGTAACACAATACATTATCAGTGGTGTACATTTAAGGAGTTATTTTACAACTTCCAAAAAAAATATATTCCACTGAGAAGAAAAGGGTGTATAAGAAAAGACAGCCATCCATGGCTAAGTAAAGAAATTAAGGATAGTATTCGATTAAAAACAAGGGCATATAAGGTAGCCAAATCTAGTGGGAGGATAGAGGATTGGGAAAACTTTAAAAGACAGCAAAAAATAACAAAAAGATTGATTAAGAAAGGGAAGATAGATTATGAAAGTAAATGAGCAAAAAATATAAAAACAGATAGTAAGAGTTTTTATAGTTATATAAAAAGAAAAAGGGTGGCTAAAGTAAATGTTGGTCCCTTAGAGGATGAGACCGGGAAATTAATGGTGGGAAATATGGAGATGGCAAAAACACTGAATGAATATTTTACATCAGTCTTTACAGTAGAAGACACTAAGAATATCCCAACGCTGGACAAACAGGGGGCTAAAGGGGGGGGGGTGGAGCTAAACACGATCAAAATCACGAAGGAAGCGGTACTCGGTAAAATAATGGGACTCAAGGCGGATAAATCACCTGGACCTGATGGCTTACATCCTAGGGTCTTGAGGGAAGTGGCGGTAGGGATTGTGGATACATTGGTAATAATTTTCCAAAACTCCCTGGACTCGGCAAAGGTCCCGGCAGACTGGAAAACTGCTAATGTAACACCCTTATTTGAAAAGGCAGTAGACAGAAGGCTGGAAAATATAGACCGGTTAGCCTAACATCTGTGGTAGGTAAAATTTTGGAGTCCATTATTAAGGAGACAGTAACAGGACATTTGGATAATCATAATTTAATAGGACAAAGTCAGCATGGTTTTATGAAGGGGCAGTCATGTTTGAGAAATTTGCTGGAGTTCTTTGAGGAAGTAACGTATAGGGTGGATAAAGGGGAACCAGTGGACGTAGTGTATTTAGACTTCCAAAAGGAATTTGACAAGGTGCCACACAAAAGATTATTGCTTAAGATAAAAAATCACAGGATTGGGGGTAATATTCTGGCATGGATAGAGGATTGGCTATCTAACAGAAGGCAGAGATTTGGGATAAATGGTTCATTCTCAGACTGGCAATCAGTAACTAGTGGTGTTCCGCAGGGGTCAGTGCTGGGTCCCCAACTCTTTACAATCTATATTAACGATTTGGAGGAGGGGACCGAGTGTAACATATCAAAGTTTGCAGATGATACTAAGATGGGAGGGAAAGTAGTGAATGAGGAGGACATAAAAAACCTGTAAGGGGACATAGACAGGCTAAGTAAGTGAGCAGAGATTTGGCAGATGGAATACAATACTGGAAAGTGTGAGGTTATGCACTTTGGCAGGAAAAATCGTAGAGCAAGTTATTATCTTAATGGCAAGAAACTGGAAAGTACTGAAGTACAAAGTGATCTGGGGGTCCTGGTGCACAAAACTCAAAAGGTTAGTATGCAGGTGCAGCAAGTGATTAAGAAGGCCAATGGAATGTTGGCTTTCATTGCTAGGGGGATAGAATATAAAAATAGGGAGGTATTGCTTCAGTTGTACAAGGTATTGGTGAGACCGCACCTGGAATACTGTGTACAGTTTTGGTGTCTATACTTAAGAAAGGACATACTTGCTCTCGAGTCAGTACAAAGAAGGTTCACTCGGTTAATCCCGGGGATGAGGGGATGGACATATGAGGAGAGGTTGAGTAGATTGGGACTCTACTCATTGGAGTTCAGAAGAATGAGAGGCGATCTTATTGAAACATATAAGATTGTGGAGAGGTTGGATCGGGTGGATGCGGGGAAGATGTTCCCGATGATGGGTGAAACTAGAACTAGGGGGCATAGTCTTAGAATAAGGGGCTGCTCTTTCAAAACTGAGATGAGGAGGAACTACTTCACTCAGAGGGTGGTAGGTCCATGGAATATGCTGCCCCAAAAAGCTGTAGAAGCTACATCATTACATAAATTTAAAACAGAAATAGACAGTTTCCTAGAAGTAAAGGGAATTAAAGGTTACGGGGAGCGGGCAGGAAATTGGACATGAGTCTAGGTTCGGATCGGTCATGGCCCTGTGGGTAGCGGAGCGGGCCCAGGGGCCGTGTAGCCTGATCCTGCTCCTATTTCGTGTGTCTAATTCTGTTAGATTCAGGAGATGATTCTGTGATAGTGGATTGGCGGTTAGGATCAGATCAGCCATGATCTTATTGAATGGCGGAGCAGGCTCGAGGGGCCGATTGGCCTACTCCTGCTCCTATTTCTTATGTTCTTATGTTCTTATGTAATGATCAGTAACCTGTCATTCTAGAATGGTACACTAGGTGAAGCTGTATGTATATAAGAGTGGGCTACCCACGATGCACCAGGCTACCCACAAGGCAGTAGTCAAGATGGAGGCCTGCACACTAGTCCACATGGCTGAATAAATGACTAGCTCCAAGCTAGCTGTTCATAATGAAAATGTCTACTTATTAATGAACATAACAGGGGGGAGGGGATAATGTTTACTTGTTTGGCTTGTTGTCAAATTTTGCTGCAGGTGGAGAGGGTGGTATGGGTTACTGTAGCCCTGACTTGCCAATGTTGAAGGTGGAGAGGGTGGTATGGGTTACTGTAGCCCTGATTTGTCAATGGTGAAGGTGGAGAGGGTGGATTGGGTTACTGTAGCCCTGATTTGCCAATGTTGAAGGTGGAGAGGGTGGTATGGGTTACTGTAGCCCTGATTTGTCAATGGTGAAGGTGGAGAGGGTGGATTGGGTTACTGTAGCCCTGATTTGCCAGTGGTGAAGGTGGAGAGGGTGGATTGGGCTACTGTTGCATCAACTTGCTGATGTGATTGTTGTGCTGCACCGAGCAGGTGCGGCGCCGGTCTGTCTGTCATCGCCCGACGCCCTTTGCCACTCCAGGAGTGGCTGCTCGCTCTGGGTCTGGGTCACCTTGGATCATCGCTACGAATGCCAGCCTCCAGGGAGAGGGGTGTGGGAACACACGGTGGCCCACCCCCAGATTCTCCCGGGCTGCCCCTGACATACATCCGCCCCCTGCGCCTGGAGAGCACCCTCCCCACACCGAGCCCCCCCACCTCATGGTTCATCCTTCCCACACTCACACTGAGATGTCAGCGGGAGAGAGGAGATTGGGGGAGAAAGGGCAAAGGTTGGCAGTGGATGAGCATGGAGAGACATCCAGAGCAAAGGAGCAGACCAGCCCAAGAGCCATGTAACCTCACACAAAAAATATTGAGAATTCTGAAAATAATTACAATAAACGGTACACAATGCTCAAGTACTCACATTTAAAGCAATTCCCAGTTTAAAGATGTTGGCCTAGAAATTCATTAAGGCGCTGCCAGCTTTGCGGCCAGTTACCGCCTAAAGAGGGCTTCTGCGCCAAAAATGAGTTTACGCTGATATTCAGCACAGCGGTATTGGCGGCGGTAGCCGTTAGCGCTGCGCCGGCACCGATGACGTCATCGGTGTGCGCAGTGCCCCGGTTCCGCCCCGAAACCGGCCCGCTCCCCATATTTAGTAGCGGCCGCCTCCTCCGAAGCGGCCACAAACAGCGACCAGAAAACGGGGCCGTGCTGTAGCCTTAGTGGGGCGCTTTAAAGGGGAAGGTGCAGCCGGCCGCTTTTTCAGCGGCCGCCTGCCCGCACCTCCTTCCCCGGCCTCCTCCACCCACCCCCCCCCACGGCATTGCCGGCTGCTTTCCGCGAACCCGGCACTTCTCCGTGGTGCCGGGCTCATTTGGCGGCACTCTCCAGCGGCGATCTCCCCGTTGCAGGCAGCTCCCCCTTAAGAGAAGGAGGAGGCCTGCAGTACCGCAGCCTGCCGCTCCGCAGCGGCTAGCGCAGCGACGCCAAGAGCGCTGAAATTCAGTGTCAGCGCCCCAAGCGGAGGCGGGCACACCCTGGTATAGCGCCCGGTTCCGAATTGGGGCGCAAACACTGAATATCTGACGATCGCTAATGGCTCCCCGCCCAGCGCTAACTTTTGGGCGCGAGCGAGCTGGCCGCCCCAAAGTGAATTTCTAGGCCGTTTTCTCTTGTCTAGACTCTCTTGGCGGAGTCTCCAACATGAAGGGTTTAAAGGTCACGCTGAATGAAGGCACTTATGCGCATGCCTGATGACATCACCACGTAAGATTGGATGTGTGCATGCTCGAGAAATTCAATTTGTGCATGTGTGAACACAGCCTGGTGGAGCCTATCAAAGGAGGACGCACGTCTGATGACGTTAACACATGGATGTTCAACTGCGCATGCGCAAACTCAAGCACATACGCGAAATGCGGCCGATGTGTGCATGTGGAAACTTAACAATGCGAAGACGGCATTGCTGTCAGGGTGAGCTTGGCCATGAACTTTTATGCATCGGGGTCCTTCCAGGCTGGAGCAGGCGATATTTCCAACATCTCGCAATTCACCGTGCACTGTTGCATAAGAGGTTACTGAGGCTCTGTATGCAAAGAGAGCTGAATACCTTTCATTCTCACTTGCCAGAGAGAAGCAGGCGGAGTGAGCACATGGCTTCACCAGGATAGCAGGCTTCCCCATGGTGCAGAGTGCAATTGACTGTACGCATGTCACTTTGTGGGTGTCGCATGTCGACTCTGAGATGTACCGCACCCAGAAGGGATTCCACACCCTCAGTGTCCAGCTGGTGTGTGACCACACACAGCGCATCATGCAGGTCAGTGATCGGGATCCTGGTAGCAGTCATGATGCCTTCATTCTGCAACAATCCTCTGTACTGTGTGTTTTTGATCCACCACGAGAAACCAGAGGGTGGCTACCGGGCAACAAGGGCTATCCGCTAACCACCTGGCTCATGACTCCGATGCACAACCAAACCACACGTGGACAGCATATATATATAACAAAAGCCATGCTGCCACATGGAAACTGAAAGAGCAGACCATTGGCTTCCTTAAACAACGCTTCCACTGCCTGGACAGCTCTGGAGGGGCCCTGCAGTACTCGCCAGACTGCGACTCAAATTCGTCATGGTCTGCCGAATGCTCCACAACCTCGCGATCACGAGGGCACAGCCCTTACCACCACGTATATGGCAAAGAGCTGTGGAGGAGGACAAGGAAGAGGAAGAGGAGCATGATGAGGAGGAGGAGGAAGAGGAGGAGTATAGGAGAAGGCAACCAACACAGCTCCTTTTTGGCCGGGCTCTCTGTGATTGACTCATTCGACTGCGGTGCCAGTGAATACAGCTCCAATTACACATTCAGCAACAGTCCCATACCTTACCTCCCTCTGTTACTGACCATAACAGTGTCCTCTTGACCACAATGCTACAATAAAAGCCACCAAAAAACAAACATTCCTAACCAAATTTTTAAATCAAACCATCCAATATTAAGTTCTGACAGGCAAAATCAAGGCACTGACAGAGTGGCGGTGGTAGGAAGGCGAATGCTGTCAATCTGAGAGAGGACAGCAGGTTCTTGCTGCAAGAAGCCACGTCCACTCCCCCAGGGCGGTGCCTCAGTAATCCTAGTAATCTGTTGGAGGACAGATTGCTGGAATGCTGTAACACCCTGCAAGCTCCTTTCAACACTGGTAACCGCAGCCACGAAGGCAGCAGTCTGAGTCTGTGTGGCAACAAGCTGAGCTTACATGACCTCATTCTGAGCTTCCACTGCAGCAGTCAGACATTGGGTGGCTTCTGCTTGTGCTGCAATGGAAGCTGAGACATCGGTCAGCAGATGCTGCATCATGATTGGGTCCACAAGTGCGTTAATCGATTTACCCACCATTTCAACGCTGGAAACGATGGGCTCCAAGCTCTGTGCAAAGCCCTGTGCAAGGTTGGTGCTGGATTCCTTCCTGCTCTTTGATATTGAACTCAGACTTTCTGGCAGGATCTGACAATGCACCAAGCATTTCATTGTGCATACCCATCAGCATTCTTCTGTAGGCCGCCCCACTGAAGTCCTCATCTGAGTCCTCTGCCGTAGAACTCATGTGCGACCTCCCACTCTGGTGAGCTGGCACCTGTGCTACATTTTCCCCCTGCCCTGGCTGTAGTCCACTCGTGCCTGGTGTCTCACCGTGTGCAGATCCCGCCTCTATGCTACCCTGTAAATTCACGCAGTGTCAGTATCTGAGCTGGTGCCTGCGAGTGTGAAATCAAGTGACGGTGCTGTGCCTTCAGTATCACTGCCTTCTTCCTCTTGCAGTTCCTGCTCCTCCACCACTGCCTGGCCAGGTTGGAGTTCTTGGCCCTCTGAAAGGAGAAAGGCCCACGGGGATGGGTTGTGGTGTAGGGGAGGGGGGAAAGCAAGAGGTGCATGCTTACACCATTTGTAGCTTGTAAATCAGAAGAGATTGTTGAATGAGGGGGAAGTGGGATGTGAGAAGAAGGATTAGGAATGAGGATACTGTCATCTTGCAGTGTTTCAGCCGCACCTGTCGCCACAGGCTCAGTGATAAGTGCTCCAATGATCTCCAGCACTGTCTCCTCCATTAGGGTAAGGTTTGCAGACGCGGCTGTCTCCCTGCAGGTAGCCCAGGCTGGCTGCAGTTATCAGTCACCTTGTCCTGTAAGAGAGAGGGAAGTATGTCAGTGAATGTGGTGCAATGTGTTTGGGTGATGTGCCTGTCATGGTTAAATAGCTGGCAGTGTTTACAAGCTGTGAGATGTGGGTGTGAGGCTTGCATTGATAAAACGCGTTTCATGACCTCATCACCCCAAAGCACTTTACAGTCAATTAGGTACTTTTGAAGTAAAATTACTGTTGTAATGTAGGAAACGTGGCAGCCAATCTGTACACAGCAAGCTCCCACCAATAGCAATGTGATAATGGCCAGATAATGGGCTAAACATTTGTTTGCCCCCGAAAACGGGCGTGGGGATTGCGATGCTAAGTGTGTGAGGGTGAGGTGAAGCCATGAATGTTAGGTATGAGTTGTGTTAAACAGAGATTGTTGTTCGGTGAGTAAAGGTGGTGTGGTGAATTGAGCAGTGTCTGAGACTAGTGGTTCAGTTGTAAGGATATGGCATTTGAAAATGAATTCACTCACCTTGACTACTGGTCTGAGGTTATTTAAAATCTTACAGCACTGCATCCAGGTCCTCAGGGCTACACTGCTGGCATTGACCCCGATGGCTAGCTTCCTTTTTCGTATTTGCCTGGCGGGCCACCTGGCCCCCTGTGGAAGCAGGACCTCTCTTCTTCTGTCCACCTCCTGCACCAAGGCCTCCAGTGTTACATCCGAGAATCTTGGGGCACGCTCTATCCCCTGTTGTGCCATTGTACTTCCTCCTGCTCACACTCTGTTCCCCAAACAGTTAAATCACCTCCTGCAGCCAGAAGCACCTCCCCTTTGCAGGCTAGCTTTAATTGGTGCTAGCCTGGCACAAACTTGGAGTCCCTGCTGAGTGTGCAGCCATGCAGCAGCACATTCAGCACTGAGCTGCACACCACAATCATTCCAATTAGCAGGCAGCATGAAGCTTGCGTTCTGCCTTCATTACTTTGAACGGGCGCAGGTTGATCCCGCATCGCAATCCCCACGCCCGTTTTCGGGGGCAAACAAATGTTTAGCCCATTATCTGGCCATTATCACATTGCTGTTGGTGGGAGCTTGCTGTGTACAGATTGGCTGCCACGTTTCCTACATTACAACAGTAATTTTACTTCAAAAGTACCTAATTGACTGTAAAGTGCTTTGGGGTGATGAGGTCATGAAACGCGTTTTATCAATGAAAGTCTTTCCTTTTACATAATTGTTAACATCCTGAAACAATTCTGGACGTATACCATTAGGGCCACGGGATTAGGAACAATTACACACATGGGGGCGAAATTCAGTTAGGGCCCGTTTGGGGGCAGGAACCGAATTATCACCAGAGATTTAGCGCCCGGCGAAGTACTTCAGCTTACCACACCAGTGTGGAAGAGGAGCGCTATCTTGGGCGCTCCACTTCCTGTCGGGGTGGTGTCAGGGGTACAAAGCGTGGTAGCGCCGGAGAGTTACGTGGCCGCTCCGCGTAGCGCTGAAGCATTTCAGCGCCCCTTCCCTTCCGTTAAAGGGGAGGGGCACTGCGAGCTCTGCAGGGCTTCTGATGGCCCATACTAGACCACCAGGGTGACTTGGTGCTGTGGCTGCAGCCCGGCACTGAGACGCGGTGCCAGGCTGCGCGATGGCGGCCACGGACCACGCCAAAGGCCATCATGGAGGGCCAACCTGGAGATCGGTCAAAAAAATAAAATGGTGGCGTTGGTTGCGGCCACACCTCCCTTTAATTAGCAACAAGGAATGAGAGTGGCTGGCAGAGTTCGGCCCGGCTACCGACCCACAAGGCTAGCGCTGACACTGCCCGCAGCAGCCTCGCGGGGCACAGCCAAAATTTTGCCACGCGGTGGTAAGGGGTTGCAGCGGGGCACTAAGCGGTCGCGGTGCACGCCGATAATGTGGTTCCAGAACACGAGCAGTGTTTGATGTCACAGATCTCCATGGGCCCTATTACCAACATAGACCTGTTGACCAACAGAGATAGAACCAACAAAACCTAACCTGTTTGGTTGATCTCAACTCTACCTTCTCACTATATTCCTCAGTCACCTCCTCTGGAATCCACTGATACGACATGCTTCAATAGTATCTCCATGGTAAATTGATCTCAGTGTCTCTAATGCCTAGAACTGGAAATTCTAGTCAGGCTATTGAGCCACTGGAACTGGGCTGGGGCAGACCTTCCTGACAACCAGTCTGCACTAGAACTGACACCATCCCAATCCCGGGGTCAGGGCCATTAATATAAAGGGGGTGGACACTTGCAAGACATTCCCTCCACCACCCACCCTAAGACCAAAGAGCTGAGTCCCTGATCCTTTGCAGCCTGCTCAGTGTTGCTGTATTCCAAAATTAAAAATATACAAAATAATCTGCACACAGTGAGCAGGGCAGGGAACATGAGACCAACAGCCTGAAGCCCCTGAGGGGGACACTTCCGGCGCCAGACTGGCGAGGTCGAGGCGGGAGCACGGCCTGGATAAAACAAGGAATGAGAGTGGCTGTCATTATTGAAAGAAAAGAAACCAGTCAGTTCCCCCCCCCGCCGCCACAGGTTACATTTTCCCACAGACCAATCAGATCACTAGAGCAGCATTAAGGATATGGGTCACATGACACCATGGAAGAAAGAAATTGGCAGAAAAATAACAGAATTGTGGGTCATGTGATTCCTATCGACCAATCAGCTCTCTAGGAAGCAGCAAGATAGAGACTGAACCAGTTTCCAATGAAGAGGTTCAGGTGGTCTCCTGTGATTTGGAGCCAAAATAACAAGAACTTGGAAATGAGTCTGAATATTTTTATGGTACTAAAATTGAACACACTTGGAACAAAATCATCTCTCCATTATTTTAATAGAGAGGTTAACCTGTTTATTTCAAATAAATGAACATCTCTGTTAAAATAGGAGAGAATAATTTCATACGAGCACATTAAGTGTTTGTAACATCACTGTACAGTTCTCAAAATCCCCACATTCCCCAAAGTTATGGATAAAGGGACCCTATATTGGACAAGTTGTTAAAAAGGGTACCCAAAATGGCTTCTGCAACCTCATGACCAAAAGTACAGGATTTTAATAGCAAGGCCCTGCAAAAAGGCAGGCACTTTTCAAAACCTGAAACGAAACCTAAAATGCATGAATCTGTGAAAAGACTTTATGGAGCCAGACAGCTAAGCAAACACAGAATATGCATTCATTCACCTTGGAACAGATCAGGTCAGAATGGGCCTAATCGAGGTTATTAGGTTTCTGCATATTTAATCGGTAACAGCTCACAGTAGCCATCAAGCCACGATGAGGTCAATTAAATTTCATAAATAACAAACAGCCAGGACATCGAAGCCATTAAGTATGGAGGCAACCACCCCAGAAGTCGTTAAAGTAAATGGCTGTAATCATTTAAAAATGAGCCCGCCAAAAGTTAGACAAAGGACTGACCTGATTTGGCACGCAGATAAGGGATGAAGAACCGGGTATAATTGTAGGCCCATTGGTAGTGATCGCTCTCTTGCCTTTTATCGCTTGGCCTTTGGCCTCCTGCCTCTCGTTCTCGTGCCCTGGCCTCATGGCGGGCTCTCTTCTCGCTCCCCGCACCGCTCAACACCAAGGACGCCTATTACTACACCGAGGGCCAAACGCGGGAGGAGAACGAGACCCGAATTCGAAAACACACAGGACACACAGGTCACAAACGGGCAGACGAGACGAGACGAGATGAAGAAAACGGTAAACCGGTAAAGGCAGAGAAGGGCAGCGAAAAGACGTGTTGGGGGACAAATGCCTAGTTATAAGCTAGCGTTTGACGAATAAACTTGCGTTTCACGCATGGATAGCAGCGTCCATGACGAATAAACTGGCGTTCGAAGAATGGGTAGAAAAATCAGTTTGACAGTATAAACTGCGAACCGAGCCCCAACCGTTTTAAAAACACGTCAGCGACTAAACCGCCCAAGGAAGAAGACCCATCGCGACTCGACGACGACGTTAGCTGAGGAAAAGGAGGGTGATTCGCATAAACAACTCCACCACCGCGCCCTGTGACCACATGGCGACAAAGTGCCCCAAAGGACAGCAAGAGTGGACCCCAAAACTCAAAATCGTTAAAAGTCAACAGGTTTCGAAATGGTGAGCATAAATCCCTGGCCCCTCATAGCTTAATCTAGTTAGGTATAGGGGGTGGGATAAGGATAAGGGGATTTTAATGTGTTTGTTTCCTCGATGTGCCGTGTGTTCCCCATTCCCAAATAAGTGTATTATTTTTATATGCCTGTAATCATCTTAGTAATTCTCAGTATTGTGATCTTGTCTTGCCTTTAATAAAAATTACGGTTTTCTTGCACCGAACCACTTGTCTACTCGTTTTTCTGTATCACCGCCTGTACCTAAATCTGGTGTCTAGAACCCAGGGGGTGTGGAGCGATTCGAACTGCTCAGAGACAGTCAGGGGCAGAGCTGACTGGGCACACGCCAAAAAACCCCTACAGAAATGGCGATCGCGTCAGGACACCAGCAACAGGGGTGCAATACAGTAGACAATGGTTCGGAAGAGCAAACCATGATGGAGGAAAGGATTTCTGATTATGTGTTTAGTAAGGTGAATATCACAAAGAAGTGGATCACCACTCTGTTAAAGGCTGGGCGTCCGATAGATGCTGCAGCCAAGTGGACAGAAGGGAAGGAGCACAAGAAATCCCGAGAGAAGGCAGTCTGGCTGATGTGCTTCAAAAAGCAGGTCCAGCTTTTGGACAGGCTTGTTGCAGCACAGGCAGCCGAGATAAAAGAGTCAGCCCTGGAAATCCAGGACAAGGCTCTAGCAGGAGAGAAGTTACTGGTAGCATTGCAGGCCCTGAATCAGGAAAGGGTTCAGTTAATGGGAGAACACAAGGCCAGGTTGGAATACCTACAGTGCCAAGTCACCGAAGCCAAGGGCAACGAGTTGAGGTTACGGGAAAAGAATGCCCGCTTAGCGAGACAAGTAAGGGAGCAGGAGGAGAAAATAAAGGAAGTAAAGGCAGCTTACAAGTTAGCGAGCGAACAGGGGTTTGAAGATGCCGATCATGGCCCCTGCAAGGAACAGATAGAAAGTCTGAGCCTGGCCCTAAGGAAGGCAAAGGGCATGGTGGTCTCATAAGCCCGAAGGCAGGCCAGGCGGATTTCACAGGGAACGAGGGGAGAACAGTTCAAACACCGCAGGTAGTGCAGAGGGGCAACCCGGTTGAGGAACAGGAGGTCCCGCGACAACCAACCGTAGCGCCAGGTTTTAGTGAGCTCTGGCAGCAAGTGGGGGGTGCAGTCAGGGGTTGAAGTGGAGGTGGAACAACCCCCGCGGGAGAGGCTAGAACCAGGACCGATGTGCCCAGTCCAGCATTGGAGGTTTGGCCTACCTGTAGATGGCGAGGACGAGGGACCCCTCCAAAACCAGTTCATATTACCCTATAGCACCTAACAGCTTAGGGCTATGGTGAGCCATATCGCAAGGCTCACTGAGAAAGGAGACCCCTCGGTACACTTCAGGGAAGTGGACCAGGCAGCCAGCATCAACGATTGCGATGGTGCTGAGCGGGCCAAAATGCTGCTGTTCTCTTTGGAGAGCAAGCTCCTCCAATCCCTCTCTGATGAGTGTAAGAGGGGGCAGAGTGGGTATGAGGTGCTCAGGGATGAAGTTCTGGAGGCCATGGGGATGAATGAGGGAAGTCCTTTCTCCCGTGTGGAGAAGATGGTGCAGCTCGCAGGGGAAACCCCGCAAGCTTTCGCAGACAGGTTATGGCCGGTGTACCGGAGTGCCTGTCCGGGGGCACCTAACCGGGCGTTCCTGAACGGGGACCCACTGGCCCACTGGCTCCGTTGCCTGGTGGCAAACAGCTTGCCACAGGTCCGGGCCAAGGCAGAAGCCTGGTTTGACCCCAAGAATCCCCTGACCACCAAACTCACGGTGATCAGACAGTTGACCCTTGCCTATAAGAACGGTAGGGGATCCGATGCACACCCACCCAAGGGGAAGGTGCATGAGGTAAAACCCAGACAGGGTAGGAATGAGTGGCATCAGGAAGGGAACAACCCCCCCAACACAAAGCTCAATTGTTATGGATGCGGGAAGGATGGCCATTGGAGGAAGGAGTGCAAAAACCCTTGGGAAAATAGCAAGGGATAGAACTCCACAGCCCCAGCCCAGAAGATAGAGGCAGGGATCCCTCCCGCCACGGTCGAGTCATTTTTGGACACCATGAGGTCCTTATTGACTGGTCAGGGGAGAATAGCAGCCGTTACCAGTGCTCTGACCCCGTCAGCCCCATCCAACCCACAGCCATGACTAGAGCCAGCACAGCCTGTTTACCTGTGTTCCCTGCGGTACGATGTATGGAAGAGACCCCTCGTGGAGATGGAGGTAGAAAAGGTGAAGGGGACCTATCTGTTGGACACGGGGACATCATGCACCGTGGTCCTTTCAGCTAACCTCACCACCTCACCTCTATCCAACGGGGCCCCATACAGTCTGTCGGGATTCACAGGCAGAGAACAGGCTGGCTCGTTTTCCATCTCACTCGCCATTCGTTTAGGACCACTCCGCTCTAAGCGGACCTGTGCCCTGATGAAGCGGGAAGTGGAGGGTGGAAGAGGGATCCTGGGAGCCGACTTTATTGTAGGCCACGGGATCCTGGTTGATTTAAGAAATCATTGCCTATGGGGGGCAAGTACAGGAAAGAACGGCGAGGTAGTAGTCATCCCAGGGAAAGAAGGGAAGGGGATCCTGTGCACCATGAAGCCCAAAGAGGGTTATAACCTCAAGCTCATGGTCAGCAATACCCCAAGAGAGTTCCAGGCATTTGTGCGCGCCCACCTAGCCATATTTGCCACGCACAAACATGACTGCGGGAGGGTCAACGGGTGTGAGGTCAGCGTAGACGGGGACCCCATGGCCCAACCACTGAAACAGTATAACTTCCCCAGGAAGCGGAGCCAGACATGGAAACAGCCATGTCCTCCTTAGTGCAGTAGGGAGTCCTGAGACCGATAGCCACCCACGTAAACGCTCCACTGTGGCCGGTTGGAAAGCCGGACAATTCCTGGAGGGCCACGGTGGACTATCGGGTGCTCAACAGCAACATCCCAGCCTGTACACCCAAGGTAGCAGCAGTTGCCGACCTGATAGGAAGTATCCCAGCATCCGCGACCACGTTCACGGTGCTGGATATTTCCAACGGGTTTTGGTCCATCCCTTTAAGGAGGAAGGATCAGTGCAAGTTTGCCTTTACGTTTAAAGGGCAACAGTACACCTGGAACTGTTTGCCTCAGGGCTTCCACAACAGCCCCAGCATTTTCCACCAGGGTATGGCGAATAGTTTAAAGGGATTCAGCCAGCCCAGACAGTTGGTGCAGTATGTGGATGACCTGCTCCTCTTCACCGATTTGAGAGAGGAGCATGGCCCACTACTGGCCGAACTGCTCAGGCAGGAGGGTTTTAAAGTAAACCCGAAGAAAGCGCAGATCGGCCAGCAGGAGGTGAAATTCCTGGGCCTGACCGTACGCACTGGGGAAAGGGCCATAGATAAGGCTAGGAGGGAGGCAGTACAGGAGTTACCCGTCCCCAACACAGTTACGGGTGTGAGGTCATTTTTAGGGCTGCAGAGACTTCATTGAAGACTATGCAGCCACAGCAGCTCCTCTGCTCCGACTCCTACACAAGGGAGTGGAGTGGGTTTGGGATGAGGGTTGCCAGGCAGCATTTGTCAGGCTCAAGGAGGATCTGCAGACCGCACCAGCTCTGGGGGCCATAGATGGGGGAAAAGAGTTCTTCCTGGAGGTAGCAGCCAGCAGGGAGAGCCTGAGTGCTGTGCTGCTCCAAGAGCGGCATGGCCAGCTGAGGCCGGTGGTCTACTCCTCCAGGATACTCACGGATGTGGAGAGGAGCTACTCCAACTGTGAGAGGCACCTCTTGGCCACACATTGGGCTGTGAAAAGATCACTGATCTTCACAGGCACCTCTCCCATCACCCTCCTCACCCATCACACACCCACCCAGATGCTCCGAGATGGGAGGATCAAGGATGGAACGGTGAGCAGTGCTCGCATTGCTTGCTGGACCCTGCTCTTCTCACAGATGGACCTTAAGGTGAAGGGTCTCTGCGAGCCAAAGCTCGCAGCCAACCTGGTATCTCCTGGAACAGCCCACCGGTGTTCCTTAGAAGGGGTTTGGGAAGTGGACATAGGTTTACGGGCCGGGATACATCCCACAGGCCGCGAGATCTATGTAGACGGCTCCAGCACGGTATCTGCTGGCGAGCAACTCATGGGATGCGGAGTTTATGACCCAGCGGCAAACATTGCCCTGGCAATTAAGCTCCATAGCACCATGAGCGCCCAGCAGTCTTCCCCACCCCGTACACGATTTGCTCAGACAGCATGTTTACGTGCAATTCGTGTACGGAGTACCTGGCCATCTGGTCCCGCCGCGGATACACCTCCGCCGACGGGAGACCCCTCAGAGTAAAACCCCTGCTGGAAAAAATCCTAGCAGCAGTGGGGGAGGAAGGGGAGTTTTTCATTCACAAGGTGAAGGCCCATTCCTCCACAGAACCCCATAGTCAGGGTAACCAGCAGGCTGACATGCTGGCTAAGGAGGGTGCCCGCACAGGCACTTTCTGGGACCCATATGGGTCCAGACCCATAGCAGCAGTCAGGGGTAGGGATGTGACACAAGGGAGTGCAGGGGTAGCTTTAGCCCGGACCTTAAGACAGTCCAAGCCCAAGACCCCGTCCTCAAGGCAGTCCTCAGTGCAGTGACTGAGGGAAAAAGGGTAGAGGGCCCTTACGGCGCAGCAGCCCTCTCCATAAAAGAAGGCATGCTGTTCAGGGGGGTACAGTGGGTTGTGCCACAGCAGCACTGGAGGGAATTCCTTCAACTGGTCCATGAGGGTTCAGGAGCGGGGCATCCCGGGCCTGAGACCACCTGGCAGCGGGTGGAGCAGGCGGGATGGTGGCCAGGACTCAGGGAAGATGTTCGCGAGTTCTGCGCCGGCTGTCTAGTGTGCGCTGCTAATAACCCTGACCCCCACAAAAGGAAGGTACCCATGGGACAAATCAGGCAGGTAGTGGGACCATGGCAGTCGATACAGGTTAACTACATCGGGCCCCTACCCACTGTCCAGGGAAGCTATAAGTACTGCCTAGTCCTGGTAGATGTGTTCACCAAATGTATAGAAGCCTTCCCCTGCAGAACAGCCACAGCTCTGGGTACGGCCAGGATCCTGGTCCGGGAAGTGTTCTCGCGATGGGGGCTACCGCAGTATGTGGAGTCCGACCAAGGGAGTCACTTTACCAGGCAGGTAATGCAGAATACCCTTATGCTGCTAGGCATCGAGGGGAAATGGCACGTTGCCCACAACCCACAGTCATCAGGGATTGTGGAGAGGATGAATAGGACCTTAAATGAAAGGTTAAGGAAGGAGACGGTGGATTCGCCTCGAAAATGGGCTTAGGTCCTACCGTTGGTCCTAATGGGGATCCGGGCCAGCCAGTCGAAAAGCACAGGGTACTCCCCGCATGAGCTGATGACTGGCAGGGTTATGCGGACCCCCACTCATGTACTAGCCCCGGTGCTCACCGAAGGTCAGCTCAGGGAGGTAAACCGGGACAGGTTCGCCCGTAACCTCTTCGAGCACCTTAAGCAGGTCCACAGGCAGGCGGCTGGGAACATGGGAAAGCAGCATCGGAGCAACCGATTGCTGTTAGAACCCCGAAAACACCATGAGTGGGAGGTAGGAGATCAGGTCATGGTGAGGAACTATGCTCGGGTAGGAAGTCTAGAACCGCTATAAATGGGGCCCTACAGCATTGTAGACAAGGCCAGCCCCATGCTACACGCCATTAAGATGCCTCGGTGCACCAAATGGTTCCATATTAATCAGTGGAAACTGTTTAAACCCGAGAAGAGAGAGCAGTCAGTTGGGGTAAGGTCTGAGGACAGAAATCTTCAGACTGCAGCGGGAACAAGTTCACAGACTGCACAGGCAGGCGCTGTGGCTTGTTTAAGGGGAGGGACCATCCCGCCCACCGATTGGGACACTCCCCCACTCTTCTAGGATCCAGATGAGGAGGGACCTGAGGGCGAAGACCCCGCCCCGGACCCAGATTTGGGATCTGGGGGCAGAGACCCCCAGCCTGCAACACCAGGCTGCGAAGAGTTACCTGCCCCTAGCCCAGGTTCAGGAGAGGTAAAGCCTGAGGAAGAAGATCCTCAGCCGGCGGTAGTGGTAAGTACACAGACCACACCGGAGGGGGCAGTGGCTCGGGTTAAAGGCCCACCAGTCAGAAAATCCCCACCCGCCAAGGTCCCCACGGATGCCCCAGCCAAGGAAACCGTGGTCACCAGCTCCCCCATTAAAAGGGGCCGCCCCTCGAGTGAGGGATCGGTCCGAAGGCAGAGGTCCCCAGCCAGCAGCCACAGGCTGTGAGGGACCGAAAGTACAGAACAGTGCGGCCACACTGAAGGGAGCGGTGTGCCGCAGCCCAAACAGGAATTAGGCTGGCTGCCCGGAGACGGGCGGCGGCTGTACATAGTTTAGGTAATTTAAGTTTAAGTATTTTTAAGTTTGGGTGTTTGGTTTAAGTTTAAACAAGGTGACAGGTAGTTTTAAATAAGTAGTAACCTGTTAAGAGTGTGTGTATTTGAGTGGAGGTCGCGAGACCCGTCTATACTTCACCCAAGCCAGAGAATCTCCTCGGGACCTGGCTATATGTTCTTGTGTCTCCTTGCAGAGAGGATTTCAGGATGAAGGGGGGCATACTCCTATTCGCCCTGATAGGACTGAGCATTGGAAAGCGAGGTGACGTGGAGGAATCCCACACCTATGGGTGCTCAGGAGAAAGAGCACCTAAGGTGACCGATGGAAGTGGCGAACGGGACGTGGAGGAGATCGCCGTCTACGTCCAAGAGGGAAGGTGGCCAGGGTGGCTGGGGTCCAATTTGTCTCAGTACTCCAGCCAGACCAGGTTCATGTACGGGGAGGCCTCCCTCCTGTGCCCCAGGGCACAGGTCATTGCCACAAGGGTCAGCGTCACCATAGGGAAACGTGTATGTTTAACATGCAAAGGACAGATTCCTTTGGATAGGTGGTGGTGGCTCAGAAAGCTGAGCAAGGATATGAGGAACCCCGCAGTCGAGTGGGAACAGTTGGGGAACAATACCCATCGGACAATTACGGGGACTCACGGGGGATTAAGTGTGTGCTGGGACAAGTGGTGGGAACCGGATCAAGGGATTTATGTCTGTATGTGGGGGTCAGAGAGGGTCTGCCCCACAGGCATATCCATCATTTTCCACCGGCAATGGCAAGATGCCGGGGAGGGGGTGAAGTGGGACTCCAGCCTGAAGGCGTGCGCGGTCCCATACTCCCCGATCCCAGTGAATGCCACTGAGCTTGTGACCTGCCCCCGAAAGCCCCTGCCCATGACCCAGGCAGCAAGGACACACAGGGAGGGGTGCCCCGCCACCACCAAGGGACCAGGGAATGGGCTGGTACTAGTGCCTACGGATCAGGTGCTAAACCAGGGGGTACACTACGCGGTAGCCTCTGTGATTTTAAACCTCACCGAGGTACACTTACCGGAGTGGTGCCCCAAAGAGACAGAACAGTTATACCAGGCTCTGTTAAAGGAGATGTTCAGAAAATTTTACGAGTTCGATTTCGCCAATGTCGACAAAACCGAACTGTACACCACACACCATGAGTTTTTGGGTAATACTGGGAGGAAAAGAAGGGGAGCATGGAATGATGTTTCTACTGTGTTTAACACAGGGTCCTCTGTCATCAACAGTTTAGATGACATAGAATTACAGACCCAGATAAACGGTTTAAAAACTCAGTTAAAGAAAATCTTAATGTATGAGAACAAAGTAGTGGGGTCAGAGTTACACGAGGACCAGACCATGACGGTCCATTTAACAGAAATTATAGCCGAGCTGGAGAAGCACACAAAGACCGTAAATGCTCTCATAAGAGAGGACAGAAATGCTTCGGATCAGGCTGCGCAGAACGAGGTGTGCATGCTGTACGGGGCGTGGTTGCTGGGCGAGGGCCGCAGTAATCTGAAGGATTTAAAACAGGGTTTAGTCCCCTCCTGGATCAACAACAAGCACCTCGCAGCCCTCCATCCGTTTGAGAATGCATTAAGCCCGTGCCAACTCCAGCTAGCTTCTGAGGCCTACCCAGTCCCAGTAGATTGTGGACGGTCAAACCATACGATCATGGGTATAGTAGTTAGAATGCCGGTCATGGGTGGGACATTGGAGTCATTCAAGGGGGTGCACACATCCGTTTCACAGCGGTCCCACCTTATGTCATAAAGTGGGAGCACACTATGACAGGTACTGACCTCTCTGGGTGCCGGAGCCGGGGAGCAAACATAATCCTGTGTCCCCAGCACTTGAACGCCTATTCAAAACCACAGTGCGGGTTCAGAGCTGCTGGCGTAAAACCTATAAATTGTACCATGGAGGCAATGGCACAAGGCCATGTTCCTCCACAGGTAGCATGTATAGGAGGTGGGACATATTGTGTCACCACAGGAGCGCCCCACTACCAGCATGGACAGCATAGCTGGTGTCCGGTAAGTGACAGCAGTTTCTGCTTTAAACCCGAGGCAGAAGTTCAAGTGGCCCAGGAACGAATTGTCCCCATTCCTGAACCCTCCACTGTTCACCTCACTGTAAAAGAGAATTTTACCAATCTACAAAAGTATGTAGCGCATTTCGGCTATGAAATCTCCCCTCTCCCAGAACATCTTACCAAAATACTCAAAGCAGTTATAGTCTCCCAGAAACATTTCTACACTCTGGAGCAGAAAACAGAAGAGATAGGGGCCAAGATATTGGACATTGTACTTCCACACTGGTGGGACATTTTTGAGAATATAGAGGTCCCTTCGTGGATTAGACTGGCTTCCCACATTCTCGTGGTTTGCCAGTTGGGGATAGTATTGTACCTAGTGTGCACTCAGTGCAAGGGAAAAGGCCAAATACTAGAATTCCGAAACCAAAGGACGTGGAAAGAACATTATGTTAAGGTGGAGGGAGATACTCCTGTTTGAATTTTTTGTTTGTGTTATTGGGTAAAGATTGTTGTTTTTTTGTGTTCTTTGTTATTTTCAATAAAGATTTACGAAGTGTTATGTTAATAAAGATGATGTATACCAAGTGGTGCAGGGGTGTCTGACCCCCTCCATGCTTGGATATGTGTAAACGCTTGTAATCTGTCTATGTAGGCTTATGTACACTACATTTTTACAGAGTGGGAAATGCATGTGTCGTGGGATCATAGATAGGTAATTACAGGGGAAGGTTGACTATGGAGGGTCAGGAATTTTGCTCACCTTCTCAGGATGATATTTAAAGCGAGTTTAGTATCAACAGGGGGGAGTGTAGGGTTCTCAAAATCCCCACATTCCCCAAAGTTATGGTTAAAGGGAACCTGTATTGGACAAGTTGTTAAAAAGGGTACCCAAAATGGCTTCTGCAACCTCGTGACCAAAAGTACAGGATTTTAAAAGCATGGCCCTGCAAAAAGGCAGGCACTTTACAAAACCTGAAACGAAACCTAAAATGCATGAATCTGTGAAAAGACTTTGTGGAGCCAGACAGCTAAGCAAACACAGAATATGCATTCATTCACCTTGGAACAAATCGGGTCAGAATGGGCCTAATCGAGGCCATTAGTTTTCTGCATATTTAATCAGTAACAGCTCACAGTAGCCATCAAGCCAGGATGAGGAAAATTAAATTTCATAAATAACAAACAGCCAGGACATCGAAGCCATTAAGCACGGGGACAACCACCCCAGAAGTCGTTAAAGTAAATGGCTGTAATCATTTTAAAACGAGCCCGCCAAAAGTTAGACAAAGGACTGACCTGATTTGGCACGCAAATAAGGGATGAAGAACCGGGTATAATTGTAGGCCCATCGGTAGTGATCGCTCTCTTGCTCTTGCCTCTTATCGCTTGGCCTTTGGCCTCCTGCCTCTCGTTCTCATGCCCTGGCCTCGTGGCGGGCTCTCTTCTCGCTCCCCGCGCCGCTCAACACCAAGGGCGCCTATTACTACACCGAGGGCTAAACGCGGGAGGAGAACGAGACCCGAATTCGAAAACACACAGGACACACAGGCCACAAACGGGCAGACAAGATGAGACGAGACGAGATGAAGAAAATGGTAAACCGGTAAAGGCAGAGAAGGGCAGCGAAAAGACGCATTGGGGGACAAATGCCTAGTTATAAGCTAGCGTTTGACGAATAAACTGGCATTTCAAGCATGGATAGCAGCGTCCATGACGAATAAACTGGCGTTCGAAGAATGGGTAGAAAAATCAGTTTGACAGTATAAACCGCGAACCGAGCCCCAACCGTTTTAAAAACCCGTCAGTGACTAAACCGCCCGAGGAAGAAGAAGACCCATCGCGACTCGACGATGTTAGCTGAGGAAAAGGAGGGTGATTCGCATAAACAACTCCACCACCGCGCCCTGTGACCACATGGCGACAAAGTATCCCAAAGGACAGCAAGAGTGCACCCCAAAACTCACAACCGTTAAAAGTCAACAGGTTTCGAATTGGTGAGCATAAATCCCTGGCCCCTCATAGCTTAATCTAGTTAGGTATAGGGGGTGGGATAAGAATAAGGGTATTTTAATGTGTTTGTTCCCTCGATGTGCCATGTGTTCCCCATTCCCAAATAAGTGTATTATTTTTATATGCCTGTTATCATTATAGTAATTCTCAGTATTGTGATCTTGTCTTGCCTTTAATAAAAATTACGGTTTTCTTGCACTGAACCACTTGTCTACTCGTTTTTCTGTATCATCGCCTGTACCTAAGTCCGGTGTCTAGAACCCAGGGGGTGTGGAGTGATTCGAACCGCTCAGAGACAGTCAGGGGCAGAGCTGACTGGGCATATGCCAAAAACCCCCAACATCACACAAAATGATCTCCAGACCGGTAGAATTAGAAATGGTGACTGTAGGATTAACTTTGAAATATCTGTCAACTCACACATCCACCACTGATTGAGAAATAAGGGTCTGGATTCATTTCTGATATACCACTTAAAATGGAAGAAGGAGGAAAATGGGGTGAGGAAGCCTTCAGTTCTTCTCCTCTCCTGAAGGCATTGACTCAGTAGTGGTGCAGTCCCATGGGTGCTGGACATCCTCCACTATCTTTAATGAAGTTTCCAGCATTGCACATACCTGAGACAATACCTCCACAGAAAGGCTGAACCCTTCCAGGTGCTGCTTTTCCAATAGGTCTAAGTGTGGCGTGAGGCCTCTGCAGCCTCTCCCAATGTTAGGTTCTTCCATTGTCCGAATCCTCTGGACCTTCCCAACCATTTCTTCCTAACCTTTCTCTAATATCACTATGGCTACAGCGAGCAGTGCAAGGGCCTTGTTTCACTCCACAATCAACAGCTGTTAAGTTTACTGCCTGTGTTAAAGGCTGGTCTGAATGTTCCTTACAGAGCTGGTACAGTTCACCATCTCAACTTATGGACTATGAGAGACACTGTCAGCATTAGCACAGATCAATGACACTAATAAAATCACAGCTACAGTTTCTTTTTATTGGCTATTTTAACACTCAGTCTCTGATATTACAGCTAATTAACATTTCTCATTGGAAAATCTGCATCTGCAACTATAAAGCTTCATTATTTTTAGCCATTTTAATCTATTTTTATATCCTTTAGCCGTAAGTCACCCAGTGGAGTTGAACCGCTTACATTGAAGAGGCTGGAAATCAGGGCGCTGCGAGCGGCTCGTTACAGAGAGAGAGAGAAAATAATCTTCCTTCAGGCATTACAGCGGCCATCGCGTATAGCGGGAAAATTGCGCAATCCAGGTGAAAGTGGCCGAACCAAAGCAAAAGATCGTGGAAACTCGAGCATAAGGTACGTCGAGCGTAAATCGAGTTTTCCACGATCTTTAACATTGTTTTAAAAAACATTCCGACCGAAGATGGCCACGCACCAAGATCGAAGTAACGAGGATAGCGAGTCCGTTTGCGGACGTTCAAGGAGGGTTTTCAAATTGAGCTCGTTTACATAGGTGCCCAGGCACTAGTGGGCACGATTTAATAGGTTTTACATCTTAAAAAATATTCAAATTACTAAAAATCTGACTAGCGTACAACAATGAAACTAATACATGGTTCAGTATAATTTTTAAAGTCATTTTCAGTCACTTTAAATCAGGTTAATCACAGGTGAAAGACTTATTAAAAATGCTTATTTTTTGTTACATCCATTTTCAGCTGTATTAATAAAACTGCACATTGTTACCACTCTTAAATACATCAATGAATGTTTTTAATGCAAAAAAAAAAATAACTGATTACATTCTATTCCACTGACAGATTGCACTGGTTCTTGGAAGATTTTGGGGGGAAAATTCAGTTGCTTGCGCCGCTCGTTAGCGCCTTAAGAGAGCGCCAATTGGGGCGCAAAGCAACTAGAGGCCGGGCGAGGCGATGTTTGTGTCGCTCGCAAAATTAACCAGACATTTTGTGGCGGCGCTAAACACTTCCGCCACGATCTCTTGCGCCGGGAGATTGTGACGTCATTCGAGTGCGCAACGACCCGTTAGTGCCCCGGACCGGATATTGAGCGGCACCCCCTGCCTTACCGCCTGCCGCTAGCAACGACAGGTTGAGGGGAGCGTTATGCTGTCAGAAAGGGACTAGGGGAGTGCTATTTAAAGGCGACCGCTTCCTGCCTTTTTTTGACAGTGATGTTTTTGCACCACGCAGTCTGAGAGAGAGAGAGACTTCAGTAGAGATTCAGCACTGTGTGAAGGAGTTTTGAGTACTGAGCAGCACTTTGCAGTTTTTTTTAACATAAGAACATAAGAACTAGGAGCAGGAGTAGGCCAATCGGCCCCTCGAGCCTGCTCCGCCATTCAATAAGATCATGGCTGATCTGATCCTAACCGCCAATCCACTATCACAGATTTGCCCTTCCTTGCTTCGCCAGCACTCTGAGGTAGCGCCTCACTCGTCGGCGTTTGTGCCTTAAGACAGGTGTGAAGCGCCTGATTTAGCGCTCCAATCACCTGCAGGGGCGATAAAAGGCAAGTTTGCTGTCGGCGGCGATAATTAGCGGCAGGCGCTGAACTTTGCGCACGGCCGATAATGGCGGCCCAAATGGGGCGATACTGAATTTTTCCCCCTTTATGTTTGTGAATATTCAAATACATTTTAGCAGAAACTTGAACTGTGAGCTGTCCAGTGCAATTTCAAGCCCAATTTGTGCCCAAAGCAAAAACTCGACCCCGCTGTGTGTAGTTTCAGCTGGGAAAGTCAGCGTTGACCTAGATAGAAAGGCATAATTCAGAGAGAGCACTGAGATATTCTTCATTGCCACAATCAAACTCCAAGGCCTTTTCAAAGCACTCAATAGCTTCACACTTCTCCCCATCCAGCTGGTGCAGTAACCCAAGAACACCAAATGCCTCACTGTCTCTGGGATTCCTTTCACATTGTTTTGTTGCAATCTCTCTCAAGTTATCACAACACAATTCCCAATCTCTTGTGCCACGTTGGATTTTAAGTCCTTCCAGAAAATGGGTGATGGCTTTTGATTCAGATCTTTTATGATGCAGTTCAAATAATCCAGCCTGTAAACATATTGCCTGCTTATTATCAGGATAAATATCCTCTAATTTCAGTAGATCGCTGTAGATCTCCTCTGCTTTGAGATATTCACCATTTAATGAACAGATTCCTGCAAAATCCAGTTTTGCATTAATAAAAGTTATTGGGCGGGGCTCAAATGCCTTTTCAAAATGGTACTTGCATAGTATGATCAACTCAGCTTTCTCTTGAAAAGCAGGATTGCCAGGGTTTTTACTGCCTGGATTTTTGATCAGTTGAAATATTTTTTTTCTGTAACACAGACCTATTTGGTGGTGTAAGAAGGTAGAGTTTGGGGTAATTTCTAATGCTGTCTTCAACAGCCCCACAGCTTTTTTCACATCTCCTTCTATTCTCAAAAGTTTTGCTGCATAACGAATTACACGTGGATGATCAGGGGACTTTTCCAATGCTTGCTTAACTAATTTGTGAGCTTCCACCTTTTGCTTGAACTCTTGTAGTTTTAGAGCCAACAGCACCATGGCTACAGAGTCATCTGGATCAAGCTCCAGCACACGTCGCAACTGCTTCACTGATTGACTGACTTCACAGCTCTCTGGGGTACCAGAAAACCCTTCCAGACGACACAGAACAGTCGCATAACCGAAATTCCATTCAGTGTCATCAGGATCTTCCTCCAGAGCCTTTTTAAAACATTCCTTTGACTCTTAATAATATTTCCTGGAAGATTTCAACAGTGAACAACCCTTCTCCCCGTATACTTCAGGTATCAATGCTGTATACCGAGAGCCATTAGTAAATCGTTTACAGATCATCTCCAGCTTGTCGAGGTAGGACTGGGCCTCTGTCAGTTGTCCCATGTGATAATATACCCAGGCATAGTTTCCATAGGTGATGATGCTTCTTCTTTCAAATTCATGTTCATGATTCTCCCTCAGAATCTTTTCAGCTTCCTTTAAGTTTTGAATTGCCTCTTCACAGTTGCCTTGCAGACAGCATATGAAAGCGAGTTGGTTGTGTGGCATGGCCTGATATTTCACACCAGTCTGTATTGAATCTTGCAATCTTTGCTTCATATCGTCCAAATCAATGTTTTCTTTCTGTGGGCCCCACGTGAAGTGACATTGAAGCTGATCGAGCTTCACTTTCAACAAATCCTTCTGTGCGTTGCTGCAAGAGAACAAAATTCATCAAAATTCAATTCAGACTAGCTGAGACTTGACCTCCCCTCCGGTTTCTTTAACTAAGGCCTTCTCCCGACTCCTGGACCCACTGGCCATGAAGACTCTGGTCACACAATGATGACCTCTGCAAAAACCACTGCAAAAGCAATGGGTATGACTGCAAAATCTCAGCTGACACTCGTCTCCTTCATGCAGGCTGATGTATTAGCTCCTGGCCATTTAGTCTTCTCAGCCAATGCACAGCAACACCTCAACCACCCCCAGCCCCAATGATATGATCAGGAGCATTGGTTGAAGTACTCAGTCTGCCTTTTGGTTCACCCATTACACCTCCTTCTTATTCATGTATTCCATTCTGAAATGGGAGTCCCCTCACTAAAAAGGCCAGTGCTAATTTTAAACGCTCTCCCTCTCATATTGGCAGTCAAAGTAACTCTCTACTAAATAGGATCACCAACCTGGTCCTCCACAGGGACCCTGCTGTCTGTGAGCCAGATCATTCCCCACCCCAACATGCAGAAGGAGAACCTATCCTTAAAGCAGAAAAGAAGGCCCATCACAAAGGTATCTGCAGCATTCTGAAAGACCATGTTTCATGAACTGACTCTTACCCTGCTGAACACCTTCCACCGTGCCAACCTCCAGGTGAGGTGTTAAACCAAGGCAGCATCTGCCTGTTCCAGTGGTTCAGGTGGACGTTAAAGATTCTATCGCACTATTTGAAGAAAAGTAGGGAGTTGTACTTTCCAACATTCTTCCCTCAAGCAACACCATCAAAAACAGATCCTCCGAGAATTCTGTATTCCTCTAACTCTGGCTCGTGTCCATCCTTCACCTCACCCACCAATAGCGGCCGTGCCATCAGCCCAGACAGGCCCGAAACTCTGGAATTCCCTCGCTAAACCTCTCCACCTCAATCTCCTCCTTTAAGACTCTCCTTAAAACCTACCTCTTTGACTAAGCTTTTTGTCACCCCTCTAAGTATCTCTTTCTTTGTCTCGGTGTCAATTGATGTCTGATTATGTTGCTGTGAAGCGCCTTGGGATGTTTTACTACATTAAAGGTGCTATAACTTATAAATGTAAGTTGTTGTTGTCCCACAAACTGAACTGTCACATTTCCCTACAACACAACAGTGACTGCACTTCAAAATAATTCACTGAATGTGAAGCACTTTGGGACATTTCTGAGCGGTGTGATAAGGTGTTCTATCAATGCAAATTCTCTCTTGCTTTCTTCCTGTTAAATTCACATCGATACACTTCATCTCCCAGCTATCCCAACTCATTCTTGCACTCTACTCCGCCTGCCTCTTGTTCATGTTGGCACTCGTCTCCCTTCCCCCCTCAATCCAAGCTGTCATTCTTACCCCTGCCCCAGTTCATGGTGACTTTCCTCCCTATGCTGCTCAGTTCAAACTGGTACACCTGTCCTTTTCCCCCAGTTCATGCGAGCTCTCTTCTCCCCCAACCACCCCCCCATTCTCAATTTAAGTAAGAACTTTTCCTTCTCCTACCCACTTTAAGCTGGCACTCTCCTCCTGCATTTCATGCTAGGTTCATCCCCCATCCCAGTTCATGCTGTACTCTCCCTTTGCTTTATAGTTCAGATTGCTTTAGTTTGGATATATGAAAGTGCTGAAAATCACTGTTTTACATTAGTAGATTCCTTCTTGATTCCGATGGAACACAAAGTAAAACTGTCTTTCTTCGAACTCTGCAGATGGCCTGAGGGCACTTACAGAATAAGCCTTTCCACGACAGAATAAAATTAAAGTTTAACATTGTACTTTCAACAAAGCCCAAGTGGAAACTAATTTAATTTTAATTTTAATTATAATACTCTGAACAGGTCTGCCTTTGCCTCATGTCTTCTGACTATCACCAGCCTAGCAGCAGCAGTATACCCTTATCTGAATGTCTCACTGTAAACAAATAATCCCAGCTCTCTGCATTTCACCTGCCTTGTAAATGTGTGCTACTTTATTTCTGAAAACAAGCTCGTTGATCAATAGTCTACGTGTAAATTTAAATACAGGAGGAATTCCAATGATCTTTACCTCATAATGCTGATCGGATGGAAAATGCATTGAATTCCTTTTTCACCTTCAACTGTACTTCCAATGGTGAGTTTATCGATCGAGAAGAGTGTTGGGTGTGTTGTTTACCAGCTCATTGCTATGAATCATTTCCTGAATGTGAATCGAAATTAAACCGAGGAAACGAAACTAAGAACCAATGTGTTTATCCAAGAAATAGTGCTGCCAGCACAGTAACATTGTGTGCTGTCACAGAGCTCCACAGAGCCCATTATAAACATATGTAAGATTAGGATCACAGGGCTGATGCGCTATCAATTACTCATAAAAGACGGAGAGTTAGGAGAGTAACTAAAGGCTTTTATTAGCAAAGAACAGAGCATGCCTCTCATGGTTGACTGGGTTCCAAGAAGGCAGGGGGCTGCAGAGCAGTCACCTTTATTCCTGGGCCTGTGGGTGGAGCCAGGGGCGGAGTCAGCAGAGACATGCTGAGGCATGCATAGGTACAACAGTGTGCAACAACAACAACAATGGTGAACAACAATAACAGTGGTTTACCACATTCACCCCTTGTTTAAAATTGAGTCCGGCGGGGTGAAGTGTACTAAAGGTTCGTGTAAATAAGTCTATCAGGTGGCCTTGTATGCCGTCCTGATCGTCGAGGTGGCGGCGGTGATGGTGCAGCATCCAACGTTGAATCTGGCGTCTCATTGAGTGGTTGGGTGGTCAATGACGGGTCCTGGGGCTGCGGCATGCCGTCTAGCGGGGTTGGGTTGTGGGTAGTGGTGGATGGCAATGGTAGTGTTTCAGGGGCACCCGAAGGTGCGAGATCTCGTGTGGAGGCTGTGTCCTCCCGCCCGTCCGGGTACGCTACGTAAGCGTACTGGGGGTAGGCGTGGGTAGTGGTGGGTGGCGAGGGAGGTGTTTCGGGAGCATCCGAAGGTGCGAGGTCTCGTATGGAGACTGTGTCCTCCCGCCCGTCCGGGTACACCACGTAAGCATACTGAGGGCTGGCATGGAGGAGGCTCACCCTCTCGACCAGGGGGTCCGTCTTATGGGACCTCACAACCCAGGGGGGAAGAGGGGGAAAGGGGGGGAAGAGGGGGAAAGGGGGGAAGAGGGGGAAAGGGGGGAAGAGGGGGAAAGGGAGGGGGAAGAGGGGGAAGGGAGGGGGGAAGAGGGGGAAAGGGAGGGGGAAGAGTGGGAAAGGGAGGGGGAAGAGGGGGAAAGGGAGGGAGAAGAGTGGGAAGAGGGGGAAAGGGAGGGGGAAGAGGGGGAAAGGGAGGGGGAAAGGGGGGGAAGAGGGGGGAAGAGGGGGAAGGGGGGAAGGGGGGGAAGAGGGGGAAAGGGAGGGGGAAGAGGAGGAAAGGGAGGGGGGAGGGGGAAAAGGGAGGGGGAAGAGCAGGAAAGGGAGGGGGAAGGGGGGAAAGGGAGGGGGAAGAGGAGGAAAGGGAGGGGGAAGAGGGGGAAAGGGAGGGGGAAGAGGGGGAAAGGGAGGGGGAAGGGGGGAAAGGGAGGGGGGAAGAGGGGGAAAGGGAGGGGGGAAGAGGGGGAAAGGGAGGGGGAAGAGGGGCAAAGGGAGGGGGGAAGAGGGGGAAATGGAGGGCGAAGAGGGGGAAAGGGAGGGGGGAAGAGGGGGAAAGGGAGGGGGGAAGAGGGGGAAAGGGAGGGGGGAAGAGGGGGAAAGGGAGGGGGGAAGAGGGGGAAAGGGAGGGGGGAAGGGGGGGAAGAGGGGGGAAGGGAGTGGGAAGAGGGGGAAAGGGAGGGGGGAAGAGGGGGAAAGGGAGGGGGGAAGAGGGGGGAAGGGAGGGGGGAAGAGGGGGAAAGGGAGGGCGTATGAGGGGGAAAGGGAGGGGGTATGAGGGGGGAAGTGAGGGGGGAAGAGGGGGAAAGGGAGGGGGAAGAGGGGGAAAGGGAGGGGGGAAGAGGGGGAAAGGGAGTGGGGAAGAGGGGGAAAGAGAGGGCGGGGAATAGGGGGAAAGGGAGGGGGTATGAGGGGGAAGGGAGGGGGGAAGAGGGGGGAAGGGAGTGGGGAAGAGGGGGAAGGGAGGGGGGAAGAGGGGGAAAGGGAGGGGGAAGAGGGGAAAGGGAGGGCGGGGAAGAGGGGGAAAGGGTGGGCGGGTAAGAGGGGGAAAGGGAGGGCGGGGAAGAGGGGGAAAGGGAGGGCGGGGAAGAGGGGGAAAGGGAGGGCGGGGAAGAGGGGGAAAGGGAGCGCGGGGAAGGGGGAAAGGGAGGGCGGGGAAGGGGGGAAAGGGAGGGCGGGGAAGAGGGGGAAAGGGAGGGTGGGGAAGAGGGCTAAAGGGAGGGGGGAAGAGGGGGAAAGGGAGGTCGGGAAGAGGGGAAAAGGGAGGGCAGGGAAGAGGGGAAAGGGAGTGCAGGGAAGAGGGGGAATCCGAGGGCGGGGAAGAGGGGGCATCCAAGGGCGGAGAAGAGATAAAACTGACGGTGGGGAAAAGGAGAAACCGAAGGCGGGGTACAGAGCGGGGGAGCAAATCACAGAGGGGAAACCAGAGGTCAAAAGAATTTTTTTCCAACAGTCACTAATAGTAACTCACTGAATTTGTAGTGATGACTAACAATGATAGTGGTAACACTCAGATTCCCCTCATAACCAACAGTGTGGTAAACCACTGTTATAACCTGTCTGTGTCTGTATGTGTATTCCACTAGGTACAGGTCTGGACATGCCTCGGCTGACTCCTCCCACTATTCCAGGTATATAAGTGACTACCTCCCAGTCCCTTAGTATTCTGGACGGGTCGACCACTCGAGACAAGACCTTCATTCTTTAGTTAATAAAAGCCTGATTGTTACTCGCTCAACCTCAGTCTTTTGAGTAATTGATGGCGCATCAATTTTATTAACTAAATTTTTTATAATGGAGAAGATCCTCACACCAGCATGCCTGGACCTGGACAGTCGGGAAGCGGACGCTTCCACCAAGTTTGCTCACTGGCTCACGTGCTTCGAGACATTCCTGACTGCCTCCACTGCAGTCGAAACGGATGCGGACAAACTGTCTGTCCTGTTCTCCAAGGTGAACCACCGAGTGTACTCAGTCATCCGGGACGCGACCTCGTACACAGCCGCCCTCCAGCTCCTCAAGACCCAGTACACGCGCCCTGTGAACAAAGTATACGCTAGGCACCTTCTGGGGAGTCGCAAGCAACAACCTGGGGAATCGACTGAGGAATACCTCCAAGCACTGTCCGTGCTTGGCCGGGCCTGTGGGTGTAAGGCGGTAACGCCCACTAAGTACACGGAGGAACTGATCCGGGATGCCTTCGTAGCGGGCCACAGGTCCAACTACACCCGACAGCGACTGCTGGAGCAGAGTGACCTCACCCTCGACAAAGCCTCCGACATCGCACTAACGCTGGACGCAGCCTTCCGGGGCATGGATGCCTACTCCTCTGCACCGTGGACGCCGCGGGGAACGACAACCTGGGACACGGTAGGACAGCCCCATAGCACCGTGCCACCCCAGCCACAGCCCAACAACGGCCCAACTACCGCAGCAGTGTCCCAAAGCCAGACAGCAGTATCCCAAGGCCAGAAATGCTACTTCTGTGGCCAGGCCAAACACCCCAGAGCGCGCTGCCCGGCGAAGAATGCGACCTGCTCGGGCTGCGGGAAAAAGGGACACTACGCCAGTGTCTGCAAGGCCAAAGCCACCCCGAACGCCAGCAGTGCCGCGTGTGGGCCTTGCGAGCCGCCATCTTGGGCCCCCAACAGCGCCGCGTGTGGGCCGTGCGGGCCGCCATCTTGGGCCTCCCCAGCCATGTGCGAACCACCGCAGCAGCAGCCATCTTGGACGACTCCAGCCACATGGGAATTATGGAGACAAAGCCCGTCCGCTGATCAAGTCCACCTCTTTTCCCGTGACGGCAGAGGCCCGCTTAGCCTTCCACCGTATCAAGGAAGACATTGCCAAAGCCACCATGCACGCAGTGGACGAATCCATCCCCTTCCAGGTGGAAAGCGATGCGTCCGACTTCGCTCTGGCCGCCACCCTTAATCAGGCGGGGAGACCTGTGGCATTCTTCTCACGAACCCTCCAGGGCCCGGAGACCAGACACTCCGCGGTCGAGAAGGAGGCCCAGGCTATCGTGGAGGCTGTGCGTCATTGGAGGCACTACCTGGCCGGGAAACGATTTACCCTGCTCACTGACCAGCGTTCAGTTGCTTTTATGTTCAACAACAAGCAGAGGGGCAAAATCAAAAATGACAAGATCTTGAGGTGGAGAATCGAACTTTCCACCTACAATTACGAGATCTTGTACCGGCCTGGGAAGCTCAATGAACCCCCAGATGCCCTATCGCGTGGCACGTGCGCCAGCGCGCAGATCGATAGGCTGAGGGCCCTCCACAATGACCTCTGCCACCCGGGGGTCACCAGGTTCTTCCACTTCATCAAGGCCCGCAACCTGCCTTACTCCATCGAGGAGGTCAGGACCATGACCAAGAACTGCCAGGTCTGCGCTGAGTGCAAACCGCACTTTTATAGACCAGACAGAGCCCACCTGATAAAAGCCACTCGCCCTTTCGAACGCCTGAGCGTCGATTTCAAAGGGCCTCTCCCCTCCTCCGACCGCAATGTGTACTTCCTCAACATCATTGACGAGTACTCCCGGTTCCCGTTCGCTATCCCCTGCCCGGACATGACCAGTGCCACGGTCATTAAATCTCTGAACAGCCTCTTCACCCTGTTCGGTTTCCCCAGCTATATCCATAGCGACCGGGGCTCATCGTTTATGAGCGACGAGCTCCGCCAGTACCTGCTCGCTAGGGGTATAGCCACAAGCAGGACCACCAGTTACAACCCCCGGGGGAACGGACAGGTGGAAAGAGAGAATGCAACAGTTTGGAAGGCCGCCCTACTAGCCTTAAAGTCTAGGGGCCTTCCGACCTCCCGCTGGCAGGAGGTGCTCCCCGATGCGCTCCACTCGATTCGGTCACTGCTCTGCACTGCCACCAATGCCACCCCTCACGAGAAAATGTTTGTCTTCCCAAGGAAGTCCACATCGGGGACATCATTACCGCCATGGCTGACGTCCCCAGGGCCGGTACTACTGAGAAGACACGTGAGGGCCAATAAAATGGACCCCCTGGTCGAGAGGGTCGACCTCCTCCACGCCAACCCCCAGTATGCTTACATTGCGTACCCAGACGGGCGGGAGGACACAGTCTCCATACGAGACCTCGCACCCTCGGGGACCGCTGTAACCCACTACCCATTACCACCCCCCCCCACGACCCGATATCCAACCCCAGCAGCTGGCTCGCCTTGGACCGTCACCCACGAGGACTACACTCCAGGGCCCCAGCCTACACGGGACGCGACGCCGGAAGCTCCACCACCCCTGCCGTCGCCACGTCGATCACAGCGGCAGACAAGACCTCCGGAGAGACTCCAATACACAAACTTTTAAATACACTTCACCCCACTGGACTCATTTTTAAACAAGGGGTGAATGTGGTAAACCACTGTTATAACCTGTCTGTGTCTGTATGTGTATTCCACTAGGTACAGGTCTGGACATGCCTCGGCTGACTCCTCCCACAATTCCAGGTATATAAGTGACAACCTCCCAGTCCCTTAGTATTCTGGACGGGTCGACCACTCGAGACAAGACCTTCATTCTTTAGTTAATAAAAGCCTGATTGTTACTCGCTCAACCTCAGTCTTTTGAGTAATTGATGGCGCATCAAACAGTAATACAATAACTCATTGATAATCTATATGCAACTGGTAGTAATACATGTAATACCTCGATAACCTATGTGTAACTAGCAGTAATTATATAACCCACTGATATTCACCCTGAAACCAAAGCCAGAATCCCCCTGCACTGCACAAGGTGAGGTCAGGCTCCCCAGTCTCCCTCTCCCTCCGAGTCCCCATTCACAAGTCCCATCTCCCCCTGAGTCCCCATTCCCCAGTCTCCATCTCCCCCATTCCCCAATCTCCCTCACCCCCGTTCCCCAGCCTCCCTCTCCCCCATTCCCCAGTCACCTTCTCCCCCATTCCCCAGTCTCCCTCAACCCCATTCCGCAGTCTCTCGAGCCCCCCGAGCCCCCATTCCCCAGTTTCCCTCTCCCACCTCTCCCCCCTCCTCCATTCCCCAGTCTCCCTCTCCCCCGAGCCCTAATTCCCCAGTCTTCCTTCCACCCGAACCCCCATTCCCCAGTCTCACTCTCCCCCGAGCCCCCATTCCTCAGTCTCCCTCTCCCCGAGCCCCCATTCCCTGGTCTCCCTCTCCCCTGAGCTCACATTTCCCAGTCTCCTCCTCCCCCGACGCCCCCATTCCCCAGTCTCCCTCTCCCTGAGCCCCCATTCCCCAGTCTCCCTCTCCCTCGAGCCCCCATTCCCCAGACTCCCTCCCCCCCGAGCCTCCATTCCCCAGTCTCCCTCTCCCCCATTCCACAGTCTCCCTCTCCTCCGAGCACCCGTTCCCGTCTCCCACACTCCCATTCCCCAGTCGCCCACACCCCCATTCCCCAGTCTCCTTCCCTCCCTCCCAGAGCCCCCAAACTCCAGTCTCAATCTCCTCCCGAGCTCCCATTCCGCAGTCTCTCTCTCTCCCCCAAGCCCCCATTCCCCAGACTCCCTCTGTCCCCAAGACCCCATTCTCCAGTCCCCATATCCCACCGAACCCTGATTCTGTAGTCTCCCTCTCCCATGAGTCCCCAATCCTCAGTCTCCCTCTCCGCCATTACCCAGTCTCCCACTCTCCCAATCCGCACTCCCTCCCTCCCTCCGCAAGACCACATTCCCGTCTACCTCTCCCCATTCTCCAGTCTCCCCCAAGCCCCCATTCCCCAGTCTCCCTCTCTGCCTGAGCCCCCATTCCCCAGTCTCCCTCTCTGCCCGAGCCCCCATTCCCCAGTCTCCCTCTCTGCCCGAGCCCCCATTCCCCAGTCTCCCTCTCTGCCCGAGCCCCCATTCCCCAGTCTCCCTCTCCCCCGAGCCCCCGTTCCCCAGACATTCTCTCCCACCGAGCCTCCATTCCCCAGTCTTCCTCTCCCCCCGAGCCCCCGTTCCCCAGTCTCCCTCTCCCCCTCTCCCCCTTTCCCCAGTCTCCCTCTCCCGAGCCCCCATTTCCCAGTCTCCCTCTCCCCCATTCCCCAGTCTCCCTCTCCCCTGAGCCCCCATTTCCCAGTCTCCCTCTCCCCCTCTCCCCCTTTCCCCAGTCTCCCTCTCCCCTGAGCCCCCATTCCCCAGTCTCCCTCTCTGCCCGAGCCCCCGTTCCCCAGTCTCCCTCTCCCCCTCTCCCCCTTTCCCCAGTCTCCCTCTCCCCTGAGCCCCCATTCCCCAGTCTCCCTCTCCCCCTCTCCCCCTTTCCCCAGTCTCCCTCTCCCCTGAGCCCCCATTTCCCAGTCTCCCTCTCCCCCTCTCCCCCTTTCCCCAGTCTCCCTCTCCCCTGAGCCCCCATTTCCCAGTCTCCCTCTCCCCCTTTCCCCAGTCTTCCTCTCCCCCCGAGCCGCCGTTCCCCAGTCTCCCTCTCCCCCGAGCCACCTTTCCCTAGTCTCCCTCTCCCCACAGCCTCCATTCCCCAGTCTCCCTCCCTCCCCGAGCCCCCATTCCCCAGTCTCCCTCTCCCCGAGCCCCCATTCCCCAGTCTCCCTCTCCCCCGAGCATCTATTCCCCAGTCTCCCTCTCCCCCGAGCCTCATTCCCCAGTCTCCCTCTCTGCCCGAGCCCCCATTCCCCAGTCTCCCTCTCTGCCCGAGCCCCCATTCCCCAGTCTCCCTCTCTGCCCGAGCCCCCATTCCCCAGTCTCCCTCTCCCCCGAGCCTCCATTCCCCAGTCTCCATCTTCCACCCCAGCACCCATTGCGCAGTCTCGCTCTCTCCCCCGAGCCCCCTTTCCCCAGTCTCCCACTCTCCTATTCCCCAGTCTCCCTCCCACCTCGAGCCCCCATTTCCCAGTCTCCCTCCCTCCCCGAGCCCACATTCCCCAGTCTCCCCCTTTCCCAAGACACTGTTCCCCTGTCTCCCTCTCACCCAAAGCTCCCATTCCCCAGTCTCCCTCTTCCCCGAGCCCCCATTCCCTAGTCTCACTCTCCCCCGAGCCCCCATTCCCCAGTCTCCCTCTTTCCCCAAGCCCCCATTTCCAATCTCCCTCTTTCCCCGAGCCACCATTCTCAAGTCTCCCTCTTTCCCCCGAGCCCCCATTCCCCAGTCTCCCTCTCCCCTGATCCCCCATTACCCAGTCTCCCTCTCCCCCGAGCCCCCATTCCCCAGTCTCCCTCTCCCCTGATACACCATTCCCCAGTCTCCCTCTCCCCCGAGCCCCCATTCCCCAGAATCCCTCTCCCCCGAACCCCCATTCCCCAGTCTCCCTCTCCCTGAGCCCCGATTCCCCAGTCTCATCTCACCCATGCTCCAGTCGGCCTCTCCCCGAGCCCCAATTCCCCAGTCTCACTCTCCCCCATTCCCCAGTCTCCCTCCGTCCCCGTGACCCATTCCCCAGTCTCCCTCTCCCCCCGAGCCTCCATTCCCCAGTCTCCCTCTCCCCCTGAGCCCCCATTCCCTAGTCTCCCTCTCCCCCTGACCCCCCCATTCCCCAGTCTCCCTCTCCCCCTGACCCCCCCATTCCCCAGTCTCCCTCTCCCCGAACCCCCATTCCCCAGTCTTCCTCTCCCCCTGACCCCCCATTCCCCAGTCTCCCTCTCCCCGAGCCCCCGTTTCACTCTCCCCCGAGCCCCCGTTCCCCAGTCTCATCTCCCCCATGCACCAGTCGGCCTCTCCCCGAGCCCCAATTGCCCTGTCTCACTCTCCCCCATTCCCCAGTCTCCCTCTCCCCCCGAGCCCCCATTCCCCAGTCTCCCTCTCCTCCCGAGCCCCCATTCCCCAGTCTCCCTCTCCCCCTAGCCCCCATTCCCCAGTCTCCCTCTCCCCAAGCCCCCATTCCCCAGTCTCCCTCTCCCCCGAACCCCCATTCCCCAGTCTCCCTCTCCCCGAGCCCCCATTCCCCAGTCTCCCTCTCCCCCCGACCCCCCATTCCCTAATCTCCCCCTCCCCGAGCCCCCATTCCCCAGGCTCCCTCTCCCCCCGAGCCCCCGTTCCCCAATCTCCCTCTCCCCGAGCCCCCATTCCCCAGTCTCCCTCTCCCCGAGCCCCCATTCCCCAGTCTCCCTCTCCCCCGAGCCTCCATTCCCCAGTCTCCCTCTCCCCCCGAGCCCCCATTCCCCAGTCTCCCTCTCCCCGAGCCCCCATTCCCCCTCTCCCCCATTCCCCAGTCTCACTCTCCCCAGAGCCCCCATTGCCAAGTCTCCCTCTCCCCGAGCCCCCATTCCCTAGTCTCCCTCTCCCCGAGCCCCCAGTCTCAAACTTCCCCAGTCTCCCTCTCCCCGAGCCCCCATTCCCCATTCTCTCTCTCCCCCATTCCCCAATCTCACTCTCCCCCGAGCCCCCATTGCCAAGTCTCCCTCTTCCCCCGAGCCCCCATTCCCCAGTCTCCCTCTCGCCCGAGCCCCCGTTCCGCAGTCTGCCTCTACCCCCGAGCCTCCATTCCCCAGGCTCCCTCTCCCCCCGAGCCCCCATTCCCCAGTCTGCCTCTCCCCCAGAGCCCCGATACTCCAACCTCCATCTCCCTCCCCCGAGCCCCATTTCTCAGTCACCAGCTCCGCCCTCCCAGAGCCCCCATACTCCAGTCCCAATCTGCCCCCCGAGCTCCCATTCCACAGTCTCTCTGTCTCCCCCGAGCCCCCATTCCCCAGACTCCCTCTGTCCCCGAGTCCCCAGACTCCCTCTGTCCCCGAGACCCCATTCTCCAGTCTCCATATCCCACCGAACCCCGATTCTGCAGTCTCTCTCTCCCGCGATTCCCCATTCCTGAATCTCCCTCTCCACCATTACCCAGTCTCCCACTCACACAATCCCCAGTCTCCCTCCCTCTCTCCCCGAGCCCCCATACCCCAGTCTCTATCTCCCCCCCGAGCTCCCATTGCGCAGTCTCTCTCCCTCCCCCGAGCCCCCATTCCCCAGTCTCCCTCTCACCTCGAGCCTGTAAGATTCTGAAAAGTGTAATAAAACCGCTGCGACCGTGTGAAGATCAAAATTGTGAACGAATTGTAAGATGATAATGGACAGATTTAAAATGTAAGAAATCAGCATGTGTTCTTTGTTTGTGAAGACACAAAATGGTGGTCAGTATGTGTTCTTTGGTTGAGAGGCCACCTGAGCAAGAAGGGGAGAACATACATCTCACAGGAACAGGAATGTGTCAAGCGGATGGAACTCCAATTAGGGAAGGTTTGGAGTAGAACAGACCTATGCAAGGGAGGCAGCGAGTAATTTACGATCAACGAGGCCTTATAACCCAGTGGCGGGAGTTTTTCAGAGATAAGAAGGAGAACAGAGAAGAAAAAGCAGGAGGAAGATTGAAGTGAGAAAGCTGGCTAGTTCATGTTTCAACTTAGTTTCCTTTGACCGATCACCCAGAAATGCAGGAGTATGTATGAGAATTGGACATGGGCTTAGATAAAGTTAAAGAGGGTACTTTTATGTACATTTGAATCATTAAAGGGGCATTTTTATATACTTTGAATTGATAAGTTGCAGGCATATTTATTGCCGGGAGTTCTTTGAATTTATTGCCAAAGGTGCTTCTATGTACACTTGAATTTTGAACTATAGTCTGATTAATAGACCAATTTTATTGATCACATCCTTGTCTATCATTGTTAAGCTAATTCGTAATTCTCAAGGTCCGAGCTGTAGTAAGAGAAAGTGCTACAAGCCCCCATTCCTCAGTCTCCCTCTCCCCATTTCCCTGTCTCCCACTCTCCCATTCCCCAGTCTCCATCCCTTACCCGAGCCCCCATTCCCCAATCTCCCTCTCGCCCATAGCCCCAGTTCCCCAGTCTTCCTCTCCCCCTGAACCCCATTCCTCAGTCTATCTCTCCCATTCCCCAGTCTCCCACTCCCCCATTCCCCAGTCTCCCTCTTTCCCGAGACACAGTTCCCCAGTCTCTCTCACTCCCCGAGCCCCCATTCCCCAGTCTCCCTCTTTCCAGAGCCCCCATTCCCCAGTCTCCCTCTCACCCCCGAGCCCCCATTCCCCAGTCTCCCTCTCCCCCAAGCCCCCATTCCCCCTCTCCCCCAAGCCCCCATTCCCCAGTCTCCCTCTCCCCGTCTCCCCCATTCTCCCTCTCCCCAAGCCCCCATTCCCCAGTCTCCCTCTCCCCCATAGCCCCAGTCTCCCTCTCCCCCTGAACCCCATTCCTCAGTCTATCTCCCCCATTCCCCAGTCTCCCTCTCCCCATAGCCCCAGTTCACCAGTCTCACTCTCCACCTGAACCCCATTCCTCAGTCTATCTCCCCCATTCCCCAGTCTCCCACTTCCCCAGTCTCCCTCTTTCCCGAGACACAGATCCCCAGTCTCCCCCACTCCCCGAGCCCCCATTCTCCAGTCTCCCTCTTTCCAGAGACACCATTCCCCAGTCTCCCTCTCCCCCGAGCCCCCATTCCCCAGTCTCCCCCGAGCCTCCATTCCCCAGTCTCCCTCTCTCCCGAGCCGCCATTCCCCAGTCTCCCTCTCCCCCGAGCCGCCATTTCCCAGTCTTCCTCTCCCCCTGAGCCCCATTCCCCAGTCTCCTTCTCCCCCTGAGCCCCCATTCCCCAGTCTTTCTCTCCCTCGAGCCCCCATTCCCCAGGCCCCCTCTCCCCCCAAGCCGCCATACACCAGTCTTCCTCTCCCCCCGATCCCCCATTCCCCAGTCTTTCTCTCCCCCGAGCCCCCATTCCCCAGGCCCCCTCTCCCCCCGATCCCCCAGTCTTTCTCTCCCCCGAGCCCCCATTCCCCAGGCCCCCTCTCCCCCATTCCCCAGTCTTCCTCTCCCCCCGAGCCTCCATTCCCCAGTCTCCCTCTCCCCCCGAGCTGCCATTCCCGCTCTCCCCCCGAGCCCCCACTCCCCAGTCTTTCTCTCCCCCGAGCCCCCATTCTCCAGTCCCCCTCTCCCCCCGACCCCATTCCCCAGTCTTCCTCTCCCCCGAGCCCCCATTCCCCAGTCTCCCTCTCCCCCCCGAGCCGCCATTCCCCAGTCTCCCTCTCCCCCCCGAGCCCCCATTCCCCAGTCTCACTCTCCCCCGAGTTGCCATTCCCCAGGCTTCCTCTCCCCCCCGAGTCCCCATTCCCTAGTCTTCCGAGCCCCCCGAGCCCCCATTCCGCAGTCTTTCTCTCCCCCGAGCCCCCATTCCCCAGGCCCCCTCTCCCCCGAGCCGCCATTCCCCAGTCTTCCTCTCCCCCCGATCCCCCAGTCTTCCTCTCCCCCCGAGCCCGCATTCCCCAGTCTCCCTCTCCCCTGAGCCGCCAATCCCGCTCTCCCCCCGAGCCCCCATTCCCCAGTCTTTGTCTCCCCCGAGCCCCCATTCTCCAGTCCCCCTCTCCCCCCAACACCAGCCCCCAGTCTCCCTCTCCCCCGAGCCCCCATTCCCCAGTCTTCCTCTCCCCCCGAGCCACCATTCCCCAGTCTTCCTCTCCCCCCGAGCCACCATTCCCCAGTCTCCCTCTCCCCCCCGAGCCACCATTCCCCAGTCTTCCTCTCCCCCCAAGCCCCCATTCCCCAGTCTCCCTCTCCCCCCGAGCCCCCATTCCCCAGTCTCCCTCTCCCCCCGAGCCCCCATTCCCCAGTCTCCCTCTCCCCCCGAGCCCCCATTCCCCAGTCTCTCTCTCCCCCCGCGCCCCCATTCCCCAGTCTCCTTCTCCCCCCGAGACCCCATTCCCCAGTCTCACTCTCCCCCGAGCCCCCATTCCCCAGTCTCACTCTCCCCCGAGCCCCCATTCCCCAGTCTCACTCTCCCCCGAGTCGCCATTCCCCAGTCTCCCTCTCCCCACGAGCCCCCATTCCCCAGTCTCACTCTCCCCCGAGCCCCCATTCCCCAGTCTCACTCTCCCCCGAGTCGCCATTCCCCAGTCTTCCTCTCCCCCCAAGCCCCCATTCCCCAGTCTTCCTCTCCCCCCAAGCCCCCATTCCCCAGTCTTCCTCTCCCCCCAAGCCCCCATTCCCCAGTCTTCCTCTCCCCCCAAGCCCCCATTCCCCAGTCTTTCTCTCCCCCGAGCCCCCATTCTCCAGTCCCCCTCTCCCCGAGCCCCCATTCCGCAGTCTCCCTCTCCCCCCGAGCCCCCGTCTCCCTCTTCTCCCCCCCCGAACCGCCATTCCCCAGTCTCCCTCTCCCCCGAGCCCCCATTCCCCAGTCTCCCGAGCCCCCATTCCCCAGTTTCCCCAGACTCCCCCTCCCCCGAGCCCCCATTCCGCAGTCTGCTTCTCGTCCGGAGTCGCCATTCCCGTCTCCCTCTCCCCATTCCCCAGTCTCCTTCTCTCCCCATAGCCCCATTCCCCAGTCTCCCTCTCCTCCCGAGCTCCTGATCATGGAGGCTTTTTCAGAATACAGCTAACCTTCAGATGGCAAATATCAGACATGGTCTGTTTCGCTTTCCAGTTTCACTTTCAGGCAGCAATTCCTCAAAATCAGCTGATTCCAGATGGTATAAAGATATCCGGGAAGACAAACCTTGCAGTCTTTCAGCTGATCGGCTATCTGAAGTACAGGTGAAATCCAGACCAGCATCATGAGGTCAGTGATCACTTTATTAGATGTATCGAGATTTTACAAAATAATACTGACATTGTCAGTGATATTAACGCGGAGACGGGATCAGAGCGGGGGAGGGGGCAGGGGCGATAGTGGGCGACAAAGCACAATATTGTGGGACGTGTGGGAATATCCGACTTCAATGGGGATTCCTCATTATCATTTTACTTCCAGGTTTCGTGTCTCCAACCCGCAAGACATGATTTCACCTGGACTATTTAAAGGGCCAGTTCACAGAGGCAATGGAGGAGGAGGTTTGCAGTTAACTACACTGGGCTGGAAGGAGTATAGGGAGGGTTATGGAAGGAAGGAGGACAAAGGCTGCGCCCAGGTTTAATGAGGCGTCCCTGGATGTCATTGAGTCCTCATCAGACGAGGAGTGCTGAGCGGCTTGTTCCTCCTGCACCTCTAGTCCTCACTGCTGTGCTATGTCGTGCAGAGTGCAGCACACCACGATTATCCTGCAGACCCTCATTGGTGAGTACTGAAGGAGACCTCCAAACCTGTCTAGGCACCTGAAGCACAACCTGAGCGTGCCAATGGCTTGCTCAATGACACATCTGGTTGTCATATGGCTCCTGTTGTAACGCTCCTGGTGTTCATCAGTGGGGTTCCTCAGAGGTGTCATCAGCCAGGTTTGAAGGGGATATCCTTTGTCGCCTTTCCCTTAAGGCTGGTTCCAGGTCTGAACATGTTGGGGATGCTGGACTGTCGCAGCATGAAAGCATCATGGCAGCACCCAGGGAATCTGGCGCAGACCTGCATGAACCTTTTTTTTGTGGTTACACACCAGCTGAACATTGATGGAATGGAATCCCTTGTGGTTGACAAATACTCCTGGTTGATCTGTGGGGTGCTCGGATTGCCACGTGTGTGCAGTCGATGGCAGCCTGCACTTGTGGGAAGCCAGCCAGAGATGCGGATCCGAGTGCCTGCTGATTCTGGCTATTGTCATCACAGGGGAAGCTTATATACTTCCCAGCACTGGCAAACAATCCATCAGTCACCTGCCTTATGCATTTACTTGCAGCTGACTGCGAGACCTTCGCTATATCTCCGGTAGCGCCTTGGAAGGAACCGGAGGCACAGAAATTGAGGCCGTGGTGACCTTCACAGCCGCTGGTAATGCATGGCCGCCAGGTCCACCAGGGAGCAGGTCTTCTAGGAGGCTGCAGATGTCTGCGCCCACCTGACCTGACAATCTCAGCCTTCAGACCCATTGCTCTTCCGACACATCAAGGAAGCTGAGCCTCTGTCTGTAGACCCTGTTAGATGGGTAGTGCTTCCTGTGACCTCGAACCCTCTGTTACTCCCTTGTCTGCTGGCCACCTGCGGCTCTCTCCACAGCACGCCCTTGCTGCCGATAATGCTCATTCTCTTCCTCATCTAAAGTCCAAACAAAGCAGCCATAGCGCCACCCATAGTGATCCTCTGTGCGTGAACACCTCTAAACTCTACAAACAACTCTCACACCAAGAACTCTCACTAAACTGTTCCAGAGGGAACTGGGAAAGCAGCTGTGAGCTCTGAACCTTTGGGCCTTCTGACCTTTAACCTCCCCTGTAAAGAGCCGTCCAATCCCGCCTCGGGTTCATTGCTGAGTTTCCCAACCCTCGGAAAACCCATTAATTCCAAATCAGGTTCATAATCGCATTATAGGAGCCTGATTTACATATGTTAATGACCGTCCGACCGCTCCACGGCAGGACACTCAGATGCTCTGATATGCGTCGCCATTAAAAAGGCGGCAAGCGTGTGCTCGTTGGGTTAGGGCTGCGTTTCAGTATTTAAATGTTTAACCCCACCCCTGACACTCTCCTGCCCTAATATCAAAGCCACTCTTTTCAAACCCATTGAAATGAAGGGAGCTGGGGCTATCTGTTTATAGCAGAGGCATATTTATAGCAAGGCAGCCACCTCAGGGCAAACTCCTTCCTAAACCTGCCTCCCTGAGCCTGCCACAATGAAAATAGAACATTTCTTAAAGCAGGAGACTGGTGATGGTGGAATTGCTCTCTCTCTCTCTCTCTCCACTCTATCTCCCTGTGTTCCCTCCCTCTCTGTGAGAGCTGGGACTGGTGCCTGCACTAGGTTCCAGAGGGTGGCAGTGCAGCGTTATTAGTTGCAGACGTTACTACTGTACACATAGACTGTGCGTTTTTATAAAAGACACAATCAGAAATCTCCAAGTGTGTTGCTAATCGTTACTCGAAGGGTGCTGTTTTATAACAATATAATAATCATGTATCATTGTCAGTGTGCCACTGATTTATGATAACAGAATAAGTCACATTTCATGTGAGCATTCAGAGGAAGGGTTTGGGATCTGTCCCTGGGTCTGTGAGCACTCAGGGGAAGGGTTTGGGATCTGTCCCTGGGTCTGTGAGCATTCGGGGGAAGGGTTTGGGATCTGTCCCTGGGTCTGTGAGCACTCAGGGGAAGGGTTTGGGACCTGTCCCTGGGTCTGTGAGCACTCGGGGGAAGGGTTTGGGATCTGTCCCTGGGTCTGTGAGCACTCGGGGGAAGGGTTTGGGATCTGTCCCTGGGTCTGTGAGCACTCGGGGGAAGGGTTTGGGATCTGTCCCTGGGTCTGTGAGCACTCGGGGGAAGGGTTTGGGATCTGTCCCTGGGTCTGTGAGCACTCGGTAAGGGTTTGGGATCTGTCCCTGGGTCTGTGAGCACTCGGGGGAAGGGTTTGGGATCTGTCCCTGGGTCTGTGAGCACTCAGGGGAAGGGTTTGGGATCTGTCCCTGGGTCTGTGAGCACTTGGGGGAAGGGTTTGGGATCTGTCCCTGGGTCTGTGAGCACTCAGGGGAAGGGTTTGGGATCTGTCCTTGGGTCTCTGAGCACTCGGGGGAAGGGTTTGGGATCTGTCCCTGGGTCTGTGAGCACTCGGGGGAAGGGTTTGGGATCTGTCCCTGGGTCTGTGAGCACTCGGGGGAAGGGTTTGGGATCTGTCCCTGGGTCTGTGAGCACTCAGGGGAAGGATTTGGGATCTGTCCCTGGGTCTGTGAGCACTCGGGGGAAGGGTTTGGGATCTGTCCCTGGGTCTGTGAGCACTCAGGGGGAAGGGTTTGGGATCTGTCCCTGGGTCTGTGAGCACTCAGGGGAAGGGTTTGGGATCTGTCCCTGGGTCTGTGAGCACTCGGGGGAAGGGTTTGGGATCTGTCCCTGGGTCTGTGAGCTCTCAGGGGAAGGGTTTGGGATCTGTCCCTGGGTCTGTGAGCACTTGGGGGAAGGGTTTGGGATCTGTCCCTGGGTCTGTGAGCACTCAGGGGAAGGGTTTGGGATCTGCCCTTGGGTCTCTGAGCACTCGGGGGAAGGGTTTGGGATCTGTCCCTGGGTCTGTGAGCACTCGGGGGAAGGGTTTGGGATCTGTCCCTGGGTCTGTGAGCACTCGGGGGAAGGGTTTGGGATCTGTCCCTGTGTCTGTGAGCACTCAGGGGAAGGGTTTGGGATCTGTCCCTGGGTCTGTGAGCACTCGGGGGAAGGGTTTGGGATCTGTCCCTGGGTCTGTGAGCACTCAGGGGAAGGGTTTGGGATCTGTCCCTGGGTCTGTGAGCACTCGGGAAGGGTTTGGGATCTGTCCCTGGGTCTGTGAGCACTCAGGGGAAGGGTTTGGGATCTGTCCCTGGGTCTGTGAGCACTCGGGGGAAGGGTTTGGGATCTGTCCCTGGGTCTGTGAGCACTCGGGGGAAGGGTTTGGGATCTGTCCCTGGGTCTGTGAGCACTCGGGGGAAGGGTTTGGGATCTGTCCCTGGGTCTGTGAGCACTCGGGGGAAGGGTTTGGGATCTGTCCCTGGGTCTGTGAGCACTCGGGGGAAGGGTTTGGGATCTGTCCCTGGGTCTGTGAGCACTCTGGGGAAGGGTTTGGGATCTGTCCCTGGGTCTGTGAGCACTCGGGGGAAGGGTTTGGGATCTGTCCCTGGGTCTGTGAGCATTCAGGGGAAGGGTTTGGGATCTGTCCCTGGGTCTGTGAGCACTCGGGGGAAGGGTTTGGGATCTGTCCCTGGGTCTGTGAGCACTCGGGGGAAGGGTTTGGGGTCTGTCCCTGGGTCTGTGAGCACTCAGGGGAAGGGTTTGGGATCTGTCCCTGGGTCTGTGAGCATTCGGGGGAAGGGTTTGGGATCTGTCCCTGGGTCTGTGAGCACTCGGGGGAAGGGTTTGAGATCTGTCCCTGGGCCTGTGAGCACTCAGGGGAAGGGTTTGGGATCTGTCCCTGGGTCTGTGAGCACTCAGGGGAAGGGTTTGGGATCTGTCCCTGGGTCTGTGAGCACTCAGGGGAAGGGTTTGGGATCTGTCCCTGGGTCTGTGAGCACTCGGGGGAAGGGTTTGGGATCTGTCCCTGGGTCTGTGAGCACTCAGGGGAAGGGTTTGGGATCTGTCCCTGGGTCTGTGAGCACTCCGGGGAAGGGTTTGGGATCTGTCCCCGGGTCTGTGAGCACTCAGGGGAAGGGTTTGGGATCTGTCCCTGGGTCTGTGAGCACTCGGGGGAAGGGTTTGGGATCTGTCCCCCAGGGTCTGTGAGCACTCGGGAAGGGTTTGGGATCTGTCCTTGGGTCTGTGAGCACTCAGGGGAAGGGTTTGGGATCTGTCCCTGGGTCTGTGAGCACTCTGGGGAAGGGTTTGGGATCTGTCCCTGGGTCTGTGAGCACTCAGGGGAAGGGTTTGGGATCTGTCCCTGGGTCTGTGAGCACTCAGGGGAAGGGTTTGGGATCTGTCCCTGGGTCTGTGAGCACTCTGGGGAAGGGTTTGGGATCTGTCCCTGGGTCTGTGAGCACTCAGGGGAAGGGTTTGGGATCTGTCCCTGGGTCTGTGAGCACTCTGGGGAAGGGTTTGGTATCTGTCCCTGGGTCTGTGAGCACTCAGGGGAAGGGTTTGGGATCTGTCCCTGGGTCTGTGAGCACTCAGGGGAAGGGTTTGGGATCTGTCCCTGGGTCTGTGAGCACTCTGGGGAAGGGTTTGGGATCTGTCCTTGGGTCTGTGAGCACTCAGGGGAAGGGTTTGGGATCTGTCCTTGGGTCTGTGAGCACTCAGGGGAAGGGTTTGGGATCTGTCATAAGAACATAAGAAATAGGAGCAGGAGTAGGCCAATCGGCCCCTCGAGCCTGCTCCACCATTCAATAAGATCATGGCTGATCTGATCCTAACCTCAAATCTTCTATCACTCTGCATCCACCCGAACCCATGTGATCTCCCGGGAGAGGCGAAAAACCAGATAAAGACCCAATGGACAATTTGGGAGAAAAAAATCTGGGAAATTCCTCTCCGACCCATCTAGGCGATCGAAATTCTTCCAGGAGATCACTCTGTCCCTATATTTTCTACATTACTTACCTTCTGTAAAGGCGATCTCCACCCCAGCCAGGAACAGGAATAAAACCATCTCCTGAAATCTAACACAGAATTAGAACACAGTAGGAGCAGAACCAGGCTACACGGCCCCTGGGCCCACTCCACTACCCACAGGGCCATGACCATTCCGAACCTAGACTCATGTCCAATTTCCTGCCCGCTCCCCATAACCCTTAATTCCCTTTACTTCTAGGAAACTATCTATTTCTGTTTTAAATTTATTTAATGATGTAGCTTCCACAGCTTTCTGGGGCAGCAAATTCCACAAACCTACCACCCTCTGAGTGAAGAAGTTTCTCCTCATCACAGTTTTGAAAGAGCAGCCTCTTATTTTAAGATTATGCCCCCTAGTTCTAGTTTCACCCATCATTGGGAACATCCTCACCGCATCCAGCCGATCAAGCCCCTTCACAATCTTATATGTTTCAATAAGATCGCCTCTCATTCTTCTGAACTCCAATGAGTAGAGTCCCAATCTACTCAACCTCTCCTCATATGACCACCCCCTCATCCCCGGGATTAACCGAGTGAACCTTCTTTGTACTGACTCGAGAGCAAGTATGTCTTTTCTTAAGTATGGACACCAAAACTGTATGCAGTATTCCAGGTGCGGTCTCACCAATACCTTATACAACTGAAGCAATACCTCCCCGTTTTTATATTCCATCCCCCTAGCAATAAAAGCCAACATTCCATTGGCCTTGATCACTTGCTGCACCTGCATACTAACTTTTTGAGTTTCGTGCACCAGGACCCCCAGATCCCTTTGTACTACAGTACTTTCCAGTTTCTTGCCATTAAGATAATAACTTGCACTATGATTTTTCCTGCCAAAGTGCATAACCTCACACTTTCCAGTATTGTATTCCATCTGCCAAATCTCTGCCCACTTGCTTAGCCTGTCTATGTCCCTTTGCAGGTTTTTTATGTCCTCCTCACTCACTACTTTCCGTCCCATCTTTGTAGCATCTGCAAACTTTGATATGTTACACTCGGTCCCCTCCTCCAAATTGTTAATATAGATTGTAAAGAGTTGGCGACCCAGCACTGACCCCTGCGGAACACCACTAGTTACTGGTTGCCAATCTGAGAACGAACCGTTTATCCCAACTCTCTGCTTTCTGTTAGAGAGCCAATCCTCCACCCACGCCAGAATATTACCCCCAATCCCGTGATTTTTTATCTTGAGCAATAATCTTTTGTGTGGCACCTTGTCAAATGCCTTTTGGAAGTCTAAATACACTACGTCCACTGGTTCCCCTTTATCCACCCTGTATGTTACTTCCTCAAAAAACTCCAGCAAACTTGTCAAACATGACTTCCCCTTCATGAAACCATGCTGAGTTTGTCCTATTAAATTATGTTTATCCAAATGTCCCGTTACTGTCTCCTTAATAATGGACTCTAACATTTTACCAACCACAGATGTTAGGCTAACAGGTCTATAGTTTCCAGCCTTCTGCCTACTACCCTTTTTAAATAAGGGTGTTACATTAGCAGTTTTCCAATCTGCCGGGACCTTTGCTGAGTCCAGTGAGTTTTGGAAAATTATTACCAATGCATCCACAATCCCTACCGCTACTTCCCTGAAGACCCTAGGGTGCAAGCCATCAGGTCCAGGGGATTTATCCGCCTTGAGTCCCATTATTTTACCAAGTACCACTTCCTTAGTGATTTTAATCGTATTTAGTTCCTCCCCCTCTAGAGCCCCCTGTTTGTCCAGTGTTGGGATATTCTTAGTGTCCTCTACTGTAAAGACTGATACAAAATAATTGTTCAGTGTTTTTGCCATCTCCATGTTTCCCACCATTAATTTCCCGGTCTCATCCTCTAAGGGACCAACATTTACTTTAGCCACCCTTTTTCTTTTTATATAACTATAGAAACTTTTACTGTCTGTTTTTATATTTTTTGCTAATTTACTTTCATAATCTATCTTCCCTTTCTTAATCAATCTTTTAGATATTTTTTGCTGTCTTTTAAAGACTTCCCAATCTTCCATCCTCCCACTAGATTTGGCTACCTTATATGCCCTTGTTTTTAGTCGGATACTATCCTTAATTATTTTACTTAGCCACGGATGGCTATCTTTTCTTTTACACCCTTTTTTCCTCAGTGGAATATATTTTTTTTGGAAGTTGTAAAATAACTCCTTAAATGTACACCACTGATCATGTACCGTCTTACCCTTTAATCTATTTTCCCAGTCCACTCTAATCAATTCCGCTCTCATACCTTCATAGTCTCCTTTATTCAAGCTCAGCACGCTTGTTTGAGATCCAACCTTCTCACCCTCTAATTGAATATGGAACTCAACCATGTTATGGTCACTCATTCCAAGGGGATCCTTTACTAGGACATTTTTAATTAATCCTGTCTCATTACACAGGACCAAATCTAAGGTTGCTTGCCCCCTGGTCGGTTCAGTTACATACTGCTCAAGAAACCCATCCCTAATACACTCAATGAACTCATCCTCAGGCTGCTCTGCCCAATTTGATTTGTCCAGTTAATATGATAATTAAAATCCCCCATAATTATAGCTGTTCCCTTATTACAAGCCTCAACTATTTCCTGATTAATACTCTGTCCAACAGAGTTGCAACTGTTCGGAGGCCTATAGACTACACCCACTAGTGTTTTTTCCCCTTATTATTCCTTATCTCCACCCAAACCGTTTCACTATCCTGCTCCTTTGACACAATATCATTTCTCTGTATTATAGTGATTCCTTCCTTTATTAACATAGCCACCCCACCTCCTCTCCCTTCCTGCCTGTCCTTCCTGATTGTTAAATAACCTGGTATGTTTAATTCCCAGTCATGGTCACCCTGCAGCCATGTTTCTGTAATGGCCACAAGATCATACCCATATGTCGTTATTTGTGCCGTTAACTCATTCATTTTGTTACGAATGCTACGTGCATTCAGATAAAGAACTTTCAAATATGTTTTGTAACACTTAGTTCCTGTTTTTTCCCTTTTTAGTACTTTACTTTTTACTCCATACCTTCTGTCCCTTCCTGACACATTCTGTTTTTTAATTCCCCCACTGCTACCTAAGTCTATGACCTTCTCTGTTGTCATTTCTATTATTTGCTCTCTGGAAACCTCCCCCCCACTAATTAGTTTAAAGCCCTCTCTACAGCCCTAGTTATATGATTCGCCAGGACTCTAGTCCCAGCACTGGCCAAGTGGAGTCCGTCCCAACGGAACAGCTCCCTCCTGTCCCAGTATTGGTGCCAGTGTCCCAAGAAGCAAAACCCATTTCTCCCACACCAGTCTTTGAGCCACGCATTTAACTCTTTAATTTTATTTATCCTAGCCATATTCGCTCGTGGCTCAGGTAATAACCCAGAGATTATTACCCTTGAGGTTCTGTTTTTTAATTTGATCCCTAGCTGCTCATACTCCTTTAACAGAACCGTCCTCCTTGTCCTATCTACGTCGTTTGTACCAACATGGACCACGACAACTGGATCCTCCCCCTCCCACTCGAAGTTTCCTTCCAGCCCAGAAGAGATGTCCTTAACCCTGGCACCGGGCAGGCAACACAACCTTCGGGACTCCCGCTCTTGACTGCAGAGAACCCTATCTATCCCCCTAATGATGCTATCCCCTACCACTACAACATTTCTTTTTACTCCCTCCACTTGAATGGCCCCCTGTACCACGGTGCTGTGGCCAGGTTGCTCATCCTCCCTGCAGTCCCCGCTCCCGCCCTCACAGGGAGTAAGAACCTCGATCCTGCTGGACAAGAACAAGGGCTGTGTCTCCTTCAACACTACATCCTGGATCCCTGTACCTTCCTCACTCGTAGTCACACCGTCCTGTCCCTGACCACGGACTACATCTGCAGTAATTAACTTCATAGATGTGACCACCTCCTGATACATAGAGTCCAGGAACTTCTCCCCCTCCCTGATGTGTCGCAGTGTCTGAAGCTCGGTCTCAAGCTCCATAACATGGAACTTGAGTTCCTCTAGCCGCCAACACTTGTCGCAGATGTAATCACCGTGAGCCTCAATGGGGACCACCGGCTCCCACATCTCGCAACAGTAACACATCACCTGCTCCATTCTATATAATTAATTAAATTTCTTATTATTAGTTATGAAGACCCTGCCTGGATATAGATGATAATGTCACACCACTATTCAAAGGACTTACCAACTTAAAGGTATAAAAGAGAAGAGAAGGAAGAAAACCAACCAACCAGCTGATCACCAACCTCCTCCTTGAATACTGTCTGTGGGGCCTGTTTGGTTGACTCGTCTCGCTGCTCCGCCTCCGCAGTGCTGTCTAAGCCTGGGAGTGGGGAACAAAACAGAGCAAAAAACACACCCTCACCTCCCACTTATCCGAACTCTCCTACTTAGCAAACTCCAGCACCACTCAATGCACAAAGCACTCCGTGCACTGCACTAGCCCCTCCCCTTTTATACCCGGATTCTACTTCCGGTTTAAACTGCCCAAGAGTTTAAAAAACCCTTAAAAAATTAAACTTACTTCAAATAATTGACTTCTTAACACACTAAAATTCACAAAATACACTTAAATGATTTTTCTCCCACTTAGCAAACTCCAGCACCACTCAATGCACAAAGCACTCCGTGCACTGCACTAGCCCCTCCCCTTTTATACCCGGATTCTACTTCTGGTTTAAACTCCCCAAGAGTTTAAAAAACCCTTAAAAAATTAAACTTACTTCATATAATTGACTTCTTAACACACTAAAATTCACAAAATACACTTAAATGATTTTTCTCCTTGGGTCTGTGAGCACTCAGGGGAAGGGTTTGGATCTGGGGTGAGCCCTAGTGTATGGGAGCACTGAAAGTGGGATCCCAGGATCTGGTAATAATTTGAGGCAAGGCCTGTGGTCTTGGAGCTTTGAAGAGTAAGGAATTGGTTAGCAGCTAGGAGACAGAGAGTTGGGATAATGGGTTTGTACTCGAATTGGCAGGATGTGATTAGTGGTGCCCCCAGAGATTTGTACTGGGGCCTCAGCTTTTCACTGTGTTTATCAATGACTTAGATGAAGGAATGGAGAGTTGTATATCCAAGTTTGCTGGTGACCCTAAGTTAGGTGGCACAGTAAATAAGGCAGATAGGATTAGACAGTTCCAAAGGCACATTGACAGCTTAAGCGAGTAGGAAAAACTGCAGCAGATGGACTTCAGTGTGGGGAAATGTGAGCTCATCCGCTTTGGAGCTAAGAAAGATCAGAATATTTTCTCAATGGTGACGTGCTGCTTGACCAATCCTACAGTTCAGTGACCTGATGGTTGACCAATCAGTATGTCATGGGCGGGACTTAATCCTCCAGTCTCCCTAAACTTCGCCGCCATTTTTTTCATCGCCACAGGGACAGCACCAGCCAAACAAACCCCCACATTGCGACTCTGGGAGCGGCAGGTGAGTTTACACACAGCGGGCGGGTCATCCGCAGTGGCCGCCCGTCAACCGCGCCACCCGCAGCGGAGCTCAGCTCGGGTCCGTCTCGCCCCGAGAGCCTGGCCGGGCCTCAAGCGCTAGGCCCGAGACACGCAACGGGCGGGCGAGCTGCAGCTGCCGGCCGTCAACCGCGCGATCCCCTGGGGAGCTCAGCTCGGGTCCGTCTCCGCCCGAGATCCCGGCCGGCCCTTAACCACTAGGCCCCGCACTGCCGATATCACAACGGCACCGGGCCTGACGCGCTACTCAGGGAGATGGGAGGGAGGGACAGAGAGAGGGGCAGGGACGGGAGGGAGGGAGAGGAGAGGAGAGGGGCAGAGGGATGGAGAGAGAGAGGGGACAGACACGGGCAGGGAGACCGCGCGGCCCAAAATTGCCCTGGCAACGCCGGGCACCCCCTGCAAGTTGATTTATATATGAGCTAAAAATGTAAGTTAGATACACATAAGATGGGCTTTGATGATTTTGTTCTCTTACAGCAACACACTGAAGGATTGCTTGAAAGCAAAACTTGGCCAGCTTCAATGTCACTTCACGTGGGGCCCACAGAAAGACAGTATTGACTTGGACGACATGAAGTATAGATTACAAGATTCAATACAGGCTGGTGTGAAATACCAGGCCATGCCTTACAACCATCTTGCTTTTGTAAACTGTCTGCAAGGCAAATGTGAAGAGGCAATTCAAAACTTAAAGGAAGCTGAAAAGATTCTGAGGGAGAATCATGAACATGAATTTGAAAGAAGAAGCATCATCACCTATGGAAACTATGCCTGGGTATATTATCACATGGGACAACTGACAGAGGCCCAGTCCTACCTCGACAAGCTGGAGATGATCTGTAAACGATTTACTAATGGCTCTCGGTATACAGCACTGATACCTGAAGTATACGGGGAGAAGGGTTGGTCACTGTTGAAATCTTCTAGGAAATATTATGAAGAGGCAAAGGAATGTTTTGAGAAGGCTCTGGAGGAAGATTCTGATGACACTGAATGGAATGCTGGTTATGCGATTGCTCTGTTTCGCCTGGAAGGAGATACTTGTACCCCAGAGAGTGGTGAACCCAGTCAATCAGTGAAGCAGTTGCGACGTGTGCTGGAGCTTGATCCAGATGACTCTGTAGCCATGGTGCTGTTGGCTCTAAAACTACAAGAGTTCAAGCAAAAGGAGGAAGCTCTCTCATTAGTTGAACAAGCATTGCAGAAGTCCCCTGACCTTCCATATGTAACTCGTTATGCAGCAAAATTTTTGAGAAGAGAAGGAGATGTGGAAAAAGCTTTGGAGCTGTTGAAGAAAGCATTAGAAATTAGCCCAAACTCTACCTTCTTACACCACCAAATAGGTCTGTGTTACAGAAACAAACTATTTCAACTGATCAAAAATCCTGGCAGCAAAATTCCTCGCAATCCTGCTTTTCAACAGAAAGCGGAGTTGATCAAACTATGCAAGTATTATTTTGAAAAGGCATTTGAACAGAAGCCATCATTTGCTTTTGCACAATTGGATTTTGCAGGAATCTGTTCATTAAATGGAGAATATCTCAAAGCAGAGGAAATCTACAGCAATCTACTGCAATTAGGGGATAATCATCCTGATAATAAGCAGGCAATATGTTTCCAGGCTGGGTTATTTGAACTGCGTCACAGAAGATCTGAATCAAAGGCCATCACCCATTTTCTGGAAGGACTTAAAATCCAACGTGGCACAAAAAGTTGGGAATTGTGTCGTGAAAACTTGAGAAAGATTGCAACAAAACAAATTGACAGGAATCCCAGAGACAGCAAGGCCTTTGGTCTTCTTGGGTTCCTGCACCAGCTGGACGGGGAGAAGTGTGAAGCTATTGAGTGCTTTGAAAAGGCCTTGGAGGTTGATTGTGACAATGAAGAATATCTAAGTGCTCTTTGTGAATTACGCCTTTCTATCTAGGTCAACGCTGACTTTCCCAGCTGAAACTACACACAGCGGGGTAGAGTTTCTGCTTCGGGCGTAATCGGTAACTTGGGCGCAAATTGTGCTTGAAATTACACTAGACAGGTTACAGTTCAAGTATCCGCTAGAATGTATTTGCATAATCACAAACATTCAATGAACCAGTCAAATCGATCAGTGTAATAAAATGTAATCAGTTATTTTTCTTTCAATTTAAAAAATTCATTGTTGTATTTAAGAGTGATAACCTGGTGCCGTTTTATTAATACAGCTGAAAATGGATTTACCACAAAAAAAAGCATTTTTAATAGAAGTGTACAGCATTTCACCGGTGAGAAACCTGATGTAAAATGAATGAAAATGACTTAAAAAAGCTATACTGAACCATTTATTAGTTTCATAGTTGTCAGTTTGTAAGTAAATTAAATAAATTTAACATGTAATACTTTTAAATCGTGCCCACTACTGCCTGGGTGCCTAAGAAAACGAGCTCAATTTGAAAATCCTCCTCGAACGGCCACAAACAGGAGCAATCAGCGGAAACTCGCCATCCTCGGGATTCCGATCTGGGGGCGTGGCCAGTTTTGGAGGCGGGGCCGGCTTCGGGTGGAATGATTTTTAAACAAGCGTTAAAGATCACGGAAAACTCGATTTACACTTGACGTAAATCATGCTCGAATTTCTGTGATCTTTTGTGCTGGTTCGGCTGATTTCATCCGGATTGTACGGATAAAACTAACGCAAATTAGCGAAAACTCTACCCCAGTGTTTGAAAGATGCATTGATGCTCGCTGATCTATGGACAAGTTTGGCAGGATCTGACTTAACCTGTTTAATATAGACTGTTAGTACTTTCATTCCAAGCAGCCTTTACTTTGTAAACGCATAAATATTTGTGAGTACAGTCCCCGCCGATTTGCCCGCTATACGTGATGGCCAGTATAATGGCTGAATAAAGATTATTTTCTCTCTCTCTCGCTCTGTAACAAACTGCCCGCAGCTCCCTGATTTCCAGCCTCTTCAATGGAAGCGGTTCAATTCCACCGGGTGACTTACGGCTAAAGGATATAAAAATAGATTAAAATGGTTAAAAATAATGAAGCTTTATAGTTGCAGATACAGATTTTCCAATGAGAAATGTTAATTTGCTGTAATATCAGAGGCTGAGTGTTAAAATAACCAATAAAAAGAAACTGTAGCTATGATTTTATTTGTGTCATTGATCTCTGCTGATGCTGAGAGTAAGTGTCGCTCATAGTCCATAAGTTGAGATGGTGAACTGTACCAGCTCTGTAAGGAACATTCAGACCAGCCTTTAACACTGGCAGTAAACTTAACAGCTGATGATTGTGGAGTGAAACAAGGCCCTTGCACTGCTCGCTGTAGACGTAATGCTATTAGAGAAAGGCTAACCGAGAAAAATAGAAAAATAGGAGCAGGAGTCGACCATTTGGCCCTTTGAGCCTGCTCCGCCATTCAATATGATCATGGCTGATCCTCTATCTCAATACCATATTCCCACTCTCTCTCCCCATACACTTTGATGCCTTTTGTGTCTAGAAATGTATCTATCTCCTTCTTAAATATATTCAGTGACTTGGCCTCCACAGCATTCTGTGGGAGAAATTCCAAAGGTTCACCACCCTCTGAGTGAAGAAATTTCCCCTCATCTCAGTCCTAAATGTCCTACCCCGAATCCTGAGACTGACCCCTCGTTCTAGAGCCCCCAGTCAGGGGAAACGTCCTCCCTGCATCCAGTCTGTCTAGCCCTGTCAGAATTTTATACGTTTCAATGAGATCCCCTCTCATTCTTCTAAACTCTAGTGAATACAGGCCTAGCCGACCCAATCTCTCCTCATACGACAGTCCTGCCATCCCAGGAATCAGTCTGGTGAAGCTTCGCTGCACTCCCTCTATGGCAAGTATATCTTTTCTTAGGTAAGGAGACCAAAATTGCACACAGTGTGGTCTCACCAAAGCCCTGTATAACTGTAGTAAGACATCCTTGCTCCTGTACTCCAATCCTCTTGCAATGAAGGCCAACATATAAGATTGAAACATATAAGATTGTGAAGGGGTTGGATCGGGTGGATGCGGGGAGGATGTTCCCGATGATGGGTGAAACTAGAACTAGGGGGCATAGTCTTAGAATAAGGGGCTGCTCTTTCAAAACTGAGATGAGGAGGAACTACTTCACTCAGAGGGTGGTAGATCCATGGAATATGCTGCCCCAAAAAGCTGTAGAAGCTACATCATTACATAAATTTAAAACAGAAATAGACAGTTTCCTAGAAGTAAAGGGAATTAAGGGTTACGGGGAGCGGGCAGGAATTTGGACATGAGTCTAGGTTCGGATCGGTCATGGCCCTGTGGGTAGCGGAGCGGGCCCAGGGGCTGTGTAGCCTGATCCTGCTCCTATTTCGTGTGTCTAATTCTGTTAGATTCAGGAGATGGTTCTGTGATAGTGGATTGGTGGTTAGGATCAGATCAGCCATGATCTTATTGAATGGCGGAGCAGGCTCGAGGGGTCAATTGGCCTACTCCTGCTCCTATTTCTTATGTTCTTATGTAACATACCATATGCCTTGCTGCACCTGCATGTTTGCTTTCAGTGATTGGTGGACCAGGACATCCAGGTCACTTTGTACGTCAATATTTCCCAATCTATCACGATTTAAATAATACTCTGCCTTTCTGTTTTTCCTACCGAAGTGGATAATTTCACATTTATCCATGTTAAACTATATCTGCCATGTATTTGCCCACTCACTCAACTTGTCTAAATCGCCTTGAAGCCTCTTTGCATCCTCCTCACTACTCACAATCCCACCTAGTTTTGTGTCGTCAGCAAACTTGGAAATATTACATTTGGTTCCCTCATCTAAGTCATTGATATATATTGTGAATAGCTGGGACCCAAGCACTGATCCCTGCGGTACCCCACTATTCACTGCCTGCCACCCCAAAAAAGACCCATTTATTCCTACTCTCTGTTGCCTGTCTGTTAACCAATTTTCAATCCATGCCAGTATATTAACCCCAATCCCATGTGCTTTAATTTTGCACACTAACCTCTTATGTGTGACACTATCAAAGGCCTTCTGAAAATCCAAATACACCACATCCACTGGTTCTCCCTTATCTATTTTCCCAATTCTATCCTCAAAAAAACTCCAGTACGTTTGTCAAACACGATTTCCCTTTTATGAATCCATGTTGACATTGTCTAATCTCGTTGATATTTTCTAAGTGTCCTGTTATCACATCCTTTATAATAGACTCTAGCATTTTCCCTACTACTGATGCTAGTTCCCCATTTTCTCTCTCCCTCCTTTTTTAAATAGTGGGGTTACATTTGCCACCCTCCAATCTGCAGGAACTGTTCCATAATATATAGAATTTTGGATGACAACCAATGCATCCACTATTTCCATGGCTACCTCTTTTAGTACTTTGGGATGCAGATTATCAGGCCCTGGGGATTTATTGGCTTTCAGTCCCATTAATTTCTTTAGCACTATTTTTTTACTAATATTAATGTCCTTTAATTCCTCCTTCTCACTGGACCCTTGGTTCCCTAGCATTTCTGGGAAGTTATTTATGTCCTCTTCCATGAAAACAGAACCAAAGTATTTGTTTTATTGCTATGCCATTTCCTTGTTCCCCATTATAAATTCTCCCGTTTCTGACTGTAAGGGACCTACATTTGTCTTCACTAATCTTTTTCTTTTTATATACTTGTAGAATCTTTAACAGTCCGCTTTTATGTTCCTTGCAAGTTTACTCTCACACTCTATTTTTCCCCTCTTAATCAATTTCTTGGTCCTTTTTTGCTGAACTCTAAACTGCTCCCAATCCTCAGGAGGAATCTCACAAAAAATATTAAGAATTCTGAAAATAAGTACAATCAATGGTACACAAAGCTCAAGTACTCACATTTAAAGCAATTCCCAGTTTAAAGATGTTTTCTCTTATCTGGACTTTCTTGATGGAGTCTCCAACATGAAGGGTTTAAAGATCGCGCTGAATGAAGGTACATATGTGCATGCCTGATGACATTATTGCACATACCTGATGACGTCACCACGTAAGATTGGAAGTGTGCATGCTCGAGAAATTCGATTTGTGCATGTGTGAACACAGCCTGGTGGAGCCTGTCAAAGGAGGACGCACGCCTGATGACATTAATGCATGTATGTTCAACTGCGCATGCACAAACTCGAGCACATATGTGAAATGTGGCCGATGTGTGCATGTGGAAACTTAACAATGCGAGGATGGCATTGCTGTCAACGTGAGCTTAGCCATGAACTTTTATGCGTCGGGCTCCTTCCAGGCTGGAGCAGGCGATATTTCCAATATCTCGCAATTCGCCATGCACTGTTGCATAAGAGAGGTCACTGAGGCTCTGTATGCAAAGAGAGCTAAATACCTTTCATTCTCTCTTGCCAGAGAGAAGCAGGCGGAGTGAGCACATGGCTTCGCCAGGATTGCAGGCTTCCCCATGGTGCAGAGTGCAATTGATGTACGCATGTCACTTTGTGGGTGTCGCATGTCAACTCTGAAATGTACCGCAACTGGAAGGGATTCCACTCCCTCAGTGTCCAGCTGAGCCACCACGACAAACCAGAGAGTGGCTTCTGGGCAACAAGGGCAATCCGCTGACCGCCTGACTCATGACTCCGGTGCACAACCCAACCACACGTGGGCAGCATACATATAATGAAAGCCATGCTGCCTCATGCAATCTGAAAGAGCAGACCATTGGCGTCTTTAAACAATGCTTCCACTGCCTGGACAGCTCTGGAGAGGCCGTGCAGAACTCGCCAGAACACGTCTCAAATTCGTCGTTTCTGCTGCATGCTCCACAACCTCGAGATCCTGAGGGCATTGCCCTTACCACCACGTATATGGCAAAGAGCTGCAGAGGAGGACGAGGAAGAGGAAGAGGAGCATGACGAGGAGGAAGAAGAGGAGGAGTATGGGAGAAGGCAACCTACACAGCTCCTTTCTGGCTGGGCTGTCCGTGATTGACTCATTCGGCTGTGGTGCCAGTGAATGCAAACACAGTTACCCATTCAGCAACTGTCCCACAACTTACATATAGATAGAAACATAGAAACATAGAAGATAGGAGCAGGAGTAGGCCATTCGGCCCCTCGAGCCTGCTCCGCCATTCAATGCGATCATGGCTGACCATCCAAGTTCAGTACCCGGTCCCTGCTTTCTCCCCATACCCCTTGATCCCTTTATCCTTAAGAAATATATCCAACTCCTTCTTGAATATATTTAATGTATTGGCCTCTACTGCCTTCTGTGGTAGAGAATTCCACAGGTTCACCACTCTCTGTGTGAAGAAATTCCTCCTCATTTCTGTCCTAAAAGGCTTACCCCTTATCCTTAGACTGTGACCCCTGGTTCTGGACTCCCTGACCATCGGGAACATCCTCCCTGCATCTAGTCTGTCCAGTCCTGCCAGAATTTTATAAGTTTCAATGAGAGCCCCTCTCATTCTTCTAAAGTCCAGCGAGTACAAGCCCAATCGTCCCAATCTCTCCTCATACGTCATTCCTGCCATCCCAGGTATCAGCCTGGTGAATCTTTGCTGAACTCCTTCCATGGCAAGAATATCCTTCCTCAGATAAGGCGACCAAAACTGCACACAATTACTTACCTCTGTTACTGACCATCACAGTGTCCTCTTGGCCACAATGCTTCAATAAAAGTCAGCACAAAACAAACATCCCTAACCAAATTTTTTAAACAAACCATCCAATATTGCATTCCAAAGTAAACTAATCACCCTTGTGCAGTCCCTTAGTACTTGTCTTCCGTCTGCCTTTGCCTGCCCCAGTGCTCCTATGCAGTCCTACCCCAGTGGCTGCAGCATGGCTGGTGGAAGGCTGCTGACATTCAGTGGGGGAGACTGCAGATGGCCTTGGAGCACGACCTTGAGCAGTTCTGGGCCTAGAAGGCTCAGCTTCGGATGGCACCACCTCGGCATGCGCAGCAGCAGTCTGGTCTGGCTGACATGCAAAATCAAGGGCACTGATAGAGTGGCAGTGGTGGGAGGACAAATGCTGTCAACCTGAGAGAGGACAACAGGTTCTTGCTGCAAGAAGCCACTCCACTCCCCCAGGGCGGCGCCTCAGTAATCCTAGTAATCTGTTGCAGGACAGATTGCTGGAATGCTGTGATACCCTGCAAGCTCCTTTCGACACTGGTAACCGCAGCCACGAAGGCAGCAGTCTGTGCCTGTGTGGCAACAAGCTGAGCTTGCATGATCTCAGTCTGAGCTTCCACTGCAGCACTCAGGCATTGGATGGCTTCTGCTTGTGCTGCAATGGAAGATGAGACATCAGTCAGCAGATGCTGCATCATGGATGAGTCCACAAGTGCGTTAATCGATTTACCCACCAATTCAACACTGGAAACGATGGGCTCCAAGCTCTGTGCAAAGCCCTGTGCAAGGTTAGTGCTGGATTCCTCCCTGCTCTTTGATATTGAACTCAGACTTTCTGGCAGACCTGACAATGCACCAAGCGTTTCATTGTGCAAACCCATTAGCATTCTTCTGTAGGCCACCCCACTGAAGTCCTCATCTGTTCTCTGCCGTAAAACTCGTGTGTGACCTCACGCCCTGGTGAGCTGGCACCTGTGCTACATTTTCCCCCTGCCCTGGCTATAATCCACTCATGCCTGTGTCTCACCGTGTGCAGATCCCGCCTCTATGCTACCCTCTAAATTCACGCAGTGTCAGCATCTGAGCTGGTGCCTGTGAGTGTGAAATCGAGTGACGGTGCTGAGCCTTCAGTATCACTGCCTTCTTCCTCTTGCAGTTCCTGCTCCTCCACCGCTGCCTGGCCAGGTTGGAGTTCTTGGCTCTCTGAAAGGAGAAAGGCCCACGGGCAGGGGTGTGGTGTAGGGGGTGGCGTGTGGTGGTGTTTGGCGCATACGCCCAGTCAATTATGCCTCTGACTGTTTTGTGAGTGGTTCGAATCGCTCCCACGCCCCTGGGTTCTAGACACTGGACTTAGGTACAAGGCGGCTGTTGTGTATGTACCTTTAAGAGAATAACTGGTCTCAGACTGCAGTACCAGCAGTGACCACCCCTGTATAAAAGGCGCTAGTGAGACTCGGTTGTTTCAGTTTCACTATTGACTTCCATCAGTAAAGACTTATTTTGTTCCACTCCTGCTGTCCGTGTCTCAATTATTCACGGACGTAATGCTGGCGACGAGCAGATACGAACCTACCTACAGTCTGCACCACCTCCTGGGATCCATTCCTACAGCGAAGTGAGCAGAGGTCGAGGCCAGAAAGAAAAGAAAGTAAGAAGCAGTAGAAACGGGCGTCGACCGTGGGCATCCGCCCTGTGTTGCGGAGTTGAAGATTGCTGGAGAAGCTGTCGGAAGCGGGCCTGGTTCCTGTCGACGGTGCTTCAGCTAATCGGGCTGGTGGCAGGTAGTGCACTGATCCTTCCTGGGCTGCGGCGGTCGCGAATTCGAGCGGGTGGTTTGCAACGGGGCCGAGCAGCGTTGTCGGGAAGAAGAGAGAGAGAGGGTGGAGCACACAGGGCACGGCCGGTGCTACGAAGCCGGGCTGCGTATAGACCCACGAAGAGGGAGGCAAGAGTCCCACAGGATTGTTCCACGACGGGAAAGTAATAAAAAAAAATATATATATATTAAACGCGCAAGAAACCGCGGAAAGCAGCGCTAACAACAGCGGGGAAGAAGGCAAAGCACGGGAGGCGCCATCTTAATCAGCGGGGAAGAAGGCAAAGCGTGGGAGGCGCCATTTTGTTAAATCGGGGAAGAAGGAAAAGCGTGGGAGGCGCCATTTTAGATTTGCAAGATGCCGAAGACTGGCTGTATCACTGCTTTTGATAATACAATAGAGGACTGGACCACGTATGTGGAAAGAGTCGAGGTATATTTCGAGGCAAACGAAATAGCGGAGGAGAAAAAGGCATCGATATTGCTAAACTTAATGGGCGCTAGAACGTACGGCCTATTGCGGGACCTGATTACTCCAGCCAAACTGAAGGCGAAGAGTTTTAACAAAATTGTTGCTGTCCTACAGGAACACCTAAACCCTGCACCGCTGTCGATAGCAGAAAGATTTAAATTCCACAGGAGAACTCAACATAAAGATGAGAGCAATGCTGAGTACCTTACGGAACTACGCAAGCTATCAAAGCACTGCCAGTTCAGAGCAGGACTGGCAGATACCCTACGGGACAAATTTGTCTGTGGACTCCTGAGTGAAGGAACACAGAAGAAGTTACTCTCAAAGAAAGAGCTGACGCTAGATAAGGCTTTCAGCGTGGCAGTATCCTATGAAGCAGCAGCCAGGGGAGCTGCAGAAATTCAACAAAAACCACAGGAATACGGCACCCACGAAATGACACGGGGATTTGCAAAATGTTATCGCTGCGGCAGAACTAACCATGACCAGAAGGACTGCTGGTCCAAAGACATATGCAGGCAATGCGGAAAGATGGGACACATTGCACGAGTTTGCAGGTCTGGGAAGAAGACCAGCGACAACAAAAAGGCTACTAAGGAACCGTACAAGAAAGCACAAAAGATGACGGACAGTAGTTCCGAAGACCAGATGAGCGATAGTGAATCCGGGAACAGGAGACTAAGCTGTCTCAAAATTCACAATGTAATCGCAAAAGAGGATCACCGAACCATTTGGGTCACCCTCACGATAGCAGGGTCCCAAGTTAAAATGGAATTGGATACAGGATCAGCGCTAACCGTCATGAATCGACGATACTACGAGCGGCTATTTTCACACATACCCTTGAGAGAGACATCCATCGTCTTGACGACGTATACGGGGCAAAAAGTATACCCCAGAGGAAAAATAAGGGTGCCTGTCGAAAACAACGGCAAGAAAATACGGAAATTTTATCTCTACATACTGCCAAATGGTGGACCATCGTTATTGGGATGGGAATGGATCAGGAAGATAAACTTAGATTGGCACTCCATTCATGCAATGACGGTGGACGGTAAAAAAGATGAAGACGTCACTCCTGGACGATTGTCAACAATCTTAGCTAACGCCAAAGAGGTATTTCAACAAGAACTGGGCACGCTAAAAGGCGTAACCGCCTCGATAAAAATAGAAGAGAATGCAGTTCCCGAGTTTTTCAAAGCAAGACCGGTACCATATGCAATTCGCCCAGCCGTCGAGGCAGAGCTGGAGAATCTGGAGAAGGCAGGCGTGTTGTCTAAGGTCGACTGGAGCGAGTGGGCGACACCCATCGTTCCTGTCATGAAGAAAACATTAAGCAATAAGTCCGGGGAGCCAAGGAAGATTTGCATCTGTGGGGATTTCAAGGTGACGGTGAACCCAGTCCTTCACACAGTACAATATCCTCTTCCAAGGATAGAAGACATCTTCGCCTCACTGTCTGGAGGGAAGCGTTTTACAAAATTGAACTAGCACAAGCATATTTGCAGATGGAGGTTGAAGAGTCCTCTAGGAAGTATCTCACGATAAACACTCACAAAGGTCTTTACCAGTATCATCGATTGGCATTCAGAGTAGCATCGGCTCCGGCGATATGGTAAAGAGCGATGGAACAAGTCCTGCAAGGGATTCCAGGGACTCAGTGTTACTTGGACGACATCCTTGTGACAGGTGAAGATGACAGTGAACACCTTAACAACCTAGAACAGGTGCTCACTAGACTACGGGAACATGGGCTGCGAGCCAACCGCCCCAAGTGTGAATTTTTTAAGAAACAGATATCGTATTGTGGCCATGTGATTGATGAAGAGGGGTTACATAAGTCCCCTGACAAAATTGAAGTGGTTGTTAAGGCCCCAGCGCCTGAAAATGTGTCGCAACTGAGGTCATTCCTCGGATTGGTGAATTACTAGCATAAGTTTTTGCCGAATTTGTCGACAATTCTGCACCCACTGAACGCCCTGCTACGAACGGGGGTAGCATGGAAATGGAACGATGATTGTAAGCGTGCCTTTCAGAAGAGTAAGGACTTAATCACTTCAAGGGAAGTATTGGCTCATTACAACCCAGCACTGCTGATCAGACTGGCGTGTGATGCGTCTCCCTACGGCATTGGGGCGGTACTGTCACGTAAATTCCTTGATGGTTTAGAGAGGCCGATAGCTTTTGCGTCACGCTCGTTAACTTCTGCCGAGCGTAACTACGCCCAGATTGACAGAGAGGCCCTCAGCCTAGTGTGGGGGGTGAAGAAGTTCAATCGCTACCTGCACGGTCAAAAATTTACTCTACGAACCGATCATCAACCTCTTGTCTCCATTTTCAACCCTCAGAAGGGCGTACCGATAATGACAGCACAACGGCTGCAGAGATGGTCCCTTTTCCTAGGGGCACACCAATATGACATCCAGTACAAAGGAACTAAACAGCATGGAAATGCTGATGGATTGTCACGCCTACCATTGCCGACGGTGGAAGAAGAAGACCTTGCAGTGGATCCAATGGAGTTATTCCACTCGACCATAGTCGAATGTCTCCCTGTGACGAATGCAAACATAGAAAAGGAAACACGGAATGACCCGAAACTATCACGGGTCTATGATTTAACGGTGAAGGGATGGCCAGCACATGGCGAACCACTGCTGCCAGCATTCTCGCCGAGAAGAGAACAGTTGTCAGTGTGCAGAGGAACCTTGATGTGTGGATCCAGAGTAGTAATTCCACCTAAGTTGACGGATAGAGTGCTCAATGAGCTTCATGAGGGTCATCTGGGTGGGGTAAAAATGAAGAACTTAGCCAGAGCGTTTGTGTGGTGGCCGGGAATCGATAGAGAAATCGAAGAGATGACCAAGAGCTGTGCAGGATGCCAGAAGGTCCAAAACGCCCCACCACAAGCTCCTCTGCATCCATGGGAGTGGCCCTCATCTCCATGGCAAAGGGTGCACATTGATTTTGCTGGTCCCTTCATGGACTCGATGTTTTTAATTGTGGTGGATGCACATTCAAAGTGGCCAGAGGTAATAAAAATGTCCTCAACCACCACGGAAAAAACTATCACAGTTTTATGAACCATATTCGCCAGGAATGGGCTGCCTGAACAGATTTGCTCTGACAATGGACCACAGTTTGTGTCTGAAGAGTTCCGGAGGTTCTTAAAGAACAATGGTGTTAAGCATTACACATCTGCCCCATATCATCCAGCCACTAATGGATTGGCCGAGAGGTTTGTCCAAACATTCAAGAAGGCTATCAAGGCAATGTGTAATGAAGATATACCCCTACAACACAAGGTGGACAACTTCTTGTTTGCCTACCGGAATGCGACACATGCGGTTACCAACCAAACTCCAGCCATGATGTTCTTCAATCGAAGACTACGATGCCACTTGGATTTGGTTAAGCCAAACGTCCGAAGAGATGTGGAGAACAGGCAGTTTCAGAATATGCATGAAAGGCCGACCAGGCGTTTTAAGATAGGTCAACCAGTTTTGGCCCGGGACTACCGCACTGAGAAATGGCAGCCAGGAACGATTTGTACACGACAAGGACCTCTCATGTATACTGTGGACGTTGGGGAGAGCATTGTAAGATGCCATGCTGACCAGATCCTAGAGTCACTGGAAAACGTCAACTCCACACCACGATCTGATACACCTGGTAATGAAATCGACGTTCCAATTGCAGCTACCGCAGAACCGGTAATATTGGAAGCAGATGAACCAACCAACGACATTGATCCTGACTCAACATTGCCAGAAGAACCTGATACCCCAAAGAGGCGTTATCCAGACGGAATCAGGAAGCCTCCTCAAAGACTGAACTTATAATTGCTTAAACTTAACCAATGTATTTAGCAACCGTAATTGTGATTGTAATTAGTTATCATTTAGTTGTTAAATGAATGTTATGTACTGTTTATCTAAAAGGGGAGGAATTGTTGTGTATGTACCTTTAAGAGAATAACTGGTCTCAGACTGCAGTACCGGCAGTGACCACCCCTGTATAAAAGGCGCTAGTGAGCCTCGGTTGTTTCAGTTTCACTATTGACTTCCATCAGTAAAGACTTATTTTGTTCCACTCCTGCTGTCCGTGTCTCAATTATTCACGGACGTAATAGCGGCGGTACAGAGAAGACTCGAGTAGACAGGTGGTTGGATGTAAACAAAAACCAAGATTTTACTGAAGAGGAAAAACTGATACAATCTTATGGAAAATTACTAGTGTACACTTCTACTGGCAAAAAAACCACAAAAGAATAGTAACTATACTTATACAGGGAATGGGGAACACACAACACATCGAGGGAAAACAACTATCTTAACAATCCCCTTATCCTTATCCCACACCTATACCTAACTAGATTAAGCTATGAGGGGTCAGAACTTCATGCTCACCAATCAAAAGGTTTGTTGGACTCAAAACAGCGGTTGGGTTCGGGGTTCGCTCTTGGTGCTCTCTGGAGCCTGCTGTCGTCACGTCGTCTCCGGGCGCTGCAAGGATGTTGTCCAGGTTCGAGTACCCCAAAGGTAAAGTCTCTGTTTGGGTACTTTACCTTGCAGGGATGATTCTTCGTCGCCAGCCGCCAGTTTGAGTTGGTGTGCGGATATTCGAAGGTCGGCTGAGGCGGAAGGCCCGATAATTCGAAGCCTTTCCTCAGTTCATCTCCTCAGTTGGTCTTCTTCAGCCGGTCTTCCTCAGGTGGCCTTCCCTCCGGTGGTCTTCCCTCCTCCACTCGTTGAGTCCCGCCTCGCCTGGCCTGAATTGTCCGTGTCCGCCTGACCCGGTGCCGGGGCGATTCCAGATGGAGTGGGAAAAGGGCACGGGTAAAGGCCAGGGGGTAAGCGCGGGACGGGGAAAGAGCGGCAGCCATGAGGGCGAGGGGCCGAAGAGCAGAGAGAGCAGCAGCACCAGCACACAGAGAGCGATTGCTACCCGGGGGCCTTCAATTATACCTTTTCGAAAACCCTTATCTGCGCGCCAAATCAGGTTAGTTCTTTGTCTTAATCTTGGCGGACTATTTTAAATAATGGTAGCAATCCATACTAACTGTTTTTAGATGGCCGGTAATCGCATCTACTGGCCCGATAATTGACTTGTATTGTCATGAAAGTTCCTTGATGGGCCTGTCCAGCCTCGACGGCTCTGTTAATCTGTTTCCGATAATATATGTAGACTGCTTGATGGCCTTAACTATAGGCCTAAACTGAATTTAGATTTGTCTCCAATTCAGTCTAATGCATAATTCAGAGTCCTGTCTGGTTTCAAAATACAGTCTCTCTTCACAGAAACCTGCAGCTTGGGTTTCGATCCATAAGCTGTCTGCGTTGCAGAGTCTATTTTAAAATCTCACAGGCTTTCTGCCACGAGGCATGGATGCCATCTTGGGTACCCTTTTTGATGTAAAATGTCCACGCAGGGTCCCGTTTATTAATAACAGCCTTCGGGGAAAGCAGAAATTTTGCAAATCTTACATTCCCCCCGTGATACTAAAACTTGCTTGAAGTATCATACATTTAAGGGGAGCAAAATTTTTCTGAACCTCCATAGTCAACCCTCCCCTGTAATAGTCAACCCTCCCCTCCCCTATCTAATATACCCACGACACATGCACTTCCCATTCCGTGAAAATGTTGTGTACATCAGCATACAGAGAGTAAAATTACAGACTTTACACACACAGCCAAGCATGGAGGGGTCCAACACCCCTGCACCACTTGGTACACATATCTTTATTAAACCACGTCGCAAAAAAACAACAACAGAAAAACCTTTATTAAAAATAACAAACACAAAGAAACAACAATCCTTCAATCAAGAATACAGGGAAAAGGACTTAAACTGGCATATCTCCCTCCAGCTTTACATAATGTTCCTTCCAAATCCTCTGGTTTCGGAATTCTGACCACCGACCTTTTCCCTTACACTGGATACAAACTAAATACAACACTATCCCTAACTGGCAAACCACGAGAATGTGGGAAGCCAGTCTGATCCACAAAGGGACCTCTATATTACTGAAAATGTTCCACCAGGGTGGAGTCACAATATCCAATATCTTAGTCCCTATCTCTACTGTTTTCTGTTCGAGTGTATAAAAATGTTTCTGCGAAACTATAATGGCCTTGAGTATTTTGGTAAGGTGTTCAGGGAGAGGGGGAATTTCGTAGCCAAAGTGTGCTACGTACTTTTGCAAATTCGTAAAATTCTCCTTCACAGTGAGGTGAACAGTGGAGGGTTCAGGAATGGGGACAATTCACTCCTGGGCCACTTTAACTTCTGCCTCGGGTTTAAAACAGAAACTGTGTAAGGGGTTTTCCTGAGAGATGTCTCTGAGGTTTCTCTCTCTAGAGGCCTCTCTCTCTTGCACAGTAAAACCTTGAGTGGTTCGACCCACTCGCCCCTTAGATTCTATATTCTGGACTTTGGGGCAGGAACTACAATGTAGAGAAAACTCTTGTAGACCAAGTTTGAAGAAACAAAATGAAACTTTATTGCATAAGGAAAAATATCAAATCAAATGCAAGCAGATAAGAGAGTACATGGGAGGGAAAAACACAAACAAATCATAACGACACCATACTAACTAAGGCAAATACAGGCATCTTATACTCTACAAAGATCATCATGAAATAAGGAAACATATGGAACATCGAGGGACAACAACTCATGTTAATTGTGCCCTTAAATCCACCCCCTTAAACCTATCTAGATCTGATTGTGAAGAGCCAGAAACATGCTCACCAATCCAACTAGGAAGTGCAAGGTTTTGAACCAGTCTGCGTTTGATCCTTTCAGGCGTTCCGTCTCCACGTGGATCGTGGAGCCGCAGCGAGCTGCGCCACACCTCTCTCCCGAGGTGGGGGTCGGGGGCAGCTGGACACCGGCTGGTTCTGGCTGTCGGCGGGGTCGGGGATCGTCGGCTCGACCCCGGTCAGAGGAGCCTTGGGCTGGCTCCCATCGTTTCTTCAGTTCGTTTTTGTCTCTTCTCCCGAGTTGGGTCGATGGCCTTTCGTTCCGGCAACGGCCTGGGGATGGTCGATGATCTCCCGATGTGTTTCCCCGGGGCGGGACGCCGGCTTCGAACAGCCTTCCTGATGTTGGCTTAATTCTTCTTCCTCCGATGGTGGAGAGGAGTTTGCTGATCTTCTCCCGAAGCGACTCCTCTTCACCCACTGCCACTCGGTCATGTGTTTCTGAGTGTAGCTGTCTCCAACTGTCTCCGCAACTACAACTCCAGTGTCTCCTTCAGCGTCTCTGTACAACTTCAACTCCTCCAGTTATACCTTTTTTCAGGAGTCTCCACTTCCCGCCCAAAATCAGGTTAGTCTTTGTTTAACTTTTGGCGGGCTGGGAGCACAGCGGGGTAGTTATTATATTTTTTAATGTTTTCGATGGCCGGTAAAGGCCCATCTCTGGTCTGGAATTACCTTCATTGTTTTTAATGTCCTGCTGATCTTGTTATCTAATCCTTGGTGCTGTTCTCATGAATATGAAATTGTCCCCTTTTGTCTGGGTCAACATTTAGATGGCCTCTGTCTCCAGGCCGATCTTGACTGGATCTGCATCTAATCCATATGTATATGTGTGGGTCTGGTTTCGTTCTCTCAGAAACGGCTTCCAGAACTTACTGTGGGTTGAATCCACAAAGCTGTCTGAGGATTCGCAGGAACCATTTTAAAGTGTCCCAATAAGCCGGTCACATGGTATGGTGGCCATTTTGTATGCCCCTTTTTCTGGGCTTCTTTTAAAACAGTCTTTAAAATCATGGCCTCTTCTGCCATTTGACCCTTATTAATACAAAGTCCAATTTTGTAAATCCTACACTCCCCCCTGATGATACTGTAACTTGCTTGAAGTATCATAATTCTGGGTGAGCAAAATTTTCTGACTTTCCACAATCTAACCATCCCCAGTATTTACCTATCTATGACCCCACGACACATGAATTTCACATTTCAGAAAAATCTAGTGTACATTAAGCATCTATAGATGGCAATACCTTGGAGTTAAAAATCTAACAACTTACTTCCAGGCGTGGAGGGGGTCCTTATACCCCTACATCACCTAGTGCATACACATTACCCTTTTAATAATAAAATCACATCTAATAAGACTTCAATATTAAAATAAAATACACACAAAAATCACAATGCACATGAATACATATCAAAATAATGCAGAGGAGGGAGGTAATACTTTATCTTTATACAAAGCAGCAAAATCTAAACAGGTGTCTCTTCTTCTACCCGCACATAATGCTCCCTCCATTCCCCTCTATTCTCATACTTTTGTGAATGTTTGACCCTTTTACAGTGTACAAACAGTAAATAAACTACAATGACAACCTGGCACACTACAAGAATGTGGGAGGCTATCCTAATCCAAGAAGGGACTTCTATATTAGTGAACAGTTCCCACCACGGTGGGGTCACTATGTTCAATATGTCTGCCCCTATCTCTAAAGTCTTCTGCTCCAGTGTGTAGAAGTGTTTCTGTGAAACAACAATGGCTTTTAATATCTTGGTGAGGTGTTCAGGGAGAGGGGGAATGATATATCCAAAATGTGCAACGAATCACTGCAGATCAGTGAAATTCTCTTTCACAGTGATGTGAACAGTGGAAGGTTCAGCAATGGGGACAATTCGCTCTTGGGCCACTTGAACTTCTGCCCTGGGCTGGAAATAGAAGCTGCTGTCACTAACCGGACACCAACTGTGCTGTCCATGCTGGCAGTGGGGCGCTGCAGTGGTGACACAGTATGTCCCACCTCCTGTATATATGCCACCTGCAGGGGCACATGGCCTTGTGCCATTGCCTCCATGGTGCAATTTATAGGCTTCGCGCCAGCAGTTCTGAACCCGCACTGTGGTTTTGAATGGGCATTCAAGTGTTGGGGACACAGGATGATGTGTGCTCCCCGGCTTCGGCACCCCGAGAGGTCGGTACACGTCATTGCATGCTCCCATCGAATGATGTAAGGTGGGACACCTGTGCAGCGAATGTGCGCACCCCCCTGAATGACTCCAATGTTCTCCACCCTATCTACCGGGGCGGGTTTGGCTGTCTTTCCCATCACCGGCATTCTTACCACTATGCCCATAATGGTGTGATTAAACCGTCCACAGTCCACTGGGACTGGGTAGGCCTCTGAAGCTAGTCTGAGCTGGCACGGACTCAATGCATTCTCAAAAGGGTGGAGGGCTGCGAGGTGCTTGTTGCTGATCCAGGAGGGGACTAAACCTTGTTTCAAATCATCCAGGTTACTGTGGCCCTCGCCCAGTAACCACGCCCCGTATAGCACACAAGCTTCGTTCTGCGCAGCCTGATCGGACACGTTACAATCCTCCCTGATGAGAGCATTTACCATTTTGGCGTGTTTCTCCAGCTCAGCTATTATCTCTTTTAAGTGTAGTGTCATGGCCTGGTCCTCATGTAACTCAGAACCCACTACCTTATTCTCGTCAGTCAGTATCTTTCTTAAATGTGTTTTCAAACCATTGATCTGGGTTTGCAGCTCCACATCATCCAGTGTGTTGATGACGGAAGTTTCTGTATTAAAAGCTGTGAAAATATCATTTACTGCACCCCTTCTTTGTCTCCCTATCCTGTCCAAGACCTCATGTGGTGTGGTACGCAATTCGGCTCTGTCGACATCGGCAAAGTCGAATTCGTAAAACTGTTTAAACATGTTTGTTAACAGGACCTGGTATAATTGCTCCGTTTCCCTGGGGCACCACTCTGGCAATCGTACCTCGGTGAGGTTTAAAATCACCGAAGCCACCACGTAGTGGACCCCTTGGTACAGTACCTGACCTGTGGGTACCAATACCAATCCATTCCCAGGTCCCTTTGTTGTGGTGGGGCACCCTTCCTTGAGGGCTTTAGCTTCTGGAATTGTGGGCAGGGGCTTGCGGGGTCGGGTGATGAGCTCAGTGGCGTTTACTGGGATCTAAGAGTATGGGACTCCGCACGCCCGTGTGCTGACGTCCCACCTCATTCCTTGTCCAGCATCCTGCCACTGTCTTTGGAAAAAGATGGAGACACCTGTGGGGCAAGCGCGTTCTGAACCCCACATACAGATGTAGATCCCCTCATCTGGTTCCCACCATTTGTCCCAACAGACACTCAGGCCCTCGTGAGTTCCCGTAATTGTCCGATGGGTGTTGTTACCCAATCTCTCCCATTCCACAGTGGAGTTCTTCATGGTGCTGCTCAACTTGCGCAGCCACCACCAACGGTCCAAAGGTACATGTCCCAGACAGTTCAAGCAAATCTTCTTTCCCACGGTGACGCTGATCCTGGGTGCAATGATCCGCACCCTGGGGCACATCAGAGATGTTTCTCTGTACGCAAACCCTGTCTGGCTGGAGTATTCAGTAGAGTTCGACCCCAGCCAGCCTGGCCATCTTCCTTCATGGAAGTAGGCAGCGGTCTCTTCAGCGTCCCGTGGGCCGGTTCCGTCAGTCACGATGGGGCCTCTGGTGCCAGAGCACCCGTAAATGGTGGAGTCCTTAGTGCGGTCCCGATAGGCCCAGCTCCATCCGATCGTCACGAACGTGACGAGGATCCCTCTCATCTTTCTCCTGGTCCCTGCAACAAATCACACAATATAGCCAGGCTCCCGAGAGATTCTGGCTTAGGTGACGACATGATCGGGTCTTTCGACCTCGATCCAAAACTACACACATACTGGGTAGATTTAAAACTACTTAAACTCTAATCATTTTAATATTTACACACCTTAAACTTAAACCTAAACTTAACTTATGTACAGCGCCGCCCGTCCCCGGGCGGCTTGCCTAATCCCTGATTGGACTGCAGCTCGCCCCAACGCCAGCTTGTGTGGTCTGTGACTCATCGCACGCCTCAGGCTGAGGATCTTTACCTTCAGAACTGGCTTCGGTTGCCGATGCTCTTGCACCCGGCTTAAACAGTTTGCACTGATTGATGTGAAACCATTTACAAGCCTTTAGCTGACCCTCTAAACTGCCAGCCCTCGCTGTTAACCTAGCGTTCTCCTCCCTTAAAGCCTGCTCAACTAACTTAGCCTCCGCAACCTGGCACCGCAGGTATTCCTCCATTTCACAGGAGGTCTCTTCCTGTGCATGTCTTTCTAGAGGACACAGGTCGACAGGCTGTGCTGGCTCTAGTCAATTGGGCACAGGAGTCGGGGTTTCGGGAGCGACAATATCGGTGGTGACAGCTATTTTCCCCTGTGAAATCATCAGCGACCGCATTGTCTCTATGATTGATTCAATCGCAGCGGGATCCATAACTGCACCAGCTCCTTGTGCTGGGGCAGGAGCTACGGCTTGGGTTTGGGCTGGTGCTGGGGCGGCGGTCTGGGCTTGGGCTTGTGCTGCGGGAAATTTCCCTTTATTATCCTTCCACGGATTTCTACAGTCCTTGCGCCAATGTCCATCCTTCCCACACCCGTAGCAATTGAGCTTGGCTTGGACAGGGCGATTCCCCTCCTGACGCCACTCCTTCTGGCTTGGGGCTGCGGGTTTTGCCTCATGCACCTTTCCCTTCTGGGGAGGTGTTTCCTGCCCTCTACAATTCTTGTACGCAACATTGAGCTGGCGGAGCACCGTCTCCTCCATGACACCGGGACCTTGGGGATCAAACCAAGATCTGGCTAGGGCCCGTATCTGCAGCAAGCTGTTGGTAACCAAGCAACGGAGCCAATGAACCCGCTGTTCGTCGCTCATTGCAGCCCGCTCAGGCATACCCGGACAGCTGCGTCGATACACTGGCCACAGCCTTTCTGCGAAAACCCGTGGGGGTTCTCCAGATAGCTGCACGGTCCCTTCTATACGGTTGAATGGACTACCGTCGTCCACTCCCATTACTTCTAAAACTTCCTCCCTGAGATCCGCATACCCTTTCTGTCCCCTCTTACTCTCATCTGAGAGGCACTGAAGGATTGTGCAATCCAGGGAGAAAAGCAACAGTTTCACCTGTTCCTGTTCATCACAGTCATTAATGGCTGCTGTCTCCTCTATCTCCCTGAAATGAATCGAGGGATCTCACTTTACTGTGAGTCATGTGAGGTGGCTCACCATGGACCTTAATTGCGGGGCAGCGTAGGGCACCACGAGTTGGTTCTGGTGGGGTCCGACATCGCCATTGGTGGCGTTGGGACCGAACCTCTGGTGCCGAGCGGGACACATTGGTGCCGGTCCCAGCTTTGCTATCAGTGGTTGTTCTTTCTCACATTCCACCTCAACTACCTCCTCTTTTACCACCCCCTCTTTTTTCGGCCAAGTCTCACTATAGCTCGGCGGTGCTGAGGGCTCAGTGGCTGGTACCACAACTACTTCAGCTGGAATCGGCTGTTTTGATTCCTTTAAAAAGTCCATGTGACTGGCTTTCGGGCTGACGAGACACACCATGCCTTTTGCCTTAACCAGGGCCATTCTTAGGTCCTCTATGGTCTTTTGGCAGGGGCCGTGGTCTGTGCTCTCAAACCCATGCTCGAGGGCTAGCTTGTAAGCTGCCTTAACCTCCACTACACTCTCCTCCTGCGCTCTTAGCTGTTGTGCGAGGCGGGCGTTTTTCTCCCGGACCCTCATTTCATTGATCTTTGCCTCAGTAACCTGGCACTCCAGGTACTCTATCCTAGCCTGATGTTGACTAGCTACCACTTGGCATTCCTGATTCAGCACTTGAAGCACTGTGATGAGTTTTTCCCCTCCCATGGCCTTTTCCTCTATCTCTGCTGCCTGGGCTGTGATTTTGGCTGCCTGTGCTGCAACGACTCGGTCCAAGATCTGGACCTGCTTCTTGTAACACATCAGCCACACTGCCTTCTCCACTGACTTCTTATGCTCTTTGCTCTCTGTCCACCTGATAGCTGCATCCATCGGATGCCCATCCAGTAAGAGATCGGAAATCCACTGTTTAGTGAGATTTACCTTGCCAAAGACATAATCCGCTATCCTCTCATCCATTGCATTTCGACCATTCAAACTCGGATCTACTACATTGCAATCCTGCTGCCAGAGCCCTGCTGTGGTCGCCATTTTCTGTAAGGGGTTTTCCTGAGAGATGTCTCCGAGGTTTCTCTCTCTAGAGGCCTCTCTCTCTTGCACAGTAAAACCTTGAGTGGTTCGACCCACTCGCCCCTTAGATTCTATATTCTGGACTTTGGGGCAGGAACTACAATGTAGAGAAAACTCTTGTAGACCAAGTTTGATGAAACGAAATGAAACTTTATTGCATAAGGAAAAATATCAAATCAAACGCAAGCAGATAAGAGAGTACATGGGAGGGAAAAACACAAACAAATCATAACGACACCATACTAACTAAGGCAAATACAGGCATCTTATACTCTGCAAAGATCATAATGAAATAAGGAAACACACGGAATATCGAGGGACAACAACTCATGTTAATTGTACCCTTAAATCCACCCCCTTAAACCTATCTAGATCTGATTGTGAAGGGCCAGAAACATGCTCACCAATCCCACTAGGAAGTGCAAGGCTTTGAACCAGTCTACGTTTGATCCTTTCAGGCGTTCCGTCTCCACGTGGATCGTGGAGCCCCAGCGAGCTGCGCCACACCTCTCTCCCGAGGTGGGGGTCGGGGGCAGCTGGACAGCGGCTGGTTCTGGCTGTCGGCGGGGTCGGGGATCGTTGGCTTGACCCCGGTCAGAGGAGCCTTGGGCTGGCTCCCATCGTTTCTTCAGTTCGTTTTTGTCTCTTCTCCCGAGTTGGGTCGATGGCCTCTCGTTCCGGCAACGGCCCGGGAATGGTCGATGATCTCCCGATGTGTTTCCCCGGGGCGGGAAGCCGGCTTCGAACAGCCTTCCTGATGTTGGCTTAATTCTTCTTCCTCCGATGGTGGAGAGGAGTTTGCTGATCTTCTCCCGAAGCGACTCCTCTTCACCCACTGCCACTCGGTCGTGTGTTTCTGAGTGTAGCTGTCTCCAACTGTCTCCGCAACTACAACTCCGGTGTCTCCTTCAGTGTCTCTGTACAACTTCAACTCCTCCAGTTATACCTTTCTTTAGGAGTCTCCACTTCCCGCCCAAAATCAGGTTAGTCTTTGTTTAACTTTTGGCAGGCTGGGAGCACAGCAGGGTAGTTATTATATTTTAAAATGTTTTCGATGGCCGGTAAAGGCCCATCTCTGGTCTGGAATGACCTTCATTGTTTTTAATGTCCTGCTGATCTTGTTATCTAGTCCTTGGTGCTATTCTCATGAATATGAAATTGTCCCCTTTTGTCTGGGTCAACATTTAGATGGCCTCTGTCTCCAGGCTGATCTTGACTGGATCTGCATCTAATCCATATGTATATGTGTGGGTCTGGTTTCGTTCTCTCAGAAACGGCTTCCAGAACTTACTGTGGGTTGAATCCACAAAGCTGTCTGAGGATTCTCAGGAACCATTTTAAAGTGTCCCAGTAAGCCGGTCACATGGTATGGTGGCCATTTTGTATGCCCCTTTTTCTGGGCTTCTTTTAAAACAGTCTTTAAAATCATGGCCCCTTCTGCCATTTCACCCTTATTAATACAAAGTCCAATTTTGCGAATCCTACAACTGGTGTCACTAACCGGACACCAGCCATGCTGCCCATGCTGGTAGTGGGATGTGCCAGTTGTGACACAATATGTCCCACCCCCTATATATGCTACCTGCGGGGGAACATGGCCTTGTGCCATTGCCTCCATGGTACAATTTATAGGCATCGCGCCAGCAGTTCTGAACCCACACTGCAGTTTTGAAAAGGCATTCAAGTGCTGGGGACACAGGATTATGTGTGCTTCCCGGCTCCGGCACCCTGAGAGGTCAGTACCTGTCATAGCGTGCTCCCACTTAATGACGTAAGGTGGGACCGCTGTGAAACGAATGTATGCACCCCCTTGAATGACTCCAATGTTCTCAACCCTGTATACCGGTGCGGGCCGGGCTGTCCTACCCATGACCGGCATCCTAACTACTACTCCCATGATTGTGTGGTTGGACCACCCACAATCCACGGGGACTGGATAGGCTTCAGAGGCTAGCCAGAGTTGGCACGGGCTCAATGCATTCTCAAAAGTGTGGAGGGCTGCGAGGTGCTTGTTGCTAATCCAGGAGGGGACCAAAACTTGTTTTAAATCCTCCAGATTACTGCGGCCCTCGCCCAGTAACCATGCCCCGTACAACACGCACACCTCATTCTGCGAAGCCTCATCAGAAGCATTTCTGTCCTCCCTTATGAGAGCATTTACCAGCTTTGCATGCTTTTCCAACTCGGCTATGATCTCTTTTAAATGGACCATCATGGCCTGGTCCTCATGCAACTCCGAGCCAACTACCTTGTTCTCATCAGGTAATATCCTTTTTAACTCTGTTTTTAAACCGTTTATCTGGGTCTGCAGCTCTATGTCATCCAAGCTGTTGATGACAGAGGACCCAGTATTAGACGCAGTAAAAACATCATTGCATACACCCCTTCTTTGTCTCCCAGCATTACCCAAAAACTCTCGGTGTGTGGTGTAGAGTTCGGTCTTGTCCACGTGGGCAAAATCGAACTCGTAAAACTTCTTGAACATGTCCTTTAATGGGGCCTGGTATAACTGCTCTGTTTCTTTGGGGCACCACTCCGGTAAATGCACCTCCGTGAGATTAAAAATCACGGAAGCTACTGCGTAGTGTACTCCCTGGTACAGCATCTGATCGGTGGGGACTAGTACCAACCCATTCCCTGGTCCCTTGGTTGTGGTGGGGCAACCTTCCCTGGATAACCTCACCGCCTGCGCCATGGGCAGGGGCTTACGGGGGCGGGTTACCAGCTCAGTGGCGTTGACTGGGATTGGGGAGAATGGGACTGCGCACGCCTTCAGGCTGGTATCCCACCTCATCCACTGCCAGTGGAAAATAATGGATATGCCTGCAGGGCAGTCCGTCTCTGACCCCCACATACAGATGTAAATCCCTTGATCCAGTTCCCACCACTTGTCCCAACACACGCTTAGTCCTCCATGAGTCTCGGTAATCGTCCGATGGGTGTCGTTTCCCAACCGTTCCCACTCGACTTCAGGGTTCCTCATGTCCTTGCTCAACTTCCTGAGCCACCACCACCTATCCAGTGGAATGTGTCCTTTACACGTCAAACATATTCGCTTTCCAACGGTGACGCTGACCCTCGTGGTAACGACTCGTACCCTGGGGCACAGGAGGGAGGCATCCCCGTACGTGAATCCGGTTTGGCTGGAGTACTGAGACGAATTGGACCCCAACCATCCTGGCCACCTTCCCTCATGGAAGTAGACGGCAGTCTCCTCCGAATTCCGTTCGCCGCTCCCATCGATCGCCAGGGGCGCCTTGTCTCCCGAACACCCGTAGATGTGGGAGTCCTGGACGTCGCCCCTCCTCTCCACACTCATCCCGATCAGGGCGAATAGGATCATGATCCATTCCATCCCGAAAATCTTTCTGCAAAAAGATGTAAAAACATGCAGCCAGCTCCCCAAGAGATTCTCTGGCTTGGTGAAGCATGGTCGGGTCCCACGACCTCGACCCAAAGACACACTCTTAACAGACTACTTAACTTAAAACTACCCATCACCTTATTTAACTTAAATTATAACCACCCAAACTTAAGCTAAATAATTACACTTTACTTAAAACTTAAGTTGAACTAAAACTATATACATGCGCCGCCTGTCTCCGGGCGGCCAAGCTAATCCCTGGTCGGACTGCGGCTCACCGCTACCCCCAGCGCGACCGCACCGTCCTTCACTGTTGGTCCCTCGCAGCCCATGGCTGCTGGCTGAGGACCTCTGTCCTTCGACCTCTCCCTGGCTCGAGGGGCGGCCCTTGGTAACTGGAGGGCTGGTGACCATGGCTTTCTCGGCTGGGGCGTCCATGGGGACCTTCTAGGGGCTTTGACGGGTGGGGCTTTCTTGGCCACTGGGTCTTTTTCCCGAACCGCTGCTCCCCCAGGCTTGACCCCTCCCGAACCTGGGCTTGGGGCAGGTAACCTTTCGCAGCCTGCTGCCGCGAGCTGAGAGCCTCCGCTCCCAGGTCCCATGGCTGGGTCCGGGGCAGGGTTTTTGACTTCAGGTCCCTCCCTCTCTACACCTGGGTTAGGGGCGGGGTTTTCGCCCTCAGGTCCCTCCCCCTCGTCCTAACCCTAACCCAGAAGAGTGGGGGAGTGTCCCAATCGATGGGCGGGATGGTCCCTCCCTTCAAGCAAGCCACAGCACCTGCCTGTGCAGCCTGTGAACTCGCTCCTGCTGCAGGCTGAGGATCTTTATCCTCAGACCTTTCCTTAACTGGCTGCTTTCCCCTTTCAGGCGTAAACAGCTTACACTGGTTGTTGTAACCAGCGGCCTGTTTTAAAACCTGTTCTGATGGCTCGCCCGCTGCTCCGAACGGGCCTCCTAGGGGCTCCCCTTTCTCTTCCTCACCGGGATGGTCTTACAGACGGGATCTTGGGCCCGGACCCACTTTAGGTCCAGGGCCAAAACTACCCCCCGTGTGCCTCCCTTGTCCCGGACTGCGGCTACCGGGCCTGCTCTACAGGGATCCCATAACTCTCCTTCCCTAGCCCTCTGCTCGGCTACCTCGTGGGTCCCTTGGTTAACCTCCCACGTGGTAAGGAGGGCTCCTAAAACTATGGCCAAAGGTTTGGCCATTCCCCCAGCCTGCTCATTCCCTGTAGATCCCATTAAGCTAAATGGGACCTTGTTAGACCTGGGTGGATTGGTCGGGTCTTCCGAATGGACCACCGTGCTGGAAGCTCCAGTGTCCACCGAATATCTCCCCTGCACCGTCTCCACCTGCATCTTAACACAGCGCCTGTTCCCCTCATCGTTTTCAAGCGGACACAGGTCGACAGGCTGCGCTGGTTCTAGTCATGGCTGTGGGTTGGATGGGGCGGATGGGGTGAGAGCACCAGTGGCGGCTGCTACTCTCCCCTGGCCAGTCAATATGGACCTCATTGTGTCCAAAAATGACTCGACCGCTGCGGGAGTGATTCCTGCCTCCGCCTTTTGGGCTGGGGCTGTGGAATTCTTTCCCTTGTTATCTTTCCAAGGGTTTTTGCACTCCTTCCGCCAGTGACCATCCTTCCCGCACCCGTAACAATTCGCCTTTTTGTTGGGTGGGTTACTCCCTTCCTGGTGCCACTCTTTCCTACCCGGTCCGGGTTTTACCTCATGCACCTTCCCCTTGGGTGGGTGTGCATCAGCTCCCCGACCGTTTTTGTAAGCCAGAGTGAGCTGCCTAATCACCGTGAGTTCGGTGGTTTGGGGATTTTTGGGATCGAACCAGGCTTCAGCCTTGGCCCGGACCTGTGGCAGGCTGTTCGCCACCAGGCAACGGAGCCAATGCGTCAGAGAATCCCTGTTCAGGAACGCCAGGTCCACCGTCCCCCGGCAGGCCCTCCGGTACACCGACCACAGCCGGTCTGAAAAAGCCTGCGGGGTTTCCCTGAGAGCTGGATCGTTTTCTCTACACGGGAGAAAGGACTTCCCTCATCCATCCCCAAGGCCTCCAGAACCGCATCGCTAAGCTCCTCGTACCCGCTCTGCCCCCTTTTACACTCGTCAGAGAGGGATTGGAGGAGATTACTCTCCAGGGAGAATAGCAGCATTTTGGCCTTCTCCGCATCATCGCAGTCGTTGACGCTGGTGGTTTGCTCTATTTCCCTGAAGTGGATCGAGGGGTCTCCCTTTTCGAAGAACCTCGGGAGATGGCTGACCATAGCCCTAAGCTGTTGGGTGTTAAAGGGTAATACGAACTGGTTTTGGAGGGGTCCTTCAATGTCGCCATTAGCGGGTGGGCCGAACCTCCGACGCCGTGCTGGGCACATCGGTCCCGGCTCCAGCTTCTCGGCCGGGGGTTGCTCTACCTCCGCCTCCAGCTCTGGCTCCACTTCGGGTTCCACCCCCGGTTCCACCCCCCCTTGCTGCCAAACCTCACTGAAACTTGGCGCTACGGGTGGTGGCCATTGTTATGTTCATTAATAAATAGACATTCTTATTATGAACACAGCTAGCTTTTGCTAGTTACTTTATTGAGCCATGTGGACTTGGTACAGTATCTGTAGAGATGCAGCATTGTGCTCCTGTGTGCAGGCTGCCATCTTGACTGTTGCCTTGTGGGTAGCCTAGCCTCATGGGTAATGTAGTCTTAATGTATGTATAGCTGGGTAGTGTAGTTTTTATACATACAGCTATATACAGCTCTACTGCTCCACCTAGTGTCCACCACAGAATGACATGTTATTGATCACTACAGCCATGAGGTCTCCTCTCTCTCAACCGGGTCGTCCCTGGGCACCACCGGTGACGTTGGAACTGTCCTCCCCTCGTTCCCCATAAAATCTGCTTGGCCTGCCTTTGGGCTTATGAGGCATACCATGCCTTTTGCCTTCCAGAGGGCCAGGCTCAGATTTTCTATCCTCTATCTACAGGAGCCGTGGTCTGCCTCCTCAAACCCCTGTTCACTTGCTAGCTTATACGCTGCCTTTACCGCCTGTACTTTCTCTTCCTGCTCCCTGATCTGCCTTGCCAAGCGGGCGTTCTTCTCCCGCAACCTGAACTCATTTCCCTTGGCCTCGGTGACTTGGCATCATAGGTATTCCAACTGGGCCTTGTGTTCTCCCACTAAATCCACTCTCTCCTGATTCAAAGCCTGTAAAGCTACTAATAACTTTTCCCCCGCAAGAGCCTTATCCTGGATCTCCAGGGCTGACTCCCTCAACTCGACTGCCTGTTCTGCAACGAGCCCGTCCAAGAGCTGGACCTGCTTTTTAAAACACATCAGCCAAACTACCTTCTCTAAGGTCTTCTTGTGTTCCTTTCCCTCTGTCCACTTAGCTGCTGCATCTATCGGACGCCCAGCCCTTAACAGAGTGGTGATCCACTTCTTAGTGATATTCACCTTGCTAAACACATAATCAGAAATCCTTTCCTCCATTACGGTTCGCTCATCCGAACCGCTGTCCACTGTATAGCAACCTTATTGCCGGTGTCCTGCCGCGGTCACCATTTCTGTAGGGGGGTGGCGTGTGGTGGTGTTTGGCATGTACGCCCAGTCAGTTATGCCTCTGACTGTTTTGTGAGCAGTTCGAATCGCTCCCACGCCCCTGGGTTCTAGACACCGGACTTAGGTACAAGGCGGCGGTACAGAGAAGACTCGAGTAGACAGGTGGTTGGATGTAAACAAAACCAAAATTTTATTGAAGAGGAAAAACTGATACAATCTTATGGAAAATTACTAGTGTACACTTCTACAGGAAAAAAACACAAAAGAATAATGGCCCAGAAATTCGGGTCCCAACGCATGAGTAAGCACGGAGTACTCACGCATGGACCCGATGGAAGTGCCGGTTTCTTGCAAGCACTACGCATGTGAACGAAGGGGTTCAGAGGTCGAACGCATGCGCGCAGGAGTCTGCGTGTGCGCGTTGAACTTCCTTTTTTTTTACAGGTTTTTCCGTGCGTGAAGGCCTCTACATTTTACACATTTAAAAACCAGGCGTAAGGACTTCATTTTAAAAGGTAAGTGGTCAATTAATTAAAATTAGAAATTTTTTCCCACAGGTTTATTATTTTTAAATATTTAAAGTAAGGTAAGTGTACTTTCAGCCCCGTTTTTTTATAAAATTATTTTTTTCAAAATTTAAATTATTGTTTAAAATAGTTATTTAATGTTATTTATAGTTTATTTAAAAAGTGTGATTTTTTAAAATATTTATTTGAAGGTTAAGTACTGTTTTGTGGGCCGGAGTTTTCATTAGTTTGACAGTTCTTTCTACGCACTAACTACGCCGCTGGATCACGCAAGCACAGCGTGCCGGGAGCTGGACCGGGCCACAGAGAGGAAATCCACGCAGGCCCAGGCCTCAACTGCCGGCGCGCTAGGTAAGTGTAGGTCGGGGGCTTGCACCCGCGGGAAGCCCCCAACACAAATTTCTGGGCTAGTAACTAGACTTATACAGGGAATGGGGAACACATGGCACATTGAGGGAAAACAACTATCTTAACAATCCCCTTATCCTTATCCCACCCCCTATACCTAACTAGATTAAGCTATGAGGGGTCAGAACTTCATGCTCACCAATCAAAAGCTTTGTTGGACTCAAAACAGTGGTTGGGTTCGGGGTTCACTCTTGGTGCTCTCTGGAGCCTATCGTCATCACGTGGTCTCCGGGCGCTGCAAGGGCATTGTCCAGGTTCGAGTACCCCAAAGTTAAAGTCTCTGTTTGGGTACTTTACCTTGCAGGGATGATTCTTCGTCGCCAGCCGCCAGTTTGAGTTGGTGTACAGATATTCGAAGGTCGGCTGAGGCTGAAGGCCCGACAATTCAAAGCCTTCCCTCAGTTCATCTCCTCAGTTGGTCTTCTTCAGCTGGTCTTCCTCAGGTGGCCTTCCCTCCAGTGGTCTTCCCTCCTCCCCTCATCGAGTCTCGCCTCGCCTGGCCTGAATTGTCCGTGTCCAACCGAACCGGTGCCGGGGCGATTCCAGATGGAGTGGGAAAAGGGCACGGGCAAGGCCAGGGGGTAAGCGCGGGACAGGGAAAGAGCGGCAGCCATGAGAGCGAGGGGCCGAAGAGCAGAGAGAGCAGCAGCACCAGCACACAGAGAGCGATTGCTACCCGAGGGCCTTCAATTATGCCTTTTCGAAAACCCTTATCTGCGCGCCAAATCAGGTTAGTTCTTTGTCTTAATCTTGGCGGGCTATTTTAAATAATGGTAGCAATCCATACTAACTGTTTTTAGATGGCCGGTAATCACATCTACCAGCCTGATAATTGACTTGTATTGTCATGAAAGTTCCTTGATGGGCCTGTCCAGCCTCGATGGCTCTGTTAATCTGTTTCCGATAATATATGTAGACTGCTTGATGGCCTTAACTATAGGCCTAAACTGAATTTAGATTTGTCTCCAATTCGGTCTTATGTATAATTCAGAGTCCTGTCTGGTTTCAAAATAAAAAGTCTCTCTTCACAGAAACCTGCAGCTTGGGTTTCGATCCACAAGCTGTCTGCGTTGCAGAATCCATTTTAAAATCTCACAGGCTTTCTGCCACGAGGCACGGACACCATCTTGGGTACCCTTTTTGATTTAAAATGTCCATGCAGTGTCCCGTTTATTAATAACAGACTTCGGGGAAATGCAGAAACTTTGCAAATCTTACAGTGGTGTGGGGAGGGGGGAAAGCAAGAGGTGCATGCTTACACCATTTGTAGCTTGTAAATCAGAAGAGATTTTTGAATGAGGGGGAAGTGGGATGTGAGACGGGGGATTAGGAATGAGGATACCATCATCTTGCAGTGTTTCGGCCGCACCTGTCGCCACAGGCTCAGTGATAAGTGCTCCAATGTTCTCCAGCACTGTCTCCTCCATTAAGGTAAGGTTTGCAGGTGCGGCTGTCTCCCTGCAGGTAGCCCAGGCTGGCTGCAGTTATCAGCCACCTTGTCCTGTAAGAGAGAGGGAAGTATGTCAGTGAATGTGGTGCAATGTGTTTGGGTGATGTGCCTGTCATGGTTGAATAGCTATCAGTGTGTGCAAGCTGTGAGATGTTGGTGTGAGGCTTACAGCAGTGCTAAGTGTGTGAGGGCGAGGTGAAGCCATGAATGTTAGGTATGAGTCGTGATTAATAGAGATTGTTGTTCGGTGAGTAAAGGTGGTGTGGTGAATTGAGCAGTGTCTGAGACTAGTGGTTCAGTTGTAAGGATATGGCATTTGAAAATGAATTCACTCACCTTGACTAATGGTCTGAGGTTATTTAACTTATTGCAGCACTGCATCCAGGTCCTTGGGGCTACATTGCTGGCATTGACCCCGACGGCTAGCTTCCTTTTCTGTATTTGCCTGGAGGGCCACCTGGCCCCCTGTGGAAGCAGGACCTCTCTCCTCCTGTCCACCTCCTGCACCAAGGCCTCCAGTGCTACATCCGAGAATCTTGGGGCATGCTCTATCCCCTGTTGTGCCACTGTACTTCCTCCTGCTCACACTCTGTTCCCCAACCAGATAAATCACCTCCTGCAGCCAGAATGCACCTCCCCTTTGCAGGCTGGCTTTAAGAAGTGCAGTCTAGCTTTAATTGGTGCTAGCCTGGCACAAACTTGGAGTCCCTGCTGAGCGTGCAGCCACGCAGCAGCACATTCAGCGCTGAGCTGCACACCACAATCATCCAATTAGCAGGCAGCATGAAGTTTGTGTGCTGCCTTCATTACTTTGAACAGGCACAGGTTGATCCTGCATCGCGATCCTCAAACCCGTTTTCGGGGCAAACAAATGTTTAGCCCATTATCTGGCCATTATCACATTGCTGTTGGTGGGAGCTTGCTGTTTGTAAATTGGCTGCCATGTTTCCTACATTACAACAGTAATTTTACTTCAAAAGTATCTAATTGGCTGTAAAGTGTTTTGGGGTGTCCTGAGGTTGTGAAACGCGCTATATCAATGAAAGTCTTTCCTTTTACCTAATTGTTAACGTCCTGAAACAATTTTGGATGTATACCATTAGGGCCACGGGATTAGGAACAACTATACACTTTGGGGGCGAATTTCGGTTAGGTCCCACTTGGGGCGGTAACCGAATTATCGCCGGAGATTTAGCGCCCGGCGTGGTACTTCAGCTTACCACACCAGTGTGGAAGAGGAGCGCTATTTCGGGCGCTCCACTTCCTGTCGGGGTGGTGTCGGTTGCGGCCACACCTCCCTTTAATTAGTGCCCCGCGAGCAGAGTTCAGCCCGGCTACTGATCCACAAGGCTAGCGCTGACAGTGCCTGCAGCAGCCTCGCGGGGCACCACCGAAATTCTGCCATGGGGTGGTAAGGGGTCGCGGCGGGGCACTAAGCGGTCGCGGTGCACGCCGATAATGTGGTGCCAGAACATGAGCAGTGTTTGATGTCACAGATCTCCATGGGCCCTATTACCAACATAGACCTGTTGACCAACAGAGAAAGAACCAACAAAACCCAACCTGTTTGGTTGATCTCAACTCTACCTTCTCACCATATTCCTCAGTCACCTCCTCTGGAATCCACTGATACGACATGCTTCAATAGTATCTCCATGGTAAATTAACCTCAGTGTCTCTAATGCCTAGAACTGGAAATTCTAGTCAGGCTATTGAGCCACTGGAACTGGGCTGGGGCAGACCTTCCCGACAACCAGTCTGCACTAGAACTGACATCATCCCCAATCCCGGGGTCAGGGCCATTAGTATAAAGGGGGTGGACACTTACAAGACATTCTCTCCACCACCCTCCCTAAGACCAAAGAGCTGAGTTCCTGATCCTTTGCAGCCCGCTCAGTGTCGCTGTATTCCAAAATTTTAAATATACAAAATAATCGGCACACAGTAAGCAGGGCAGGGAACATGAGAGCAACAGCCTGAAGCCCCCGAGGGGGACACTTCCGGTCCCAGACTGGCGAGGTCGAGGCGGGAGCACGGCCCCGATAAAACAAGGAATCAGAGTGGCTGTCATTATTGAAAGAAAAAAAACCAGTCAGTCCTCTCCCGCAGGTTACACGTTCCCACAGACCAATCAGATCACTAGAGCCGTGTTAAGGATATGGGTCACATGACACCATGGAAGAAAGAAATTGGCCTAAAAATAACAGAGTTGTGGGTCATGTAATTCCTATTGACCAATCAGCTCTCTAGGAAGCAACAAGATAGAGACTGAACCAGTTTCAAATGAAAAAATTCAGGTGGTCTCCTCTGGCTTGGAGCCAAAATAACAAGAACTTGGAAATGAGTCTGAATATTTTTATGGTACTAACGCACTTGGAGCAAAATACTCTCTCCATTATTTTAATACAGGGGTTAACCTGTTTATTTCAAATAAATGAACATCTCTGTTAAAATAGGAGAGAATAATTTCATACAAACACATTTTGGCCCAGAAATTTGGGTCGGGGACTTCCCGCGGGTGCAAGCCTCCAATCTGCACTTACCTTGTGCGCCGGCCGTTGAGCTCTGGGCTCCCGTGGAATTCCGATCCAGGGCCTGGTCCAGCTGCCAGCGCGCAGTGCTTGCGTATCCCAGGGGCGCAGTTAGTTCGATGCGTCCTCTGGGATCACGTGGACCATGGGCAGCCAATCGGAGCAGGGAATGCTCCATTCATAAGTCTGGCAGGAAGCGCTGTCAAGACTTATAAATACTACGGCCCCAAAATAGCACTAAATTTTTTTAAAAATCACATTTTTAAAATAAACGATAAATTACATGAAATAACTATTTTAAACAATAATTTAAATTTTTGAAAAAAATAATTTTATTTTCTAACGGGGCTAAAATTAAACTTACCTTGCTTTAAAGTATTTAAAAATAATAAACCTGTGGAAAAAATGTTTTAATTTTAATTAATTCACCACTTACCTTGTAAAAAGCAGGCCTTACGCCTGCTTTTTATATTTCTAAATTCTGCAGGCTTACGTTCCCGGGAAAACCTGTAAAAAAAAACGAAGTTCGATGCGCACACGCAGCCTCTCCCGCGCACGCGTTCGACCTCCGAACCTCTTCGTTCAGAGGAACGGAAGTGCCGGTTTCCCGCGCATGCGCTGTGCATGCAGGAAACCGGCACTTCCATCGGGCCTACGGGTGAGTACCCCGTATGTACGCACCCGTGAAGACCCGAATTTCTGGGCTATTAAGTGTTTGTAACATCACACAAAATGATCTCCAGACCGGTAAAATTAGAAATGGTGACTGTAGAATTACCATTGAAATGGTGTAAATCACACATCCAACACTGAGTGAGAAAGAAGGGTGTGGATTAACTTCTGTTATACCACCCAAAATGGAAGGATGAATAAAATGGGGTGAGGAAGCCTTCAGTTCTTCTCCTCTCCTGAAGGCATTGACTCAGTAGTGGTGCAGTCCCATGGGTACTGGACATCCACCAATATCTTTGAAGAAGTTTCCAGCATTGCACATACCTGAGACAATACCTCCACAGAAAAGCTGAACCCTTCCAGGTGCTGCTTTTCCAATAGGTCTAAGTGTGGTGTGAGTCCTCTGCAGCCTCTCACAATGTTAGGATTTTCCATTGTCTGAAGGTTCTTCCATTGTCCGAATCCTCTGGACCTTTCCAACCATTTCTTCCTAACCTTTCTCTAATATCATTGTGGCTACAGCGAGCAGTGCAAGGGCTTTGTTTCACTCCACAACCAACAGCTGTTAAGTTTACTGCCTGTGTTAAAGACTGGTCTGAATATTTCTTACAGAGCTGGTACAGTTCACCATCTCAACGTATGGACTGTGAGAGACACTGTCAGCATCAGCACAGATCAATGACATTAATAAAATCGTAGCTACAGTTTCTTTTTATTGGTTATTTTAATACTCAGTCTCTGATATTACAGAAAATTAAAGTTTCTCATTGGAAAATCTGCATCTGCAACTATAAAGCTTCATTATTTTTTAACCATTTTAATCCATTTTTATATCCTCTAGTCGTAAGTCACCCGGTGGAATTGAACCACTTCCATTGAAGAGGCTGGAAATCAGGGAGCTGCGAGCGGCTCGTTACAGAGAGAGAGAGAATAATGTTCAATGTTATACCGGCCATCGCGTATAGCGGGTAAATTGAGCAATCCAGGTGAAAGCGGTCAAACCAGTGCAAAAGATTGTGGAAACTCGAGCATAATTTACGTCAAGCGTAAATCGAGCTTTCCACGATCTTTAACATTTTAAAAAACATTCCAGCCGAAGATGGCCACGCACCAAGATCGAAGGAATGAGGATAGCGAGTCCATTTGCGGACGTTCAAGGAGGGTTTTCAAATTGAGCTCGTTTACATAGGCACCCAGGCACTAGTGGGCACGATTTAATAGGTTTTACATCTTAAAAATACTTAAATTACTAAAAATATGACTGGTGTACAACAATGAAACTAATACATGGTTCAGTATAGTTTTTAAAGTCATTTTCAGTCACTTTAAATCAGGTTGATCACAGGTGAAAGACTTATTAAAAATGCTTATTTTTTGTGTAACATCCATTTTCAGCTGTATTAATAAAACTGCACCATGTTACCACTCTTAAATACATCAATGAATGTTTTTTAATGCAAAAAAAAAAAACTGATTACATTCTACTACACTGACAGATTGCACTGGTTCTTGGAAAATTTAACATTTGCGAATATTCAAACATATTTTAGCAGAAACTTGAACTGTAAGCTGTCCAGTGCAATTTCAAGCGCAATTTGTGCCCAAAGCAGAAACTCGACCCCGCTGTGTGTAGTTTCAGCTGGGAAAGTCAGCGTTGACCTAGATAGAAAGGCGTAATTCACAAAGAGCACTTAGATATTCTTCATTGTCACAATCAAACTCCAAGGCCTTTTCACAGCACTCAATAGCTTCACACTCCTCCCCATCCAGCTGGTGCAGTAACCCAAGAACACCAAAGGCCTTGCTGTCTCTGGGATTCCTGTCACGTTGTTTTGTTGCAATCTTTCTCAAGTTTTCACGACACAATTCTTATTCTCTTGTGCCACGTTGGATTTTAAGTCCTTCCAGAAAATGGGTGATGGCTTTTGATTCAGATCTTTTATTACGCAGTTCAAATAACCCAGCCTGGAAATATATTGCCTGCTTATTATCAGGATGAATATCCTCTAATTTCAGAAGATCGCTGTAGATCTGCTCTGCTTTGAGATTTTCTCCATTTAATGAACATATTCCTGCAAAATCCAGTTTTGCTTTAATAAAAGTTAATGGGCAGGGCTCAAATGCATTTTCAAAATGATACTTACATAGTTTGATCAACTCAGCTTTCTGTTGAAAAGCAGGATTGCGAGGGGTTTTGCTGCCTGGATTTTTGATCAGTTGAAATATTTTTTTCTGTAACACACACCTATTTGGTGGTGTAAGAAGGTAGAGTTTGGGCTAATTTCTAATGCTTTCTTCAACAGCCCCACAGCATTTTCCACATGTCCTTCTCTTCTCAAAAATTTTGCTGCATAACGAAGTACATGTGGAAGGTCAGGGGACTTCTGCAATGCTTGTTTAACTAATTTGTGAGCTTCTCCCTGTTTTAGTGCCAACAGCACCATGGCAAAAGACTTGTCTGGATCAAGCTCCAGCACACGTTGCAACTGCTTCACTGATTGACTGGGTTCACCACTCTCTGGGGTACCAGAAAACCCTTCCAGATGAAACAGAGCAGTCGCATAACCCATATTCCATTCAGTGTCGTCAGGATCTTCCTCCAGAGCCTTTTTAAAACATTCCTTTGCCTCTTCATAGTATTTCCTTGTAGATTTCAACAGTGACCAACCCTTCTCCCCGTATACTTCAGGTATCAGTGCTGTATACCGAGAGCCATTAGTAAATCGTTTACAGATCATCTCCAGCTTGTCGAGGTAGGACTGGGCCTCTGTCAGTTGTCCCATGTGATAATATACCCAGGCATAGTTTCCATAGGTGATGATGCTTCTTCTTTCAAATTCATGTTCATGATTCTCCCTCAGAATCTTTTCAGCTTCCTTTAAGTTTTGAATTGTCTCTTCACAGTTGCCTTGCAGACAGCATATGAAAGCAAGTTGGTTGTGTGGCATGGCCTGATATTTCACACCAGTCTGTATTGAATCTTGCATTCTTTGCTTCATATCGTCCAAGTCAATGTTTTCTTTCTGTGGGCCCCACGTGAAGTGACATTGAAGCTGATCGAGCTTCTATTTCAACAAATCCTTCTGTGCGTTGCTGCAAGAGAACAAAATCTTTCCTAATCCATCCTACCTGCAACTGTACCTCGTTCATTTTGCATTTTTGATCCTTGTGATTAATTCCAACGCTGGCCTTTGACTATCACTAGATGTACAGCAGAGATATTTACCAATGGTACATTATTAATTGTAAGAAAAACATTTTGCAGGCTCTCTGCTGAATATTGTTGGCCTTGTTATTCGAGCATCAGCAGGCCTTGTCTGAAGATTGCCTAGCCTCGGGTGACCATAATCCACGTTTTCTGGGGACTGTCCCCAGGTTAGGTACTGCGTCTCCGGGCAAACAATGTACCCGGAAGAGTCCCCCGTTCTGGAAAATATTCCCCAAATAAAATGTTGAGTGATTATAATTGGTTATCGCAGGCGAAGCTGATGTTTAAAATCAACAACCTTGGTCATCACATGCTGGTGGCGCCGTCCACTATGTCATCAAACCAGGGGTGACTGATGATTGATGGCGCAACTGACCAATCAAAGCAAGGGAATTTGAGCTGCATCTATGGCATGAATAAATTAGACGAATAGAGTGCGGGCAGTAGAGAGAGGAGGGATTATCCGGTGAAAGACGCAGGGTTAGTGGGTGGTGTATTTGTGAAAGAGCTGAGTAAGAATGGAGAAAAGACAGCGCGCCAAATTTAAGAAAGTAACTTAATTTAACCAATATCTTTTAAGTACTTGGGTTTGTTGTGTACTTACTAATTGAGGTGCTTTATTCAACCCTTAGTTCTAAAGAACTCTGGCCCCAAAAAACATATTTATTTTGATAGATGCTGATTGAGCTGTTTGTTTTTGTTTCAAATTTCTAGCATATGTAGATTTTTTAAATCTTATCTAATCACTCTTTGCAGCTCACAGATTTACTTTTTAGGCCCTTTCGTCTTTGTTTTTAGCTTATGTGCTGTGATACTGAAATAAACACTAGTAGTAAATTAGTGGCCAACAGTTTAGTGGGAATGGGGTCAAGGGAGCCAGGAAGTGTGTCTCACTCACATAGAAAGAGCAGGAGGTAAGGGAGAAACTAGAGAAAGACATGGGTTCAGGGCTAGGGCACAGGTGAGCCTTTGGAGAGGTTTGGCTTGACTGACAAGGGGATTGGTGGGTGTGGCAGAGGCAGATGAACAGATGGTCTTAATCTTTCTGACAAACAAGTCTGTGAGCTCCTTCCACATTTCGTTGGTGAGAACATTGGCAATTTCATGATACATACACTGGGGACAGTTCTGAAAGCTGAAAACCCTCAGCTATAGGAGGGAAGGTGGACTGGAGCAGAATCATAGAATCATAGAATAGTACAGCACAGGAGGCCATTCGGCCCATTGAGTGTGCCAGCTCTTTTGAAGAGCAATCCAGTTAGTCCCACTCCCCCGCTCTTTCCTCATATCCCTCCAATTTTTTCACTCAAACATTTATTTAATTCCCTTTTGAAGGCTGCTATTGCATTTGTTTTCACTGCCCTATCAGGCAGAGCATTCCAAATCCTAACCACTTGTTACGTAAAAAAGCTTTTCGTCATTCCCAGCCTTTCCTGTCTTTATTTCAGCTTCCCAGCTTTCCAAGTTTTCCTTTTAATCTCCTGGTGGAAGTATGCTTGGTGAAATCATTTTTTTTGTTCATCAAACACTTGATGCAATTCGTGTCAAAGCACGTCACTGAATGGAGATAACGGCGTGGGGGGTGAGGGGGGATGTCAGGATATGACCTGTCCTAAGATCACCTTATGTGGCTCGGTGTCAAATGACACTCCTGTGAAACATCATGGGATGTTTTATAACGTTAAAGGCGCTATATAAATGCAAGTTGTTGTTGTTCTCCCACTCCAGGCTTCAAACCAATTCCTCATTCAAACAGAAAAGAGGTCAGTTTACAAAGTTGCTAAAAGGTGAGGCTTTCTCCTGCAGCATAGAAGGAGTCAACATTCCAGCAATTCCTTGTCTTACAAAGATGTTAGTTAGGCTGCATATTCAGCATACAACTCCTTCAAAAGTTATTCCTTTGAGCCTCCACATCGCTCGTCCCAAGAAAGCCGCAAATAGGATCTCTCTGTGGATATAAACCAAGCACTCTATTCCCCCTTTGCTTTCATCTTTATTATGTCAAAGCCTTTGGTATGTCTGCGATTTAAACTGCGCCTCATGCCTTTTATGCCTGTGGTCCCTCGTCCTTTGTGTCACGTTCCCTAACAACATCCGCGAGGGAATTAAGTTACTTACTGAAAGAGTCCAAGTATCTCTGGCCCTTGCAGACACAGTGCGATTGACTGTCACATGAGCAAGCGTTCTAATCTTTCAGCTGTTTTGAGAGGGTAAAGCTGAGATCAGACTAGCACAAAGTTAAGATGTTCAGATAATTAAGGGCCATCTACAACATACTGCAATGTGTAAAATAGTAATCATTAATAAACAAAACCAATTTGCAACATCCCAAGGATGTTACGCTCTGCAATCGGCTATTTAAATTCAAGTTAAAATAACTCAACAATGAGGGTGTCCCTTCATGGGATTGTGATGAATACATCATTGTGATCCTAAACTCTATAGATCAAGACTTGCATTTCTATAGCTCCTTACATGGCGTCAGGACGTCCCGAAGAGCTTTACAGCCAATGATTTGATTTAGAAGTGTAGTTACTGTTGTAATGTAGGAAATGTGGCAACCAAGTTGCACACAGCAAGATCCCACAAACAGCAATGTGATAATGACCAGATAATCAGTTTTAGTGATTTTGGTTGAGGGATAAATATGGACCAGGACACCGGGGAGAACTCCCCTGCTCTTCAAAATAGTGCCGTGAAATCTTTTATGTCCACCTGAATGGGCAGACGGGGCCTCAGTTTAACGCCTCATTCAAAAGACGGTCAATGTTACAGAGGTGGAAATGGGCGGTCTTTGTGATGGAGGGGATTATGGAGTTGGAAGTTCAGGGACACTGTGGTGGCAAACCATTTGGTTCAACCTGACATAGTGACCAGGGAACAGAGAAGGAATCGGTGGCCAAGGAATGGAGCTTATGGTGGGGCTGCAAGCAATGGCTTAGATGTTCCCAATGATTATCTGGAGGAACATAAGAACATAATAAGTAGAAGAGTAGAAGCAGAGTTAGGCCTTTAGGCCCCTCGAGCCTGCTCCGTCATTCAATAAGATCATGGCTGATCTTGTACCTCAACTCCACTTTCCTGCACTATCCCCATATCCCTTTTTTCCCTTAATATCCAAAAATCTATCGATCTCTGTCCTGAATATACTCAACGACTGAGCCTCCACAGCCCTCTGGAGTAGAGAATTCCAAAGATTCACCACCCTCTGACTGAAGAAATTTCTCCTCATCTCAGTCCTAAATGGCCGACCCCTTATTCTGAGACTGTGACCCCTGGTTCTAGACTCCCCAGCCAGGGGAAACATCCTCCCTGCATCTACCCTGTCAAGCCCTGTAAGAATTTAATATGTTTCAATGACACCACCTTTCATTCTTCTGAAACCTAGAGAATATAGGCCTAGTCTACTCAATCTCTCCTCGTAGGACAGTCCCCCAATCCCAGGAATCAGCCTGGTGAACCTTCATTGCAATCCCTCTATGGCAAGTATATCCTTCCTTATGTAAGGAGACCAAAACTACACAATACTCCAGGTGTGGTCTCACCAGGGCCCTATATAATTTCAGTAAGATGTCTTTACTCATACTCAAATGCTCTTGTAATAAAGGGGAGAGAGGCTGCGATGGGGAGGGGGGAGAGCGGCCATGATAGGGATGGGCTACAATGGGGAGGGGGGGGGAAGAAAGGCAGCGATAGGGAGGGGGGAGAAAGGCCGTGATAGGGAGGGGGGAGACAGGCTGCGAGGTGAAGAGGGGAGTGAGGCCACAATGGGAAGGGTGGTTGGTAATTGGGAGATTGAAGGCCAAATGCTTCCTTAGAAAATGTAGAAGATAGGAGCAGGAGTAGGCCATTTGGCCCCTCAAGCCTATTCCGCCATTTAATGAGATCATGGCTGATCATCCAAATTCAGTACCCTGTCCCTGCTTTCTCCCCATATCCCTTGATCCCTTTAGCCTTCAGAAATATATCTAACTCCTTATTGAATATATTTAATGAATTGGCTTCAACTGCCTTGTGTGGTAGAGAATTCCACAGGTTCACCACTCTCAGTGAAGAAATTCCTCCTCATCTCAGTCCTAAATGGCTTACCCCTTATCCTTAGACTGTGACCCCTGGTTCTGGACTCCCCCGCCATTGGAAACATCCTTCCTGCATCTAGTCTGTCTAGTCCTGTTAGAATTTTATAAGTTTCAATGAGATCCCCTCTCATTCTTCAAAACTCCAGCGAATATAAGCCTAATCGTCCCAATCTCTCCTCATACATCAATTGTTATGTCCTGACCCACAAGGACTACTGAGAAAGACACTTACTTTGTGGAGCCAACAGCTGCCCCTTCCCTTCCAGTGCCGGGTTTCCCGACCCCTGGGAAACCCGCTCACCAGCAGTGAATTTTAAATCAGGCTCCCAATTGAACTGTGGGAGCCCGATGTAAATATGTTAATGAAGTGCCCCGGCTCTCCACAGCAGGATACTCGGTCGCCCTGAGATCCACCACTATATATAAGGTGGTGGGTGTGTGCACCACATGTTGGAGACACGTTCCCTGTATTTAAGCCTTTAACACCCCTCCGACCCTTTCCTGACCGTCGTGGAGGCGGTGGGTTAATATCAAGGCCCACGTGGCTCTCTCCCCTCCACAAGCCGGTCAGGTTACTGCTGAGTGGGGCACCAGCAGTGGCGGGGGCAGGGGCGGGGTTGAGTGGGGGTTAGAGCTCACAGAGCGGGGCAGGTGGGGGTTAGAGGTCACGGAGCAGGGGAGATGGGGGTTAGAGGTCACGGACTGGGGAGGGGGCTATTGTTGAGGTCAGCGCACGGGGGATGGGGTGCTGTTGTGGCACTAAGTTTAAGAGGCGCAATTTTCATGGCACTTCTTAGGCAGCACAGGCTTGCCTATGGAGACTGACTCTCACATTGAGCACAAATAAAGAGTATTGGACCCAAATGATGTTGAGGTCACAGCAGATAATAACAGTCTTCATGTGGGTGGATAATCAGTTGGGCCACTGAATAACGCAAAATCTGTTTTTGTTTGCCGATCCTCTGGGATGTTTAATTTTCTGGATGGGTTTCCTGACAATGAAACTGCAGGAAATGAATTTCTCGCACCTGCGCAGTTCCAGTTTAGTGCAGCGACGTCATATTCAGCGTCTTCCAAGCCGCGCGGGCGTCCTGCCATTTTCAAAGTTTAAAAAAACATAAGCAGCATAAAGATGGCGGCTGTGCGGTTGTTCGGTAAAGAGTAATGGTAAAAGCAGAGCGAGCCCGGCATGTGAGTGACGTGACAGTGAGGCCTCCGATTCACTCCACCCCCAGCACATCCAGAATCAGTCAGTGAGATGTGAGGATGTGCTGCTGCATGGCCGGCTGACAGCTCGGTATGGGGGTGGGGGTGGGGAGGATGAGCTGAGGGGCTCTGTGTGGAGAGGGTGCTCTCTGGTGACGGGGGTGGATGTCTGTGCGGGGACACCCGGGAGAATCCGAAGGGTGGGTCGCTGTGTGTCCTGTTCCACCCCTCCCAGAGCCTGGTATTGGTGTCAGCTGTGGTTCAGTGGGTAGCACCCTCGTCTCTGAGTCAGAAGGTTGTGGGTTCAAGTCCCACTCCAGAGACGGGAGTACAAAATCTAGGCTGACACTCCAGTGCAGTACTGAGGGAGTGCTGCACTGTTGGAGATGCCGTCTTTCAGATGAGACGTTAAACCGAGGCCACGTCTGCTCTCTCAGGTGGAAGTAAAAGATCCCACGGCACTATTTTGAAGAAGATTAGGGGAGTTATCCCCGGTGTCCTGGCCAATATTTATCCCTCAACCAACATCACTAAAACAGATTTTCTGTAATTATCATATTGTTGTTTGTGGGAGCTTCCTGTGCGCAAATTGGGTGCAGCATTGCAACATTGCAACAGTGACTACACTTCAAAAACTACTTCAATGGCTGCAAAGTGCTTTGGGATGTCCTCTGGTCATGGAAGTCTTTCTTACTTTCTTTTGATTCAGGGGGTGTGTGTGTGCATGGGGGATGATTCAGGGTGGGTGGCCGCGATTTCACCTACTGAGGTGGGCTCAGAGCGGCTGAGGTAGGTGACAGGTAGAGACCCCACTCACGGCTCCATCCCGCTCTGTGAGAAGAATTCTCCATTGATTGGGCTTGTTAACCCCGCCCTGCAAGATTCCCGGCCAACTAAAAGGAAGTGGGTCTGATGAAATAATTTGATGATGCGTCATCAGCCGGTTTTCTTAAAGGGGCCATGTTTACATTCATTTTCACAGTTGTGCTGTCTGTGTTCTACAGCATTGAAATGCTGCAAACACTGACAAGCACTGCACAGAGGTGCACAGCTGCATCCAGGCTCTCCTTTGACTCCCTCCATATTCTTAGGGAGGGAGTCACAGCATGCAGGGAGGTTCTCGTCCCTTCCAATGGGCGGAAGAGATCTCCCCAGGAAACCAACGCAGCTTGGTTGCCCAATGCACAGGAGGGCACAAGCAGGGATGTCGTCAGGAGGACCAGGCTGCAGTGATGCAAACCTTTCAATGATCTCAGTAGATCACGAAACGTTAATGCCAAGCCACACTCAACCTCATCCCCATCACTCTGCCTTCCCTACCCTACTCCTGCACATCATTACTCACACCAACTTACCTTGCACCTCAACGCATCCCTCGCTATCTACATTATCACTTCCCCATCTCACTAGCCACCCCTCACACTTACCCTCATCTTGTTGCAAGCATACTAACTGAGAACACACAAGGGTAGGCACTTGGGCAGTTTAGCCAATGTTCATGTGAAGTTTCTGGTAATGTGCTGTCAAACATTGAAATCTTTATTTTCAAAACTTTGCATTCTTTGACAGACTTGTATTGATTGAGGAAGCAGCTTATACATGTTTACATTAAGATTTGTAACCAATCCGTGAAGGTGCATGTGGGTCAAGATCCAATCAGGTGGCAGGAATGAATTGTGCATGAGCTGGGCATGTGTATTTTAATGTATAAAAATGTAGTGAATGCTGTAACAATTTGGAGAAGTCTGGTTAAAGACAGAGCAGAATTTTCTCCCCACCGGTGTAATAATGACAACTTGACCATCGATCTGAAAACCTTGTGTCGAGCGTTGGTTTAAAATACGCCATAACAGGGCTGATCGTGGTGGAATTCTAAGGACCAAGGTGAGATTTTTTCAAGGGCACCGATGCTGCTGGAATAGATGGCAGCTGAAGTTGAGATGACAGAAGCGATCTGTCAATGGTGAGTGAGAGAGCTGACTCCAAGGAGGTGGCATTGGATAGAGAATTTACTCCAAACACTTCCACTGCATAAAACTCAAAAGTGGGTTCCAAATCATGAAGGCTCCAGCTTCTAAGATTGGGAAGTGAACAGCTATGAAATGTTAGGTTTTAGACCACATTTGTAGCTGGCACCTATTCACAGCAATGGAGAGTCATTGAGAACCCGACAGGCTTATCAAACGTGATGGCCGCTCTCTGGGAACCTCGTTGAAAACCTGGTAAAATGGTAAGTACATGGGAAAATGGTTCTTAACTACCTTTTAATAAGCTTTTAACTATCTAAATTGGCTGACCCACTGCTTGGTGTCGGGTTTGTTCAGGGATGACAGACCCGACACTTGGGAAACTGGCAAGGAGCTGGGTTTACAGCGGAATACCGGCCCGCTGTCAATCTTTGTGATTTTGACAGCAGACCCGCCTCCTAACCCACACTCTGAGCGCTGGTAAAATTCCGGCCTGTGTGTGTATGGGGATGATTCAGGGTGTGTGTGTGTGCTTGCTGACCTTTACTGGCACCCATTCGACAACACCTTAATTTAAAGATTCTCATTCTTGTTTTCAAATCGCTCTGTGGCCACGCCCGCACCACCCCCCCCCGCCACCTCTGTAGCCTCCTCCATTGCACAAGCCTTCGACATCTCTGCGCTCTTCCAATTTCGGCCTCTCGCGTGTCCCCGATTTTAATCTCTCCACCATTGATGGCCGTGCCTTCAGCTGCTGGGGCCCTAAGCTCTAGAATTCCCTCCCTATTCTCTCCACCTCACTACCTCTCTCTCCTCTTTTAAGATGCTCCATAAAATCAACCTCTTTGGTGAAGCTTCTGGACATCTGTCCTGATATTTTAATGGCTTTTATGGACTTAGATGAAAACTTCTTGCTCACTAAATTTCCTTGCTTAAAATTAATAATTTGTTTTTTTGTCTGAGACATAGGGCTGGAGGCGGGACTGCCGGGAAAGTTGCAGAATTTGGGGGCAGGTGGCAAACCCGCCCCAACCCGCCTCCGTGGCCTCTTGCCAGGAGGCGGGAAGCCGTCCTGCTCCGGGTCCCGTCTCCTTGGAGGCGGGAAGAGATTAAAGCCTATTAACTGCCTGTTAGCAGGTATTTAACAGGCAGAAAATAAGATTTTTCGTCCTGAAGTGCGGGCTTCCCGACCTGGGGAAAACCCGCCGGGGTGTAGGAGGCAAATAGGAGGTCTGCGGGGTCGGAGGGGTCTGAAAGTGTGATGTAGAGGTGAGTGATGGGTGCAAGTGTGGAGTGGTAAGTGTGTGAGGTGAGTGTAAAGTGTTCGAAAATGTTAACTTACCTTTGTTTCTACCTACAGCCTTCAGCTGCTGTGGAGGCGGAGTCCCCGACATCTCCATTGTAGAGACCACAGACTGGCTGTTGCATCCTCCGATCCAACAGCCAGCTGATTTCTGAAAAGTAGAAAGGATTGATGAGTCCTGAACACAAGGGCTCATCAAACTACACAGAATGTCAGTGTTTGACAGCTTCGCAGAGCTGTCAAACGAGAACATTTCTTCTTTCAGAAGTTCTTGACAGATGACACGTCATACGTTGACATGCTCTGTCACTGACTTCCCCCTAATTGGCCTGCTGAGCCTGCCGGGTGGGCTTAACAAGGTCAATCAGGGGAAATTCCCGCTGGTTGGCCACAAGTTGACAGAGGTGAAACTGAAACCCCGCAAACAGCAGTCCCGCCTCCAAAAGCTTCCCATTCAGAAAATCCAGCCCAATATTTTCCATCTGTCATAGCCTTATGTGCAGATTACAATGGTCAGTGTCAAAACTGGGATCTTCAGCCTCTTCAGCGTCTTCCAAGCTGCGAATGTGTCCCGCAATTTTTGAAGATACTGAAGACAGACATGCGCATAACCGACTATTAGGAAACGGAATCCATTGTCACAAGAGTACTGGTACAGCGGGATGAAGCACAGCATTCAAAATACCCCAGGAAAAATATTGAAGAATGGTGAGAGACAGCAGGGAAGGTGCAGAGGGACAGCAGTGACCAGGAAAGCTGCAACCTGTAAGATAAGACCGAATGAAGGACACCCGCATTGCTGATGACGTCACTTGAAAGTTCCAACCTGTAAGATAAGACGTGGTAAACAGCCTCTTTCCTGTGTGTTTCTATCACAGGAGGAGACCATTAGGCCCATGGCTGATGTGTTCAGTCTGAGCACGAGTCAGCAATGGCCTGTTCCTGTTCCTGCACCTTCCTGCTCCATGGTCTCTGTAAACTCCTCCAGCCCTACAACCCTCCATGCCTAGGCTCAAAACTCTGGAATTCTCTCCCTAAACCTCTCCGCTTCTCTACCACTCTCTCCTCCTTTAAGACGCTCCTTAAAACCTACCTCTTTGAACAAGCTTTTGGTCACCTTTCCTAATGTCTACTTCAACAAAAAGAAAATACTGCTGATGCTGGAAATCTGAAATAAAAACAGAAAATGCTGGAGAAACTAAACAGGTCAGGCAGCATCTGTGAAGAGAGAAACAGAGTTAACGTTTCAGGTTGATGACCTTTCGTCAGAACTGGAAAAAAGCAGGAAATGGAACAGATTCTTAAGCAAGTGTAGAGGCTGGGAAAGGGGGAGAGGATAATGTTTACTTCTTTGGCTTGGTGTCAAATTTTGCTGCAGCTGGAGAGGGTGGTATGGGTTACTGTAGCCCTGATTTGCCAATGTTGAAGGTGGAGAGGGTGGATTGGGTTACTCTAGCCCTGATTTGCCAATGGTGAAGGTGGAGAGGGTGGTATGGGTTACTGTAGCCCTGACTTGCCAATGGTGAAGGTGGAGAGGGTGGATTGGGTTACTGTTGCATCAATTTGCTGATGGGATTGTTGTGCTGCACTGAGCAGGAGCGGCGCCGGTCTGTCTGTCATCACCCGACGCCCTTTGCCACTCCGGGAGCGGCTGCTCGCTCTGGGTCTGGGTCACCTTGTATCATCGCTACCAATGCCAGCCTCCAGGGAAAGGGGTGTGGGACACACAGTGACCCACCCCTGGATTCTCCCGGGCTGCCCCTGATATACATCCGCCCCCTGTGCCTGGAGAGCACCCTCCCCACACAGAGCCCCCACACCTCGTGGTTTATCCTTCCCACACTCACACCGAGCTGTCAGCGGAAGAGAGGAGATTGGGGAAAAAAGATCAAAGGCTGGCAATGGATGAGCAAGGAGAAACATCAAGAGCAAAGGAGCAGACCAGCCCAAGAGTCATGTAACCTCACACAAAAAATATTAAGAATTCTGAAAATAATTACAATAAATGGGACACAAAGCTCAAGTACTCACATTTAAAGCAATTCCCAGTTTAAAGATGTTTTCTCTTGTCTTGACTTTCTTGGCGGAGACTCCAACATGAAGGGTTTAAAGATCACGCTGAATGAAGGTACATATGTGCATGCCTGATGACATCACCGCGCATGCCTGATGACGTCACCACGTAAGATTGGATGTGTGCATGCTCGAGAAATTCGATTTGTGCATGTGTGAACACAGCCTGGTGGAGCCTGTCAAAGGAGGACGCATGCCTGATGACGTTAACGCATTAATGTTCAACTGCGCATTCGCAAACTCGAACACATACACGAAATGTGGCCGATATGTGCATGTGGAAACATAACAATGCGAAGACGGCATTGCTGTCAGGGTGAGCTTGGCCATGAACTTTTATGTGTCGGGCTCCTTCAAGGCTGGAGCAGGCGATATTTCCAACATCTCGCAATTCGCCGTGCACTGTTGCATAAGAGAGGTCACTGAGGCTCTGTATGCAAAGAGAGCTAAATACCTTTCAATCTCACTTGCCAGAGAGAAGCAGGCGGAGTGAGCACACGGCTTCACCAGGATAGCAGGCTTCCCCATGGTGCAGAGTGCAATTGATGTACACATGTCACTTTGTGGGTGTCGCATGTCGACTCTGACATGTACCGCAACCAGAAGGGGTTCCACTCCCTCAGTGTCCAGCTGGTGTGTGACCACACTCAGCACATCATGCAGGTCAGTGATCGGGATCCTGGCAGCAGTCATGATGCCTTCATTCTGCAGCCATCCTCTGTACCGTGTGTTTTCATCCACCACGAGAAACCAGTGGGTGGCTACTGGGCAACAAGGGCTATCCGCTAACCACCTGGCTCATGACTCCGGTGCACAACCCAACCACACATGGACAGCATACATATAACGAAAGCCATGCTGCCACATGGAAACTGAAAGAGCAGACCATTGGCATCCTTAGAGAACGCTTCCACTGCCTGGACAACCCTGGAGGGGCCCTGCAGTACTCGCCAGACTGCGACTCAAATTCCTCATGGTCTGCCACATGCTCCACAACATCGCAATCATGAGGGCACAGCCCTTACCACCACGTATATGGTAAAGAGCTAAGGAGAAGGAGGAAGAGGAAGAGGAAGAGGAGCAGGAAGAAGATATGAGGAGGAAGAGGAGGAGGAGGCAACCAACACAGCCCTTTTCTGGCCGGGCTATCCGTGATTCACTCATTTGACTGTGGTGCCAGTGAACGCAACTCCAATTACCCATTCAGCAACAGTCCCATACCTTACCTCCCTCTGTTACTGACCATCACAGTGTCCCCTTGGCCACAATGCTACAATAAAAGCCACCACAAAACAAACATTCCTAACAAATTTTTAAATCAAACCATCCAATATTAAGTTCTGACAGGCAAAATCAAGGGCACTGACAGAGTGGCAGTGGTAGGAGGATGAATGCTGTCAACCTGAGAGAGGACAGCAGGTTCTTGCTGCAAGAAGCCACGTCCACTCCCCAGGGTGGAGCCTCAGTAATCCTAGTAATCTGTTGGAAGACAGATTGCTGGAAAGCTGTGACACCCTGCAAGCCCCTTTCAACACTGGTAATCGCAGCCACGAAGGCAGCAGTCTGTGCCTGTGTGGCAACAAGCTGAGCTTGCACGACCTCAGTCTGAGCTTCCACTGCAGCACTCAGACATTGGGTGGCTTCTGCTTGTGCTGCAATGGAAGCTGAGACATCGGCCAGCAGATGCCGCATCATGATTGGGTCCACAAGTGCATTAATCGATTTACCCCTCTGAAAGGAGAAAGGCCCACGGGGAGGGTTTTGGTGTGGGGAGGGAGCAAAGCAAGAGGTGCATGCTTACACCATCTGTAGCTTGTAATTCAGAAGAGATTGATAAATGAGGGGGAAGTGGGATTGTAAGGGGTGGTGTGTGTGGTCAGCTTTGCCTCTGACTCCCTGAGCGGTTCGAATCGCTCCCACTCCCTTGGTTCTAGACCTGGACTTATTTGGGGGTTGTAATGAAATTGCCGCAGACAACTGAGTTGGTGAAAAGAACTTGGATTTTATTTGAGACAGGAAAATATAAACAACACAATAAATCTTATCACTCTAAAAGGGGGAACACTTCGGAATATATGAGGGAGAATGACAATAGACAGAATATTTCACCCCTACCAATCCCACCTTACTAGCTAAGTTGGACTCTAAAGGATCAGGGATAATGCTCACCAAATGCAGGAATAGTTGGTAGAGTGGAAAAACTTGCAGATCTTCGGTTTCTTCCGAGTTGGTTTCTTGTTGGTCGCAGTGGCCCAATATTATCTAGTTGTTGGTAATATTATTGGTTGTTTGTTTCGCGGGGCCCTTGGTTGCCGCGATTCCTTTCCATTCTCCTTCTGTTGTCCTTCCGTCGATTGATTGTCCCGAGGCTGATGTCTTTCGAATGTGCCTCTTTCTGTGTCTGTCCAAACTGTACTGTACTGCTGACTTCAATTCACTGACTGCTGTTTCAATTCTCTGACTGAACTGTACTGCTCGAACTGATCGAACCCATCGAACTAACTGATTTCTTGTGGAGACAGGTCTTTAGTTTATCCTAATTAAGGCCTGCTTATCTGCCTGCCAAATCAGTCTCGGTTCATTGTTAAATTTTGGGCGGGCTCGTTAACATTGATCTGTTCAAATTGTTTAATTGGTTTTGGGATGGCCCTATCGATTGTTTAACCTCTTGTTTAATTGTCAGTTTTGTCCTTAGTCTTCGAGTTTCCTGTGGAGCCTTGAGATTCTTTGTTGGTTGGCTAAATGATTTGGTTTATGCATGACTTGGATGGCTTCTGTGAGGCTGTTCTTCCGTGGGTCTATTTTCGGCATGTAAATGTCTTGATAGGGGCTAAGTGACGTTTACAGTTTCCCCCAGACAGTTTGATTACCTCGAATACTCAAACTGGCTACTTCATAGGTAGATCCCAAATTCTTTGTTGCAGCCTTTCACAGGCCTGGACATGTCTTTTAAAATAGCCAAATCCTGGGGTTTTGACTTTAAGCCCCTTTTGGCCCAATATTCTTTTAAACAGTCCAAAAATCTCCTCTTTGGGGTAATCTTCTTGGTTTGAGGGAATCTGCAGAATTTTGCGAACCTTACAAACCCCCCTTGATACTTTAAACCCTATAGTATCATGCAGTTGTGAGCAAAATTTTCTGACCCTTGGGAACTAACCTTTCCCAGTATTATCTAAACTAAAACCCAAAAAACAAAAACATTCTCCCGTTCCCTTTAGGTGTAGTGTTTACACAGATATACAAGGTATGAAAAATTCAATTACATTCACATCCAAGCACAGAGGGGGTCCAACACCCCTGCACCACTTGGAAAAATTACACACATAGGAAAAAATAATGACACACACACTCATCAAACTTTATTTTTTATAACGGTCGAGGTTGGTTTTATACCTGGTTGTAAACTTTATTTTTGTCCCATGCTCCCTCATGTTGAGAGCGGAGCATCTGGTCCCTTCACTTGCACTTTGTACACAGCAAGTAGAAGACTATGCCGAGCTGGCAAACCACTAAAAGATGTGAAGCCAGTCAGGGGACCTCTATATTTTCAAAAATGTCCCACCAGGGTGGAACTACAATATCCAAGATCTTTGCCCCTATCTCGACTGTCTTCTGCACTAAAGTATAGAAATGTTTCTGTGAGATGACCACTGCTTTTAATAGGGCGGTAAGATGTTCTGGTAGAGGGGGAATCTCATAGCTGAAATGTGTTACGTAATTTTGCAGGTTGGTAATGTTTTCCCTGACAGTGAGGTGAACAGTTGAGGGTTAAGGGACGGGTACAATCCATTCCTGGGCCACTTGAACTTCTGCCTCGGGGTTAAAACAGAAACTGCTGTCACTCACCGGACACCAGGTGTGCTGTCCATGCTGGTAGTGGGGTGCACTTGTGGTGCCACAATGGGGGTGATTTTCATTCAGAAGTCGGGAAAGAGGCGGGACTACAACTTTCGGGGTTGTAGTCCCGTCTCCATCGAGATGCGGCCATTCCACGCGATTTTAACTTGATTGACCTTATTGAGCCCGCCCAGCAGGCTCAGCAGGACAATTAAGGGCCACCCGGCAACAGGTGACGTCACAGACTGAAATTTCATCTGTCAAGACGTGTTGACAGATGAAATATCAGTGTTTCACAGCTGTTTGAAGCTGTCAAACACTGACAGTCTTACTTCTAACCTGAGCCCTTCTACGCAGACTCAGTTAGAAATCTCACCAGCACTGAAAGCTGCAGGCTGTCACTTTTGACAGTTCACAGCCATTCTGCTTTCTGTGCCGGCTGGATGATGGACTCCCGAAACCTGGAGGAAGGAAGGCTGCAGAGGTAAGTACAGGTAATTTAAACTTCTTTACTTTAGACACACCAAACACACTTACCTTTGCACTCATGCACCCATCACTCACCTGAACACCAACATCTCGACCCCTCCAAGTCCTTCAACCTGACGGCCCGACTCCTCTAACTTGGCGTGGTTTGGAGCCATTGGGAATCCCTCACTTCAAGCTTTAAAATAGGGATTAGGCTAAAAACTGCCTGTTAACTACCTGTTAACAGGCAGTTAATTGTCACTAATCCCTTCTCGCCTCGGGTCGGCGGGTCCCAGTGCGGGGCGGGTACCCACCTCCTTTGAAACTTACATGGAGGCGGGTTTTGGGCGGGATGGTGTCGGGACCCACGAATTCGGGACTTTAACCCCCCGCACACCTCCAATCCCGACTCCACGGATCAATGAAAATCGAACCCAATATGTCCCACCCCATATGAATGCTACCTGTGGGGAAACATGGCCTTGTGCCATTGCCTCCATGGTACAGTTCACAGGTTGTGCGCCAGCAGCTTTAAACCCGCACTGTGGTCTCGAATAGGCATTCAAGTGCTGGGGACACAGTATTATGCATGCTCCCCGGCTTCGGCACCCGGAGAGGTCTGTACCTGTCATAGCGTGCTCCCAATTTATGACATAAGGTGGGACCTATGCAAAACGGACGTGTGCACCCCCTTGAATGATCCCAATGTTCTCCACCCTGTATACCGGTGCGGGTCGGGCTGTCCCACCCATGACTGGCATCCTCACTACTATCCCCATGATAGTGTGATTGGAAAATCCGCAATCCACTGGAACAGGGTAGGCTTCAGAGGCTAGGCGGAGCTGACACGGGCTCAACGAATTACTAAATGGGTGGAGGGCTGCAAGGTGCTTGTTGCTAATCCAGGAGGGGACTAAACCTTGTTTTAAATCCTCCAGGTTGCTGCGGCCCTCACCCAGCAACCATGCCCCGTATAGCACGCACACCTCATTCTGTGCAGCTTGATCCAAAGCATTTCTGTCCTCCTGTATAGCTTGGTCCTCATGTAGCTCTGAGCCTACCACTGTGTTCTCCTCTGTTAGGATTTTTTTTAACTGGGTCTTTAAACAATTTATCTGAGTTTGTAACTCTATATCATCTAGGCTGTTTATCACTGAGGACCCTGTACTATAAGCAGTGAAAATGTCATTCCAGGTTCCTCTCCTTTGTCTCCCTGCACCCATATTATGCTCAGGATGGAAACCGTACAGTTTCGCTTTGTCTACCCTGACAAAGTCGAATTCAGAACATTTTCTAAACATTTCCTTCAGCACGGCTTGGTACAACTGTTCTGTCTCCTTAGGGCACCACTCAGGTAAGTGCACCTCAGTCAGGTTTAGGATCACTAAGGCCACTGCATAGTGTACCCCCTGGTACAGCAACTTATCGGTTGGCACTAGGACTAAACCCATTCCCTGGTCCCTTGGTGGTGGTAGGACACCTCTGGGCTATAGTCCGTGATGTTGCGGTCGTGGGCAGGTGCTTTCAGGGGTGGGTTATGAGTTCGGTGGTGTTGACTGGGATTGGGGCGTGTGGGATCGTGCATGCATGCAGGCTGGAATCCCACTCTATCCCCTCTCCGGCATCTTGCCATTGCCGGTGGAAAATGATGGATATGCCTGTAGGGCAGACCTTCTCTGACCCCCAGATACAAACATAAATCCCCTGATCCGGCTCCCACCACTTGTCCTAGCACACACTTGTAAGGGGTTTTAGATCGCAGAGGTTTCTCTCTCTAGAGGCCTCTCTCTCTTACACAGTAAAACCTTGAGTGGTTTGACCCACTCGCCCCTTAGATTCTGTACTCTGGACTTTGGGGCAGGAACTACAATGTAGAGAAAACTCTTGTAGACCAAGTTTGATGAAACGAAATGAAATTTTATTGCATATGGAAAAATAAATCAAATGCAAGCAGATAAGAGAGTACATGGGAGGGAAAAACACAAACAAATCATAACGACACAATACTAACTGAGGCAAATACAGGCATCTTATATTCTACAAAAATCATCATGAAATAAGGAAACACATGGAACATCGAGGGATAACAACTCATGTTAATTGTACCCTTAAGTCCACCCCCCCACCGTTAAACCTATCTAGATCTGATTGTGAAGGGCCAGAAACATGCTCACCAATCCAACTAGGAAGTACCAGGTTTTGAAAACAAGTCTAGGTTTTGATCCCTTCAGGCGTCCCATCTCCTCGTGGATCGTGGAACCCCAGCGAGCTGCGTCACACCTCTCTCCTGAGGTGGGGTTCGGGGGCGGCTGGACACCAGCTGGCCTAGATGTCGGCGGGGTCGGGGATCGTCGGCTCGACCCTGGTCAGAGGAGCCTTGGGCTGGCCTTCATCGTTTCTTCATTTTATTTTTGTCTCTTGTCCCGAGATGGGAGAGGGCCTCTCGTTTTCGTCAATGGCCCGGGGTTGGTCGATGATCTCCCGCTGATTGACCCCGGGGCGGGATGCCGGCTCGAACGGTCTTCTTGATGGCGGCTTAGTCTCCTTCTTCTTCCTCTGATGGTGGAGAGGAGTTCGCTGATCTTCTCCCAAACCAGCTCCTCTTTACCCAGCTCAACAACCGCCAGATTTCACTGTTCGAATACAACTCTCCAACGACTCAACTGTCCGACAACTGTTCAACTGTCCCAATTCCCCTTCAACTCCTCCAATTATACTTTTCCTTCAAAAGCCTCCATTTCCCACCCAAAATCAGGTTAGTCTTTGTTTAACTTTTGGTGGGCTGGGAGCACAGCGGGGTAGTTATTATATTTTTAAATATTTTAGATAGCCGGTAAAGGCCCATCTCTGGTCTGGAATGACCCTCATTGTTTTTAATGTCCTGCTGGTCTTGTTATCTAGTCCTTGGTGCTGTTCTCATGAATATGAAATTGTCCCCTTTTGCCTGGGTCAACATTTAGATGGCCTCTGTCTCCAGGCCGATCTTGACTGGATCTGCATCTAATCCATATGTATATGTGGGGGTCTGGTTTCGTTCTCTCAGAAACAGCTTCCAGAACTTACTGTGGGTTGAATCCACAAAGCTGTCTGAGGATTCGCAGGAACTATTTTAAAATGTCCCAATAAGCCGGTCACGTGGTATCGTGGCCATTTTGTCTGCCCCTTTTTCTGGGCTTCTTTTAAAACAGTCTTTAAAAATCATGGCCTCTTCTGCCATTTGACCCTTTATAATATAAAGTTCAATTTTGCGAATCCTACACTCCCCCCTGATGATACTGTAACTTGCTTGAAGTATCATAATTATGGGTGAGCAAAATTTTCTGACTTTCCACAATCAAACTATCCCCAGTATTTAACTATCTATGACCCCACGACACATGCATTTCCCATTTCAGAAAAATATCTAGTGTATAATGAGTATCTACAGATGGCAATATCTTGGAGATAAAATCTGACAACTTACTTCCAGGTGTGGAGGGGGGCCTTATACCCCTACATCACCGAGTGCATACACACTATCTTTTAATAATAACAACACATCTAATTCAAATGCAATAAGAAAAATAAAGTACACACGAAAATTACAATGTACATGAATACATATCAAAAAATAATACAGAGGAGGGAGGGAAAACTTTAACTTTATATAAAGCAGCAAGATCTAAACGGGTGTCTCTTCTTCTACCCGCACATAATGCTCCCTCCATTCCCCTCTATTCTCATACTTTTGCAAATGTTCGACCTTTTTACAGTGTGCAAACAGTAAATAAACTACAATGACAACCTGGCACACTACAAGAATGTGGGAGGCTATCCTAATCCATGAAGGGACTTCTATATTAGTGAACAGGTCCCACCATGGTGGGGTCACTATGTCCAATATGTCTGCCCCTATCTCTAAAGTCTTCTGCTCCAGTGTGTAGAAATGTTTCTGTGAAACAACAACGGCTTTTAATATCTTGGTGAGGTGTTCAGGGAGAGGGAGAATGATTATCCAAAATGTGCAACGAATCACTGCAGATTGGTGAAGTTCTCTTTAACAGTGATATGAACAGCGGAAGGTTCAGGAATGGGGACAATTCACTCCTGGGCCACTTGAACTTCTGCCCTGGGCTTGAAATAGAAGCTGCTGTCACTAACCGGACAACAACCATGCTGTCCATGCTGGTAGTGGGGCACTGCAGTGGTGACGCATTATGTCCCACCTCCTATATATGCCACCTGCGGGGTCACATGGCCTTGTGCCATTGCCTCCATGGTGCAATTTATAGGCTTCGCGCCAGCAGTTCTGAACCCGCACTGTGGTTTTGAATGGGCATTCAAGTGCTGGGGACACAGGATGATGTGTGCTCCCCGGCTCTGGCACCCCGAGAGGCCGGTACCCATCATTGCATGCTCACATCGAATGACGTAAGGTGGGACCCCTGTGTAGCGAATGTGCGCACCCCCCTGAATGACTCCAATGTTCTCCACCCTGTATACCGGGGCGGATTTGTCTGTCTTTCCCATCACCGGCATTCTTACCACTATACCCATAATGGTACGATTAGACCGCCCACAGTCCACTGGGACTGGGTAGGCCTCTGAAGCTAGTCTGAGCGGGCACGAGCTCAATGCATTCTCAAAAGGGTGGAGGGCTGCGAGGTGCTTGTTGCTGATCCAGGAGGGGACTAAACCTTGTTTCAAATCCTCCAGGTTACTGCGGCCCTCGCCCAGTAACCACGCCCCGTATAGCACACAAGCTTTGTTCTGCGCAGCCTGATCAGACGCGTTTCGATCCTCCCTGATGAGAGCATTTACCGTTCTGGCGTGTTTTTCCAGCTCAGCTATAATTTCTTTTAGGTGTAGTGTCATGGCCTGGTCCTCATGTAACTCAGAACCCACTACCATATTCTCGTCAGTCAGTATCTTTCTTAGCTGTGTTTTTAAACCATTGATCTGGGTTTGCAGCTCCACGTCATCCAGTGTGTTGATGACGGAAATTCCTGTATTAAAAGCTGTGAAAATATAATTTACTGCACCCCTTCTTTGTCTCCCTATCCTGTCCAAGACCTCATGTGGTGTGGTGTACAATTCGGCTCTGTCGACCTCGGCAAAGTCGAATTCCTAAAACTGTTTAAACATGTTTGTTAACAGGACCTGGTATAATTGCTCCGTTTTCCTGGGGCACCACTCTGGCAATCGTACCTCGGTGAGGTTTAAAATCACCGAAGCCACCGCGTAGTGCACCCCTTGGTACAGCACCTGACCTGTGGGTACCAATACCAATCCATTCCCGGGTCCCTTTGTTGTGGTGGGGCACCCTTCCTTGAGGGCTTTAGCTACTGGAACTGTGGGCAGGGGCTTGCGGGGTCGGGTGATGAGCTCCGTGGCATTTCCTGGGATCTGAGAGTATGGGACTCCGCACGCCCGTGTGCTGACGTCCCACCTCATTCCTTGTCCAGCATCCTGCCACTGTCTTTGGAAAAAGATGGAGACGCCTGTGGGGCAAGCGCGTTCTGAACCCCACATACAGATGTAGATCCCCTCATCTGGTTCCCACCATTAGTCCGAACAGACACTCAACACCCCATGAGTTCCCGTAATAGTCCAATGTGTGTTGTTACCCAGTCTCTCCCACTCCACAGTGGAGTTCTTCATGGTGCTGCTCAACTTGCGCAGCCACCATCAACGATTCAAAGGTACCCATCAGTGGCAAACAAGGCAAATCTTCCTCCCAGCGGTGACGCTGATCCTGGGTGCGATGACCCTCACCCTGGGGCACATCAGAGATGTTTCCCTGTATGCAAACCCCGTCTGGCTGGAGTATTCAGTAGAGTTCGACCCCAGCCAGCCTGGCCACCTTCCTTCATGGAAGTAGACAGCAGTCTCTTCAGCGTCCCGTGGGCCGGTTCCATCAGTCACGATGGGGCCTGTTGCCAGAGCACCCGTAAATTGTGGAGTCCTTGGTGTGGCCCCGATAGGCCCAGGTCCATCCGATCATCATGAACGCAACGAGGATCCCTCTCATCTTTTCTGGCTCCTGTAACAGATCGAACAATATAGCCAGGCTCCCGAGAGATTCTGGCTTAGGTGACGGCATGATCGGGTCTTTCGACCTCGATCCAAAAATACACACATACTGGGCAGATTTCAAAACTACTTAAAATCTAATCACCTTAATATTTACACACCTTAAACTTAAACTTAAACTTAACTTATGTACAGCGCCGCCCGTCCCCGGGTGGCTTGCCTAATCACTGATTGGACTGCAGCTCGCCGCTCCCTGTGGCGGGGCTGCAGTGACCTGTGGCTTGGGTTCCCCGCAGCATTTTGCTGTTAATCGGGGACTGCGTTTTGTCAAGGATTTCTCAAGTCGGCGTTTACTGGGAGCGGGGGACTCGGGCCAAGGTTTTACTGGCTGAGGCGTTCGAGTCGACCTGCGAAAAGGTACTTTGGGCGTGGCTCCCTTAGCGAGTGGACCTTCGGGTGGGACCTTAGCTCTCACAGCCCGTGGCTCTTCCACAACTGTGGGCTTCGGCTCCCTCCCCTCAGGCTCCGCCCCTTTGGGATTTGGGCAGGCTCCCTTGGCGAGTGGACCTTCGGGTGGGACTTTAGCTCTCACAGCCCGTGGCTCTTCCACGACTGTGGGCTTTGGCTCCCTCCCCTCAGGCTCCGCCCCTTTGGGATTCGGGCAGGCTCCCTTGGACTGTGGGCTTCAGCTCCCTCCCCTCAGGCTCCGCCCCTTTGGGATTCGGGCAGGCTCCCTTGGCGAGTGGACCTTCAGGTGGGACTTTAGCTCTCACAGCCCGTGGCTCTTCCATGACTGTGGGCTTCGGCTCCCTTCCCTCAGGCTCCGCCCCTTTGGGATTTGGGTCTGTGGCAGACGACTCCTCCTCACCTGTCCCTAAAGGTGGAGGATCTCTGCCCCCAATTTCTACCTCCCCCATGCTCGAGTCGAGGGCGGGACCTCCGTCCTCCGACTCCACCTCCTCCAGAATCGTGTCGAGGGCGGGACCTTGTTGTTCGGGCCCCTCCTCGTCTGAGTTCCAGGCCACAGGGGAAGCCTCCCCCCAGGTGGGCAGGACAGCTTCTCCTTCCAAACAGGCTACAACGCCAGCTTGTGTGGTCTGTGACTCATCGCACGTCTCAGGTTGAGGATTTTTACCCTCAGACCTGGCTTCGGTTGCTGATACTCTTGCACCCGGTTTAAACAGTTTGCACCGTCTTATGTGAAACCACTTGTTGCGTCGGGACACCTCTACTGCGCGACTGGCGTGGACCGGTGGATTTTTCACCGATTCCGGTCTATCCTCCTGGTCTACGGCTCTCTCGCCAGCGCATAGGGTTAGACCCTAGAATTTCACTTCTTGCTGGCCAACCCGCGCCTTCGTTGGGTTTTCCTTAACACTTTCTATCTCTTCCACATTCGTACCCGCTCCCCAGAGACAATGATTTCTCAGGTCCACGTGGATCCCGTGGGCCACCAAGAAATCAGACCCCAGGACTCCCATTCCACCTCCCACCTCCCACTTCATTAGTGTACACTTCCACGTGGTGCGGAGTGATCCTAAACGAATGGAGAGGGGAAGAGAATGTGCGCCAGCCTGTTCTTCGCCCGTGAAGCCCGACAGGAGGTATGGGACCCCGGTGGACAGAGGCGAGGCGGTGGGGTTATCTGCGTGGATTACAGTGCACGATGCTCCCGTATCCAACAGATAGGTCCCTTTTACCTCCTCCACTTCCATCTCCACGAGGGGTCGTCTCCATACATCATATCGCAGCGCACACAGGTAGACGGGCTGTGCTGACTCTAGTCATTTGGGCACAACGGTCGGGGTTTCGGGCACGACAAGACCGGTGGTGACAGCTATTTTCCCCTGTGAAATCATCAGAGACCGCATTGTCTCTATGATTGATTCAATCGCAGCGGGATCCATAACTGCACCAGCTCCTTGTGCTGGGGCAGGAGCTACGGCTTGGGTTTGGGCTGGTGCTGGGGCGGCGGTCTGGGCTTGGGCTTGGGCTGCGGGAAATTTCCCTTTATTATCCTTCCACGGATTTCTACAGTCCTTGCGCCAATGTCCATCTTTCCCACACCCGTAGCAATTGAGCTTGGCTTGGACAGGGCGATTCCCCTCCTGACGCCACTCCTTCTTGCTTGGGGCTGCGGGTTTTGCCTCATGCACCTTTCCCTTCTGGGGAGGTGTTTCCTGACCTCTACAATTCTTGTACGCAACATTTAGCTGACGGAGCACCGTCTCCTCCGTGACACCGGGACCTTGGGGATCAAACCATGACCTGGCTAGGGCCCGTATCTCTGGCAAGCTGTTGGTAAGCAAGCAACAGAGCCAATGAGCCTGCTGTTCGTCGCTCATTGCAGCCCGTTCAGGCATACCTGGACAGCTGCGTCGATACACTGGCCACAGCCTTTTTGCGAAAACCCGTGGGGGTTCTCCAGATAGCTGCACGGTCCCTTCGACACGGTCGAACGGACTACCGTCATCCACTCCCATTACTTCTAAAACTTCTTCCCTGAGATCCGTATACCCTTTCCGTCCCCTCTTACTTTCATCTGAGAGGCACTGAAGGATTGTGCAATCCAGGGAGAAAAGCAACAGTTTCACCTGTTCCTGTTCATCACAGTCATTAATGGCTGCTGTTTCCTCTATCTCCCTGAAATGAATCGAGGGATCTCCCTTTACTGTGAGTCGTGTGAGGTGGCTCACCATGGACCTTAATTGCGGGGCAGCGTAGGGCACCACGAGCTGGTTCTGGTGGAGTCCAACATCGCCATTGGCGGCGTTGGGACCGAACCTTTGGTGCCGAGCGGGACACATTGGTGCCGGTCCCGGCTTTGCTACCAGTGGCTCTTCTTCCTCACATTCCACCTCGGCTACCTCCTCTTTTACCACCCCCTGTTTTTCTGGCCAAGTCTCAATATAGCTCAGCGGTGCTGAGGGCTTGGTGGCTGGTACCACAACTACTTCAGCTGGAATCGGCTGTTTCAATTCCTTTAAAAAGTCCATGTGACTGGCTTTCGGGCTGACGAGACACACCATGCCTTTTGCCTTAACCAGGGCCATTCTTAGGTCCTCCATGGTCTTTTGGCAGGGGCCGTGGTCTGTGCTCTCAAACCCATGCTCGAGGGCTAGCTTGTAAGCTGCCTTAACCTCCACTACTCTCTCCTCCTGCGCTCTTAGCTGTTGTGCGAGGCGGGCGTTTTTCTCCCGTAACCTCGTTTCATTGATCTTTGCCTCAGTAACCTGGCACTCCAGGTACTCTATCCTTGCCTGATGTTGACTAGCTACCACTTGGCGTTCCTGATTTAGCGCTTGAAGCGCTGTGATGAGTTTTTCCCCACCCATGGCCTTTTCCTCTCTCTCTGCTGACTGGGTTGTGATCCTGGCTGCCTGTGCTGCAACGACTCGGTCCAAGATCTGGACCTGCTTCTTGTAACACATCAGCCACACTGCCTTCTCCACTGACTTCTTATGCTCTTTGCTCTCTGTCCACCGGATGGCTGCGTCCACCAGACACCCATCCAGTAAGAGATCGGAAATCCACTGCTTAGTGAGATTTACCTTGCCAAAGACATAATCCGCTATTCTCTCATCCATTGCAGTTTGACCATTCAAACTCAGATCTACTACATTGCAATCCTGCTGCCAGAGTCCTGCCGCGGTCGCCATTTTCTGTAAGGGGTTTTAGATCGCAGAGGTTTCTCTCTCTAGAGGCCTCTCTCTCTTGCACAGTAAAACCTTGAGTGGTTCGACCCACTCATCCCTTAGATTCTATACTTTGGACTTTGGGGCAGGAACTACAATGTAGAGAAAACTCTTGTAGACCAAGTTTGATGAAACAAAATGAAATTTTATTGCATATGGAAAAATAAATCAAATGCAAGCAGATAAGGGAGTACATGGGAGGGAAAAACACAAACAAATCATAACGACACAACACTAACTAAGGCAAATACAGGCATCTTATACTCGACAAAAATCATCATGAAATAAGGAAACACACGGAACATCGAGGGGCAACAACTCATGTTAATTGTACCCTTAAGTCCACCCCCCCCTTAAACCTATCTAGATCTGATTGTGAAGGGCCAGAAACATGCTCACCAATCCAACTAGGAAGTACCAGGTTTTGAAAACAAGTCTGGGTTTTGATCCCTTCAGGCGTCCCGTCTCCTCGAGGATCGTGGAACCCCAGCGAGCTGCGTCACACCTCTCTCCTGAGGTGGGGGTTGGGGGCGGCTGGACACCGGCTGGCCTGGATGTCGGCGGGGTCGGGGATCGTCGGCTCGACCCTGGTCAGAGGAGCCTTGGGCTGGCCTTCATCGTTTCTTCAGTTTATTTTTGTCTCTTCTCCCGAGTTGGGAGAGGGCCTCTCGGTTTCGTCAATGGCCCGGGGTTGGTCGATGATCTCCCGCTGTTTGACCCCAGGGCGGGACGCCGGCTCAAACGGTCTTCTTGATGGCGGCTTAGTCTCCTTCTTCTTCCTCCGATGGTGGAGAGGAGTTCGCTGATCTTCTCCCAAACCAGCTCCTCTTTACCCAGCTCAACAACCGCCAGATTTCACTGTTCGAATACAACTCTCCAATGACTCAACTGTCCGACAACTGTTCAACTGTCCCAATTCCACTTCAACTCCTCCAATTATACTTTTCCTTCAGAAGCCTCCACTTCCCGCCCAAAATCAGGTTAGTCTTTGTTTAACTTTTGGTGGGCTGGGAGCACAGCGGGGCAGTTATTATATTTTAAAATATTTTAGATGGCCGGTAAAGGCCCATCTCTGGTCTGGAATGACCCTCATTGTTTTTAATGTCCTGCTGATCTTGTTATCTCGTCCTTGGTGCTGTTCTCATGAATATGAAATTGTCCCCTTTTGTCTGGGTCAACATTTAGATGGCCCCTGTCTCCAGGCTGATCTTGACTGGACCTGCATCTAATCCATATGTATATGTGGGGGTCTGGTTTCATTCTCTCAGAAACGGCTTCCAGAACTTACTGTGGGTTGAATCCACAAAGCTGTCTGAAGATACGCAGGAACCATTTTAAAATGTCCCAATAAGCCGGTCACGTGGTATGGTGGCCATTTTGTCTGCCCCTTTTTCTGGGCTTCTTTTAAAACAGTCTTTAAAAATCATGGCCTCTTCTGTCATTTGACCCTTTATAATATAAAGTTCAATTTTGCGAATCCTACAACTCAATCCCCCTCGGGTCCCTGTAATCGTCCGATGAGTATTGTTCCCCAATTGTTCCCAATCGACTGCGGGGGTTTCTTACATCCTTGCTCAGCTTTCTGAGCCACCACCACCTATCCAAGGGAATCCGTCCATTACATGTCAAACACACACGTTTCCCCTCGGTGACACTGACCCTTGTAGCAACGATCTGTGGGGCACGGGATGGTGGCCACCCCGTACGTGAACCTGGTCTGGCTGGAGTACTGGGTCGAGTTAGACCCCAACCACCCTGGCCACCTTCCCTCATGGAAGTAGATGTCAAGCTCCCCCTGCGGTAACAATCAGTGCTCTCTCTCCTGAGCACCCATAGATGTGGGAGTTCTCCATGTCTCCTCGATCACCGATGCTCACCCCTACCAGGGCGAGCAGGAGCAGAACCTTTCTCATCCCGATTTCCTTTCTGTAGGGACACACAAACAAAATAGCCATGCCCCGAGAAGGTTCTCTGGCCTGACACAGTTATCAAAATTCAAAACTTAAACTTATCCTATGCTAAAATTAAACCACTAGAATTCCAAACTGTGAAAAACTGAAAAACACACTTAAAATACTTCAGAAAGCTATATACATCCGCCGTCCGTCTCCGTACGGCCAGGCTAATTCCTGTTAGGCCTCTGCCTTTTGTGGAATCTGGGCAGCTTGTATGCCTGGACGTAAGGTGATCTGTGCCACCGGACTCGGAGAGTCCTCCTTAAAAGACCTGGGAGTTTCCCTGAATCCCAGTTAATCAGGGGAGTGTGCCCTCCTGTGCTGCAGCACACTACCCCCTTCTGTGCAGCTGCCGAGTCCCTATCCTGTCCTGTGGGTTCCCCGCAGCCTGATGTCGTAGGCTGGGGACCCTTCTCTCTCTCTCTGCCCAACGCTACCTCTCCTGTGAGTCCCTCACCTTTGCAGGCTGTAGGCTGGGGATCCGTATCCCTAGACTTGTCCCTGACCTTGGTTTTTCCCTTTCTGTTAAGGGTTCTCCTGGGGCTGGACCATTTAAAATGATACTCGGGTGACCACAGTAGTCTAGGCTGTGGTATGCGAGGAGACCTTCTTAAGGCTCCGGCTACTGGGGGTGTACCTGAGTCCCGCTTAATTGGTGGGAGTGCCCCTCCAATCACACACGTCACTGCCCCCAGCTTTGCGGTCTCTGAGTCTATCACAGCTGCAAGCTGCTGCTTTCTAAGTTAACACGGTTCGCCCTTGCTGGCCGTTCCCTTTCTCGGGTTTAAACAGTTTACGTTGCTTAATGTAATTAGCAGCCTGTTTTAAAGCCTCATCCGCTGCCCCGAACGGGCCTTCTATGGAGTCCCCATTCTCTCTCTTTACCAGGACGGCCTTAAGGACGGAATCCTGGGCTTGGACCTGCTTTAAGTCCAGGGCCAAAGCTACCCCCTGTGTGCCTCCCTTGTCCTGGATTGCGGCTACCGGACCTGCTCTACAGGGATCCCAGGACTCTCCTTCCCTGGCCCCCTGCTTGGCCACATCGTCGGTCTTTTGGTTACCCTCCCACGTGGTATGGAGGGATCCTAAATCTATGGCCAGAGGTTTGGACATTTCCCCAGCCTGCTCGTTCCCTGTGAATCCCATTAGGCTAAACGGGACCTTGTTAGACCTGGGTGAATTGGTCGGGTCTTCCGAATGGACCACCGCGCTGGAAGCTCCAGTGTCCACCAAATATCTCCCCTGCACCGTCTCCACCCCCATCTTAACACAGGGCCTGCCCCCCTCATCGTATTCAAGGGGACACAAGTCGACAGGCTACGCTGGTTCTAGTCATAGGTCTGGGTTGTATGGGGCAGATGGGGTTAAAGCACCCGTGGCTGTGGCTACCTTCCCTGGGCCATTTAATATAACTCGGAGCGCAGCTACTATTGAATCAAGCATGGGGAGAGAGGTCGGTGTTTCTGTTTTTGGGGCAGGAGCTGGGGAGTTTTTTCCTACACTATCCTTCCAAGGATTTCTACAGTCCCTTCTCCAATGCCCACTCTTCCCGCACCCGAAGCAGTTACGCCTCGTATCGGAAGGGATACCCCCTTCCTGGTGCCATTCCTTCTTACCTTGGCTAGTTTTTATTTCATATACTTCTCCTTTTGGTGGGTGCTCTTCTATCCCTCTACCGTTCCGGTAAGCCAGGGTCAGTTGTCTGACCACTGTCTCCTCGGTGACCCGGGGGTCTTTCAGGTCAAACCAAAGCTCAGCCTTGGCTCTGATCCGTGGCAAGCTGTTTGCCACCAGACTTCAGAGCCAGTGGGCCAGCTCATTCTGGTTCAGGTGAGCCTGGTTGAGAACTCCATTAAAGGCACTCCTGTACACAGGCCACAGCCTGTCTGCGAAAGCCTGTGGGGTCTCCACCCGGGAGAACAGACTACCATCATACATCCCCGTCGCCTCCAGAACTTGATCCTGGATGGCAGCGTACCCGCCCTGTCCCTTCTTGCACTCGGCAGAGAGGGACTGGTACAGCTTACCATCAAAGGTGAACAGAAGCATCTTGACCATCTCTGAGTCGTCGCACTCATTAATGCCTGCTGCTTGTTCCACTTCCATAAAGTGGACTGAGGGATCTCCCTTGTGGGTGAGTTTGTCCAGGTGGCTTACCATAGCCCTAAGCTGTTGGGTCCCATGGGGAATCACGAATTGGCTTTCAAGGGGCCCCTGGCCCCTACCACCCCCAGGTGGGCCAAACTTTTGCTGTCGAGTCGGGCACATCGGCCCCAGCTCTGACCTTTCCTGCATTTGTTTGCCCACTTCACCCTGCTGCCAAACCGAGTCAAAACCCAGCGCCACAGGTGGTGGTGGTGTGCACTCCTGCCTGTCCTCCCTACAGATTGCTTTTCCCTCCTGCTGCCCAACCGAGTCATTCCCCGGTGCCACAGGTGACATCTGAACAGTTTTTCCTTCTACTTCCAGGTCCACCCGGGCCACACCCGGGCTCACTAGGCATACCATGCCTTTTGCCCTGGACAGAGCAAGTTTTAAACTGTCGACCTGCTTTTGGCAGGGGCCGTGATCTCCCGCTTCAAAATCCCTAGTGCTTGCTACTTTATAAGGTGCCTGCACATCTCTGAACTTTTCCTCCTGTTCTTTTAACTGTCTGGTTAGGTGAGTGTTCTCCTCTTTCAGTACAAGCTCATTGCTTTTTGCTTCGGTGATTTGGCACCGAAAATACTCATGCCTGTTCCTGTGTTTCTCTACCAGCTGTAATTTCTCTTGACTGTGGGCTTGTAATTCCTGCAATATTCCTTCCCCTGCTATAGCTCTTGCCTAAGACAGTTTGGCTGCCTCCTGCAGCTCTGCTGTTAACACTTTAATATGCTGATCTAAAAGCTGGATCTGTCGTAGGGCACAGCCCAACCAGATGGCCTTCTCTACCGACTTCTTATGATCCTTGCTCTCAGTCCATTTGGCTGCAGTGTCCATGGGACGCTCAGCATGCAACGGACTGTTCACCCATTTCTTGGTGATATTCACCTTCTCAAAAACGGAAGAGGAAATCCTCACTTCCATCTTCATTCTGTCCTCAAAAACAGTGTCTACTGCATTACATCCCTTTTGCCAAGCTCGTGCCACGGTCGCCATTATGTAAGGGGTGGTGTGTGTGGTCAGCTTTGCCTCTGACTCTCTGAGCGGTTTGAATCGCTCCCACTCCCTTGGTTCTAGACCTGGACTTATTTGGGGGTTGGAATGAAATTGCCGCAGACAACTGAGTTGGTGAAAAAAACTTGGATTTTATTTGAGACAAGAAAATATACACAACACAATAAAGCTTATATCACTCTAAAAGGGGGAACACTTCGGAGTATACGAGGGAGAATGACAATAGACAAAATACTTCACCCCTACCAATCCCATCTTACTAGCTAAGTTGGAGTTTAAAGGATCAGGGATAATGCTCACCAAATGCAGGAATAGTTTGTAGAGTGGAAAAACTTGCAGATCTTCGGTTTCTTCCGAGTTGGTTTCTTGTTAGTCGCGGTGGCCCAATATTACCTAGTTGTTGGTAATATTGTTGGTTGTTTGTTTCGTGGAGCCCTTGGTTGCCATGATTCCTTTCGATTCTCCTTCTGTTGTCCTTCCGTCGATTGATTGTCCCGAGGCTGATGTCTTTTGAATGTGCCTCTTTCTGTGTCTGTCCGAACTGTACTGCTAACTTCAATTCACTGACTGCTGTTTCAATTCTCTGACTGAACTGTACTGATCGAACTGATCGAACCCATCGAACTAACTGATTTCTTGTGGAGACAGGTCTTTAGTTTATACTAATTATTAAGGCCTGCTTATCTGCCTGCCAAATCAGTCTTGGTTCATTGTTAAATTTTGGGCGGGCTCGTTAACATTGATCTGTTCAAATTGTTTAATTGGTTTCGGGATGGCCCCATCGATTGTTTAACCTCTTGTTTAATTGTCAGTTTTGTCCTTAGTCTTTAAGTTTCCTGTGGGGCCTTGAGATTCTTTGTTGGTTGGCTAAACAATTTGGTTGATGCATGACTTGGATGGGTTCTGTGAGACTGTTCTTCCGTGGGTCTATTGTTAGCATGTAAATGTCTTGATAGGGGCTGAGTGACGTTTACAGTTTCCCCCAGACAGTTTGATTACCTCGAATACTCAAACTGGCTACTGCATAGGTAGATCCCAAATTTTTTGTTGCAGCCTTTCACAGGCCTGGACATGCCTTTTAAAATAGCCAAATCCTGGGGTTTTGACTTTAAGCCCCTTTTGGCCCAATATTCTTTTAAACAGTCCAAAAATCTCCTCTTTGGGGTAATCTTCTTGTTTTGAGGGAATCTGCAAAATTTTGCGAACCTTACAGGATGTGAGAAGGAGGATTAGGAATGAGGATACCGTCATCTTGCAGTGTTTCGGCCGCACCTGTCGCCACAGGCTCAGTGATAAGCGCTCCAATGATCTCCAGCACTGTCTCCTCCATTAGGGTAAGGTTTGCAGGCGTGCCTGTCTCCCTGCAGCAGTATATGTGCTCCCTGGCTCCAACACCCGGAGAGGTCTGTACCTGTCATAGCGTGCTCCCACTTTATCAAAAAAAAAATCAAATCAACTTTTATTGTCATTGTTAGTGCACAAGTGCAGTACAACGAAATGTAGGCTTGCGGCTCCCGAGAGTGTACATTTGGATTAAGACATTTAAACATTCAACATACATTTGGCTTGTAGTATATTAACATAAATATGACCATAATAAAGTGCATTGGCAGATGTGCAGGCTTTAGAGTTTATTTGTGGAGTTCAGTAGGATGACAGCCCTGGGAAAGAAGCTGTTCCTAAATCTGGTCGTACGGGAGCGAATGCATCTGTAGCATCTCCCAGATGGTAGGAGGGCGAACAGACTGTGGCTGGGGTGGGTAGGGTCTTTGATGATGGACCGTGACCTCCGTAGACAGCGTTTCTGGTATATGTGCTCTATGGTCGGTAGCCGGGTGCTGGTAATGCGTTGGGCAGTTTTGACTACCCGCTGCAGGGCTTTCCGGTCATAGTAGCTACAGCTGCCATACCATACTGTGATACAGTTTGTCAGGATGCTCTCTATAGTGCAGCGGTAAAAGTTAGAGAGGATCAGGGGTGACAGATTACATCCCTTCAGCCTCCTTAAGAAATATAGGCGCTGCTGGGCCTTCTTCACCAGAGAGGAGGTGTTGAGGGACCAGGAGAGGTCTTCCGTGATGTGGACTCCGAGGAACTTAAAGCTGTCCACCCTTTCCACCACAGCCCCATTGATGTGGATGGGGGTGTGACTTCCGCCTTTCGACTTCCTGAAGTCCACAATGATTTCTTTTGTTTTCTTCGTGTTAAGGGCCAGGTTGTTATCGGCACACCACTTCACGAGATGCTGGACCTCCTCCCTGTAGGCTGACTCATCATTGTTGGTGATCTGGCCTACCACCGTGGTATCATCCGCAAACTTGATGATGGTGTTGGAACCATTAACAGCCACACAGTCGTGGGTGAAGAGGGAGTAGAGGAGGGGGCTCAGCACACATCCTTGTGGGGCCCCCGTGTTCAGGGTCGGGGGGGGGCGGTGTGGTTACCTAATTTGACAGACTGGGGTCTGTTTGTTAGGAAGTCCAGAGTCCAGTTGCAGAGGGAAGTGTTCAGGCCAAGAGTTTGGAGTTTGGTGGCCAGCTTGTTGGGGACGATAGTGTTGAATGCTGAGCTGTAGCCTATAAACAGCATTCTGATGTAGGTCTCCTTGCCATCTAGGTGATTCAGTGCCGAGTGTAGAGCAGTTGTGATTGCATCCTCCGTTGATCTGTTTGCACGATAGGCAAACTGGTGTTGGTCAAGGGAGGCAAGAACACTGGCTTTGATGTGGGCTAAGACCAGTCTCTCGAAACACTTCATTATGATGGGTGTGAGTACGACAGGTCGATAGTCATTCAGGCACGTCACAGCCATTTGTTTTGGCACAGGAATAATGGTAGTGGTCTTGAAGCATGTAGGGACTACTGCCTGGGCCAAGTGAAACGGACGTGTGCACCCCCTTGAATGATCCCAATGTTCTCCACCCTGTATACCGGTGCGGGTCGGGCTGTCCCACCCATGACTGGCATCCTCACTACTATCCCCATGATAGTGTGATTGGAACATCCACAATCCACTGGGACAGGGTAGGCTTCAGAGGCTAGGCGGAGCTGACATGGGCTCAGCGAATTACTAAATGGGTGGAGGGCTGCGAGGTGCTTTTTGCTAATCCAGGAGTGGACTAAACCTTGTTTTAAATCCTCCAGGTTGCTGCGGCCCTTGCCCAGCAACCATGCCCCGTATAGCACGCACACCTCATTCTGTGCAGCTTGATCTGAAACATTCCTGTCCTCCCGTATGAATGCATGTACTGTTTTGGTGTGTCTCTCCAGCTCAGCAATTATTTCTTTTAAATGGACCGTCATGACCTGGTCCTCGTGTAGCTCTGAGCCCACCACTGTGTTCTCCTCTGTTAAGATTTTTCTTAACTGGGTCTTTAAACCATTTATCTGGGTTTGTAGCTCCATATCGTCTAGGCTATTTACTACTGAGGATCCTGTATTATAGGCAGTGAAAATGTCATTCCAGGTTCCCCTTCTTTGTCTCCCCTCGCCCATACTCAGGGTGTAAACTGTACAGTTTCGCTTTGTTTACACTGGCAAAGTCAAATTCATAAAACTTCTTAAACATTTCCTTCACCAGGGCTTGGTACAGCTGTTCTGTCTCCTTAGGGCCCCACTCAGGTAAGTTCACCTTGGTCAAGTTCAGGATCACTGAGGCCACTTCATAGTGTGCCCCCTGGTACAGTAACTTATCGGTTGGCACTAGGACTAACCCATTCCCTGGTCCCTTGGTGGTGGTAGGACACCTCTGTACTATAGTCTGTGATGTCGTGGTCGTGGGCAGGGGCTTTCGGGGGCAGGTTACGAGCTCGCTGGAGTTGACTGGGATCGGGGAGTGTGGGACAGCGCATGCATGCAGGCTGGAATCCCACTCCATCCCCTCCCCGGCATCTTGCCATTGTCTGTGGAAAATGATGGATATGCCTGCGGGGCAGACTTTCTCTGACCCCCACATACAAACATAAACTCCCTGATCCGGCTCCCATCACTTGTCCCAACACACACTCACTCCCCCTCGGGTCCCTGTAATCGTCTGATGGGTATTGTTCCCCAATCCTTCCCAATTGACTGCGGGGTTTCCTATGTCCTTGCTCAGCTTTCTGAGCCACCACCACCTATCCAAGGGAATCCGTCCCTTACATGTCAAACACATACGTTTCCCCTCGGTGAGGCAGACCCTTGTGGTAACGATCTGTACCCTGGGGCACGGGATGGAGGCCTCTCCGTACGTGAACCCGGTCTGGCTGGAGTACTGGGTGGAGTTAGACCCCAGCCACCCTGGCCACCTTCCCTCATGGAAGTAGATGGCGAGCTCCTCCATACCCTGTTTGCCACCCCCAGCGGTAACGATCGGTGCTCTCTCTCCTGAGCACCCATAAATGTGAGAGTCCTCCACGTCACCTCGATCACTGATGCTCACCCGTACCAGGGCGAGCAGGAGCAGCACCTTTCTCATGCCGATTTCCTTTCTGTAGGGACACACAAACAAAATAGCCATGTCCCGAGAAGATCATCTGGCCTGACACAGTTACTGAAATTTTCAAAAACTTAAACTTATCATAAACTAAAATTAGACTATTAAAATTCCAAAACCTAAGAAACTGTAAAACACTCTTAAACTAAAAGCTATATACATACGCCGCCCGTCTCCAGATGGCCAGGCTAATTCCTGTTAGGCCTCTGCCTTTTGTGGAATCTGGGCAGCTTGTACGCCTGGGCGTAAGGTGACCTGTGCCACTGAACCCGGAGAGTCCTCCTTGAAAGACCTGGGAGTTTCCCTGAATCCCAATTAATCAGGGGAGTGTGCCCTCCTGTGCTGCAGCACACTACCCCCTTCGGTGTGGCTGCTGGCTCCCTGTCCTGTCCTGTGGGTTCCCCGCAGCCTGATGCTGCAGGCTAGGGACACTTCTCTCTCTCTCTGCCCAACGCTACCTCTCCTGTGATTCCCTCACCATTGGAGGCTGCAGGCTGGGGATCACGATTTTTAGGCTGATCCCTTACCTTGGGCATTCCCTTTTGGGTTGTGGCCCTCCCGGGGCTGGACCTTTAGAACTGATACACAGGTGACCACGGTAGTTTAGGCTGTGGTATGTGAGGAGACCTCATTAGGGCTCCGGTTACTGGGGACGTGTCCCAAATAATTGGTGGGAGGGCCCCTCCAGTAACAGAAGCCACTTCCCCCACCGGTGCGGTCTGTGAGTCTGCCACAGCTGCTGGCTGATGATCTCTATTTTTAAAACAGTTCACCCTTTCTGGCCATTCCCCTTTCTCGGGTTTAAACAGATTACACTGGTTAATGTAACTAGCAGCCTGCCAGTGAACCTGTTTTAAAGTCTCATCCGCTGCCCTGAACGGGCCTTCTATGGACTCCCCATTCTCTCTCTTTACCAGAATGGTCTTAAGGACGGAATCCTGGGCTTGGACCTGCTTTTAAGTCCGAGGCCAAAGCTACCCCCTGTGTGCCTCCCTTGTCCCGGATTGCAGCTACCGGACCTACACTACAGGGATCCCAGAACTCTCCTTCCCTGGCCCCCTGCTTTGCCACCTCCTCAGTCTTTTGGTTACCCTCCCATGTGGCATGGAAGGATCCTAAATCTATGGCCAAAGGTTTGGACATTTCCCCAGCCTGCTCGTTCCCTGTGAATCCCATTAGGCTAAATGGGACCTTGTTAGACCTGGGTGAATTGGTCGGGTCTTCCGAATTGACCACCGCGCTGAAAGTTCCAGTGTCCACCAAATATCTCCCCTGCACCGTCTCCGCCCCCATCTTAACACAGGGCCTGCCCCCCTCATCATATTCAAGGGGACACAAATCGACAGGCTGCGCTGGTTCTAGTCATAGGTCTGGGTTGTATGGGGCAGATGGGTTAAAGCACCCGTGGCTGTGGCTACCTTCCCTGGGCCATTTAATATAACTCGGAGAACAGCTACTATTAAATCAAGCATGGGGGGAGAGGTCGGTGTTTCTGTTTTTGGGGCAGGAGCGGGGGAGTTTTTCCCTACATTATCCTTCCATGGATTCCTACAGTCCCTTCTCCAATGCCGACTTTTCCCACACCCGAAGCAGTTACGCTTCATATCGGAAGGGTTACCTCCTTCCTGGTGCCATTCCTTCTTACTTTGGCTTGGTTTTAACTCGTGAACCTTTCCTTTTGTTTGCGATTCTTCTACCCCTCTACCGTTGCGGTAAGCCAGGGTCAGTTGTCTGACCACTGTCTCCTCGGTGACTTGGGGGCCTTTTGGGTCGAACCACAGCTCGGCCTTGGCTCTGATCCGTGGCAAGCAGTTTGCCACCAGACTTCGGAGCCAGTGGGCCAGCTCGACCTGGTTCAAATTAGTCCGGTCGAGATCCCCATTAAAGGCACTCTTATTCACAGGCCACAGCCTGTCTGTGAAAGCCTGTGGGGCCTCCCCTGCTAACTGTGTAGTCTTCTCCACCCGGGAGAACAGACTACCATCGTTCATCCCCATCACCTCCAGAACTTGCTCCCGGATGGCAGCGTACCCGCCCCGTCCCTTCTTGCTCTCAGCAGAGCGGGACTGGTACAGCTTGCCATCCAAGGTGAACAGAAGCATCTTGGCCATCTCTCAGTCATCGCACCCATTAATGCCTGCTGCTTGTTCCACTTCCATGAAGTGGACTGAGGGGTCTCCCTTTTGGGTGAGTTTGTTCAGGTGGCTTACCATAGCCCTAAGCTGTTGGGTACCATGGGGAATCACGAATTGGCATTCAAGGGGCCCCTGGCCCCCACCACCGCCGGATGGGCCAAACTTTTACTGCCGAGCCAGGCACATCAGCCCCGGCTCCGACCTTTCCTGCATTGGCTTGCCCCCTGCTGCCTGCTGCCAAACCGAGTCAAAACCCGGCGCCACAGGTGGCGGTGGTGTGCACTCCTCCCTGCCCTCCCTACAGATTGCTTGTCCCTCCTGCTGCCCAACCGGGTTGTTCCCCAGCGCCACAGGTGACGTCTGAACAGTTTCTCCTTCTATTTCCAGGTCCACCCAGGCCACACCCGGGCTGACTAGGCATACCATGCCTTTTGCCCTGGACAGAGCAAGTTTTAAACTGTCGATCTGCTTTTGGCAGGGGCCGTGATCTCCCGCTTCAAAATCCCTGGTGCTTGCTACTTTATAAGCTGCCTTCACGTCTCTGGACTTTTCCTCCTGTTCTTTTAACTGTCTGGTTAGGCGAGCGTTCTCTTCTTTTAACACTACATCATTGCTTTTAGCCTCGGTGACTTGACACCGAAAATACTCATGTCTGTTCCTGTGTTTCTCCGCTAGCTGTAACTTCTCCTAACTTTGGGCCTGTAATTCCTGCAATAATCCCTCCCCTGCTATAGCTCTTGCTTGAGACAGTTTGGCTGCCTCCTGCAGCTCTGCTGTTAACACTTTAATGTGCTGATCTAAAAGCTGGATCTGTTGCAGGGCGCAGACCAACCAGATGGCCTTTTCCACCGACTTCTTGTGATCCTTGCTCTCAGTCCATTTGGCTGCAGCATCCATGGGCCGCTCAGCACGCAACAGACTGGTCACCCATTTCTTGGTGATATTCACCTTCTCAAAAACATAAGAGGAAATCCTCTCTTCCATCTTCGTTCTTTCATCAAACACAGGGTCTGTTGCATTACATCCCTTTTGCCAAAGTCCTGCCGCAGTCACCATTTTCTGTTAGGGGTGGTGTGTGTGATCAGCCTTGCCTCTGACTCCCTGAGCGGTTCGAATCACTCCCACTCCCTTGGTTCTAGACTTTGGACTTATTTGGGGCTTGTAATGAAATTGCAACAGACAACTGAGTTCGTGAAAAGAACTTGGATTTTTATTTTTGAAACAGGAAAATACACTACAATAATCTTATCACTCTAAAAGGGGGAACACTTCAGAGTATACAAGGGAGAATGACAATAGACAAAATACTTCACCCCGCCCAATCCCACTACACTAACTAGGTTGGATTCCAGAGGACCAGGGAAATGCTCACCAAATGACTTTCTTGACAGTTGTAGAGGTTCGTGATTTCGGGGTTCTATTTAGGTGTGGCGGTTGGGGCCTGCTGTACCCCGGAAGTGGTGGAAGACTTCACCTGCGTTGGGTCTTCAGTCTTCGCGTGTCCGCTGATGCGGTCGGGTGCGTATTTGGATCAATCAGGTAACTACCCAATTTCCTTTGGTTAGGTATAGGGTTTAGGGTCTTTTTCATCAAATCGTACCCAGGGGTAAGTCAGGATAGCTTGTAGAATAGAAACAAACTTGCGAATCTTCGGTTTCTTCCAGGTTGGTTTCTTGTTGGTCGCGGTAGCCTAATATTACCTAGTTGTTGGTAATATTGTTAGTTGTTGGTTTCTTGGGGCCCTTGGTTGCCACGGTTGCTTTCTCCTTTTGTTCCGTTCTCCTTTCCTCAAGTCTCCGATTCTCCGACTGTGTGTGATGATAGTGATGATGAGTAGTACTGTGACTTCTCCCGTGTTGTTGTTCCGAAAGACTACTCTTGAACTGACAAAGCAGGCCTCAATTATACCGTTTGAGGCCTTGCTTATCTGCCCGCCAAATCTTCTCTGGCCCATTGTTCATTTTGGCGGGCTCGTTAACTTTAATAGTTTTTAAATTCTTTATCGAGTTTCGACTTGGTCCCATCTATCTTTAATTGATTTTTAACTAGTTTCGGAATTGCTTCGAAATCAATTTAAGTGTGTGAAGTGGTTTTTGGATGTTTCTCTGAGTAGTTAATCTGTTGTTCGATTGTCTTCTGCTGGGGTCAGGGTCCCTTTTGTTGATTAGTGGCATGTACTGTATTATTCATATTTTTGATGGCTCTGTAGTTTTGGCGGGGACTGTCCTTCTGTAGGCCTATTGTCTTTATGTAGAATGACTGAGACGGTCCAGAACATTCCCAGACAATCTGGCTTATGCCAATACTCAAACTGTTTGTTTTACAGTGCCCATCCCAACTCCTTTGTCACAGCCTTCCACAGGCCTGGACATGCCCTTTTAAAATAGCCAAAATCCTGGGGTTTTGACTTAAAGCCCCTTTTGGCCCAATATTCTCTTAAAACAGTCCAAAATCTCTTCTTTTCTTGGTTTGGGGGAATCTGTAGAATTTTGCGAACCTTACAGAAGTCTTCAGTTCTTCTCCTCCCCTGAAGGTGTTGACTCATTAGTGGTGCAGTCCCCTGTGTACTCGACATCCTCCAATACCTTTAAAGAAGTTTCCAGCATTGCACATACCTGAGACAATACCTGCACAGAAAGGCTGAATCCTTCCAGGTGCTGCTTTTCCAATATGTCTAAGTGTGGCGTGAGGCCTCTGCAGCCTCTCCCAATGTTAGGTTCTTCCATTGTCCGAAGGTTCTTCCACTGTCCGAATCCTCTGGACCTTCCCAACCATTTCTTCCTAACCTTTCTCTGATATCACTGTGGCTACAGCGAGCAGTGCAAGGGCCTTGTTTCACTCCACAATCAACAGCTGTTAAGTTTACTGCCTGTGTTAAAGGCTGGTCTGAATGTTCCTTACAGAGCTGGTACAGTTCACCATCTCACCTGGGCAGGGCTGGAACCGATGTCCTAGGGGGAGTGTTTGCTAGTACTGTGGGGGAGGGTTTAAACTAAAATGGCAGGGGGTTGGGAACCTGAGCAGGGAGACAGAGGAAAGGGAAACAAGGATAAAAGCAAAAGATAGGAAGGAGAAAAACAAAAGTGGCAGTCAGAGAAATCAACGGTTTAAATCAAACATGGTCACAGTAAATAATAATTCTAATAGGTCTAAGAGCATTAAAAAAACAAGCCTGAAGGCTTTGTGTCTTAATGTGAGGAGCATTTGTAATAAGGTGGATGAATTGGCTGCGCAAATAGAGGTAAACGAATACGATTTGGTTGGGATTACGGAAACGTGGCTCAAGGATGGCCAAGACTGGGAACTCAACATCCAGGGGTATTCGATATTCAGGAAAGATAGGCAAAAAGGAAAGGGAGGTGGGGTAGCATTACTGGTTAAAGAAGGGATTAACACAATTGTAATGAAGGATATTAGCTCTGATGATGTGGAATCTGTATGGGTAGAATTGAGAAATACTAAGGGGAAAAAAACATTAGTGGGAGTGGTATATAGACCTCCAAACAGTAAGGCGGAGGTTGGGGATGGCATTAAAAGGGAAATTAAAGAAGCGTGCAGTAAGGGCACAGAGTCATCATGGGTGACTTTAATCTACATATAGATTGCGCCAACCAAATTAGTAACAATATTGTGGAGGAGGAATTCCTGGAGTGTTTACGGGATGGTTTCCTGGACCAACATGTCGAGGAACCAACCAGAGATCAGGCCATCTTAGACTGGGTATTATGTAGCGAGAAAGGATTAATTAGCAAACTTGTTGTACGAGGCCCCTTGGGTCGGAGCGATCATAATATGATCGAATTCTTCATTAAGATGGAGAATGAAGTAGTTGACTCAGAGACTAGGGTCCTCAATTTAAATAAAGGAAACTACGATGGTCTGAGGAGCGAGTTGGGTAGGATTGATTGGGGAATGGCACTCAAAGGGTTGACGGTGGATAGGCAATGGCAAACATTCAAAGACCGAATGGATGAGCTACAGAATTTGTTCATCCCAGTTTGGCATAAAAATAAAACAAAAAAGGTGACTCAACCGTGGCTAACAAGGGAAATTAGGGATAGCATAAGATCCAAGGAGAGGACATACAAATTGGCCAGAAAAAGCAATAATTCTGAGGATTGGGAACAGTTTAGGATTCAACAAAGGAGGACAAAGGGATTAATTAAGAAAGGGAAAATAGAATATGAGAGTAAGCTTGCAGGGAACATAAAAACTGACTGTAAAAGCTTTTATAGATATGTGAAGAGAAAAAGATTGGTGAAGTCAAGCATAGGTCCCTTGCAGTCAGAATCAGGGGAATTTGTAATGGGGAACAACGAAATGGCGGACCAACTAAATACATATTTTGGTTCTGCCTTCACAAAGGAGGACACAAATGACGTCCCAGAGATGCCGGGGAACATAGGGTCTGATGAAAGGGTGGAACTGAAAGAAATCAGTATTTTTAGGAAAATGGTGTTAGGAAAATTGATGGGACTGAAAGCCGATAAATCCCCAGGGCCTGATAATCTACATCCCAGGGTACTTAAGGAAGTGGCCCTAGAAATAGTTGATGCATTGCTGGTCATCTTTCAGAAATCGATAGACTCTGGAACAGTACCCATGGATTGGAGGGTAGGTAATGTTACCCCACTATTCAAAATAGGTGGTAGAGAAAAAGTGGGGAATTATAGACCGGTAAGCCTGACATCGGTAGTAGGGAAAATGCTAGAGTCCATTATAAAAGATGTAATAGCAGAGCACTTGGAAAGCAGTGACAGGATCGGACAAAGTCAACATGGATTTACAAAAGGTAAATCATGCTTGACTAACCTACTGGAATTTTTTGAGGATCTAACTGGTAAAATAGATAAGGGAGAACCAGTGGATGTGGTGTATTTGGACTTTCAGAAGGCTTTCGATAAGGTCCCACATAAGAGATTAGCGTGCAAAATTAAGGCACATGGGATTGGGGGCAAGGTATTGACTTGGATAGAGAACTGGTTGGCAGACAGAAAGCAAAGAGTTGGAATAAATGGGTCGTTTTCCGAGTGGCAGGCAGTGACTAGTGGGGTACCGCAAGGATCAGTCTTAGGACCCCAGCTGTTCACAATATATATTAATGATCTGGACGAGGGAATTGGATGTAATATCTCCAAATTTGCAGGCGACACAAAGCTGGGTGGGATGGTATGCTGTGAGGAGGATGTCGTGAAACTCCAGTACGATTTGGACAGGTTGGGTGATTGGGCAGAAGCATGGCAAATGCACTATAATGTGGATAAATGTGAGGTTATCCACTTTGGTGGCAAAAACAGGAAGGCAGATTATTATTTGAATGGCAATAGATTAGGAGAAGGGGAAGTGCAAAGAGACCTGGGTGTCCTTGTGCACCAGTCGCTGAAGGTAAGCATGCAGGTGCAGCAGGCGGTTAAGAAGGCAAATGGTATGTTGGCCGTCGTAGCAAGAGGGTTCGAGTACAGGAACAAGGATGTCTTGCTACAGTTGTACAGGGCCTTGGTGAGACCGCACCTTGAGTATTGTGTGCAGTTTTGGTCACCTTACCTGAAGAAGGACGTTCTTGCCATGGAAGGAGTGCAGCGAAGATTCACCAGGCTGATACCTGGGATGGCAGGAATGACGTATGAGGTGAGATTGTGTCGATTGGGCTTATACTCACTGGAGTTTAGAAGATTGAGAGGGGATCTCATCAAAACCTATAAAATTCTGTCAGGCCTGGACAGACTAGATGCAGGAAGGATGTTTCTGATGGCCGGGGAGTCCAGAACCAGGGGTCATAGTCTAAGGATAAGGGGTAAGCCATTTAGGACTGAAATGAGGAGGAATTTCTTCACCCAGAGAGTGGTGAACCTGTGGAATTCTCTGCCACAGAGGGCGGTGGAGTCCAGTTCATTAAATATATTCAAGAAAAAGTTGGTTATATTTCTTAAGGCTAAAGGGATCAAGGGATATAGGGAGAAGGCAGGGACAGGGTACTGAATTTGGATGATCAGCCATGATCTCATTGAATGGCAGAGCAGGCTCGAACGGCCGAATGGCCTACTCCTGCTCCTATCTTCTATGTTTCTATGTTTCTATGTATGGACTGTGAGCGACACTTACTGTCAGCATCAGCACAGATCAATGACACTAATAAAATCATAGCTATAGTTTCTTTTTATTGGTTATTTTAACACTCAGTCTCTGATATTACAGCAAATTAACATTTCTCATTGGAAAATCTGCATCTGCAACTATAAAGCTTCATTATTTTTAACCATTTTAATCTATTTTTATATCCTTTAGCCGTGAGTCACCCGGTGGAATTGAACCGCTTCCATTGAAGAGGCTGGAAATTAGGGAGCTGCGAGCGGCTCGTTACAGAGAGAAAGAGAAAATAATCTTTCTTCAGGCATTACAGTGGCCATCACATATAGTGGAAAAATTGCACAATCCGTGTGAAAGTGGCCAAACCAATGCAAAAGATCGTGGAAACTCAAGCATAAGGTACGTCAAGCGTAAATCGAGTTTTCCACAATCTTTAACATTGTTTTAAAAAACATTCCAACCGAAGATGGCCACAACCCCGAACAAAATAACGAGGATGGCGAGTTTCCGCCGTTTGCGGACATTCGAGGAGGGTTTGCAAATTGAGCTCGTTTATATAGGCGCCCAGGCACCAGTGGGCACGATTTAATAGGTTTTACACCTTAAAAAATATTCAAATTACTAAAAATCTGACTAGCGTACAACAATGAAACAAATACATGTTCAGTATAGTTTTTAAAGTCATTTTCAATCACTTTAAATCAGGTTAATCACAGGTGAAAGACTTATTTAAAATGCTTATTTTTTGTGTTACATCCATTTTCAGCTGTATTACTAAAACTGCACCATGTTACCACTCTTAAATACATCAATGAATGTTTTTTAATGAAAAAAAAGTAACTGATTGTATTCTATTGCACTGACAGATTGCACTGGTTCTTGGAAGATTTTATGTTTGTGAATATTCAAATACATTTTAGTGGAAACCTGAACTGTAAGCTGTCCAGTGCAATTTCAAGCCCAATTTGTGCCCAAAGCAGAAACTCTACCCCGCTGTGTGTAGTTTCAGCTGGGAAAGTCAGCGTTGACCTAGATAGAAAGGCGTAATTCACAAAGAGCACATAGATATTCTTCATTGTCACAATCAAACTCCAAGGCTTTTTCAAAGCACTCAATAGCTTCACACTTCTCCCCGTCCAGCTGGTGCAGTAACCCAAGAACACCAAAGGCTTTGCTGTTTCTGGGGTTCCTGTCACGTTGTTTTGTTGCAATCTTTCTCAAGTTTTTGCGACACAATTCCCAATCTCTTGTGCCACGTTCGAATTTAAGTCCTTCCAGAAAATGGGTGATGGCCTTTGATTCAGATCTTTTTTTATGCAGTTCAAATAAACCAGCCTGTAAACATATTGCCTGCTTATTACCAGGATGAATATCCTCTAATTTCAGTAGATTGCTGTAGATCTCCTCTGCTTTGAGATATTCTCCATTTAATGAACAGATTTCTGCAAAATCCAGTTTTGCCTTAATAAAGGTTAATGGGCGGGACTCATATGCCTTTTCAAAATGGTACTTGCATAGTATGATCAACTCAGCTTTCCGTTGAAAAGCAGGATTGCGAGGGTTTTTGCTGCCTGGATTTTTGTTCAGTTGAAATAGTTTGTTTCTGTAACACAGACCTATTTGGTGGTGTAAGAAGGTAGAGTTTGGGTTAATTTCTAATGCTTTCTTCAACAGCCCCACAGCTTTTTCCACATCTCCTTCTCTTCTCAAAAATTTTGCTGCATAACGAAGTACATGTGGATGATCAGGGGACTTTTCCAATGCTTGTTTAACTAATTTGTGAGCTTCCACCTGTTGCTTGAACTCTTGTAATTTTAGAGCCAACAGCACCATGGCGAAAGACTTGTCTGGATCAAGCTCCAGCACATGTCGCAACTGCTTCACTGATTGACTGAGTTCACAGCTCTCTGGGGTACCAGAAAACCCTTCCAGACGACACAGAGCAATTGCATAACCGAAATTCCATTCAGTGTCATCAGGATCTTCCTCCAGAGCCTTTTTAAAACATTCCTTTGACTCTTCATAATATTTCCTGGAAGATTTCAACAGTGACCAACCCTTCTCCCCGTATACTTCAGGTATCAGTGCTGTATACTGAGAGCCATTAGTAAATTGTTTACAGATCATCTCCAGCTTGTCGAGGTAGGACTGGGCCTCTGTCAGTTGTCCCATGTGATAATATACCCAGGCATAGTTTCCATAGGTGATGATGCTTCTTCTTTCAAATTCATGTTCATGATTCTCCCTCAGAATCTTTTCAGCTTCCTTTAAGTTTTGAATTGCCTCTTCACAGTTGCCTTGCAGACAGCATATGAAAGCGAGTTGGTTGTGTGGCATGGCCTGATATTTCACACCAGTCTGTATTGAATCTTGCAATCTTTGCTTCATATCGTCCAAGTCAATGTTTTCTTTCTGTGGGCCCCACGTGAAGTGACATTGAAGCTGATCGAGCTTCTCTTTCAACAAATCCTTCTGTACGTTGCTGCAAGAGAACAAAATTCATCAAAATCCATCTCAGACTAGCTGAGACATGCCCTCCCTTCGGTTTCTTTAACTAAGGCCGTCTCCGGACTCCTAGAACCACTGGCCATGAAGACTCTGGTCACACAATGATGACCTCTGCAAAAGCCACTGCAAAAGCAAAGGGTATGACTGCAAAATCTCAGTTTACACTCGTCTCCTTCATGCAGGCTGATGTATTAGCTCCTGGCCATTTAGTCTTCTCAGCCAATGCACAGCAACACCTCAACCACCCCCAGCCCCAATGATATGATCAGGAGCATTGGTTGAAGTACTCAGTCTGCCTTTTGGTTCACCCATTACACCTCCTTCTCATTCATGTATTCCATTCCGAAATGGGAGCCCCTCACTAAAAAGGCAGTGCTAATTTTAAAAGCTCTCCCTCTTATATTGGTAGTCCAAGTAACTCTCTACTAAACAGGATCACCAACCTCGTCCTCCACAGGGACCCTGATGTCCGTGAGCCAGATAATTCCCCATTCCAACATGCAGAAGGAGAACCTATCCTTAAAGCAGAAAAGAAGGCCCATCACAAAGGTATCTGCAGCATTCTGAAAGACCATGTTTCATGAACTGACTCTTACCCTGCTGAAAACCTTCCACCGTGCCAACCTCCAGGTGAGGTGTTAAACCAAGGCAGCATCTGCCTGTTCCAGTGGTTCAGGTGGACGCTAAAGATTCTGTCGCACTATTTGAAGAAAAGCAGGGAGTTGTACTTTCCAACATTCTTCCCTCAAGCAACACCATCAAAAACAGATCCTCTGAGAATTCTGCGTTCCTCTAACTCTGGCTCGTGTCCATCCTTCACCTCACCCACCAATAGCGGCCGTGCCATCAGCCCAGAAAAGCCCGAAACTCTGGAATTCCCTCGCTAAACCTCTCCACCTCACTCTCCTCCTTTAAGACTCTCCTTAAAACCTACCTCTTTGACTAAGGTTTTTCTCACCCCTCTAAGTATCTCTTTCTTTGCCTCGGTGTCAATTGTTGTCTGATTACGTTGCTGTGAAGCACCTTGTGACGTTTTACTACATTGAAGGTGCTATATAAATGTAAGTTGTTGTTGTCACACAAACTGAACTGTCACATTTCCCTACAACACAACAGTGACTGCACTTCAAAATAATTCACTGAATGTGAAGCACTTTGGGACATTTCTGAGTGGTGTGATAAGGTGTTCTATCAATGCAAATTCTCTCTTGCTTTCTTCCTGTTAAATTCACGTCGATACACTTCATCTCCCAGCTATCCCAACTCATTCTTGCACTCTACTCCGCCTGCCTCTTGTTCATGTTGGCACTCGTCTCCCTTCCCCCCTCAATCCAAGCTGTCATTCTTACCCCTTCCCCAGTTCATGGTGGCTTTCCTCCCTTTGCTGCTCAGTTCAAACTGGTACCTTGAAACCTGTCCTTTTCCCCCAGTTCATGCGAGCACTCTTCTCCCCCACCCCTCCATTCTCAATTTAAGTAAGCACTTTTCCTTCTCCTACCCACTTTAAGCTGGCACTCTCCTCCTGCATTTCATGCTAGGTTCATCCCCCATCCCAGTTCATGCTGTACTCTCCCTTTGCTTTATAGTTCAGATTGCTTTAGTTTGGATATATGAAAGTGCTGAAAATCACTGTTTTACATTAGTAGATTCCTTCTAGGTTCCCATGGAACACAAAGTAAAACTTTCTTTCTTCAAACTGTGCAGACGGCCTGAGGGCACTTACAGAACACGCCTTTCCACGACAGAATAAAATTCAAGTTTAACTTTGTACTTTCAACAAAGCCCAAGTGGAAACTAATTTTAATTTTAATTATAATACTCTGAACAGATCTGCCTTTGCCTCATGTCTTCTGACTATCACCAGCCTTGCTGCAGCAGCATACCCTTATCTGAATGTCTCACTGTGAACAAATAATCCCAGCTCTCTGCATTTCACCTGCTTTGTAATGTATGCTACTTTATTTCTGAAAACAAGCTCGTTGTTCAATAGACTTCATGTAAATTTAAATACAGGAGGAATTCCAATGATCTTTACCTCATAATGCTGATCGGATGCAAAATGCATTGAGTTCCTTTTTCAGCTTCAACTGTACTTCCAATGGTGAGTTTATCGGTCGAGAAGAGAGTTGGGTGTGTTGTTTACCAGCTCATTGCTATGAATCATTTCCTGAATGTGAATCGAAACTAAACCGAGGAAACGAAACTAAGAACCAATGTGTTTATCCAAGAATTAGTGCTGCCAGCACAGTAACATTGTGTGCTGTCACAGAGCTCCACAGAGCCCATTATAAACATATGTATGATTAGGATCACAGGGCACACACAGATTACCCAAAAGTGTTTTAGAAGTTGCAAGGCTTTTATTAAAGAGCTAGGGCTAAAAATTCGGTTCCACCACGCCAGGTCTTTAGCGCCCGAAATTTAGCGCACGCCCGGATTCCCCTAGCGCCCGCCTGAAATTCAGTAGCGCCGCCCCAAGACGGCGGCGGGCGCTATTGCAGGGTTTGGACGCCTCGTTTGGGGCGAAGACTGTCAGTTTCCGACGCCCAGCTGCCGCTGCGGCAACCGATGCGGTGCGGCAGGCTGGGGTACTGCAGGCCTCCTCCTTCTCTTAAGGAGGAGCTGCCTGCAGCCGTGAGATCGCCGATGGAATCCCCCGGCAAATGAGCCCGGCACCACGGAGAAGTGCCGGGCTCGCGGGAGTCACACACCAATGCCGCGGGGGGGTGGTGCAGGAGTCCGGGGAGGGAGCTGCGGGCAGGCGGCCGCCGGAAAAGCGGCCGGCCGCCGCTCCACCTTTATGCGCCGGCCTTTCGGAGCTGCAACGCACCGTTTTGCAAACGCTGTTTGCGGCCGCGATGGGCGAGGCGGCCGCAACTCAATTTGGCCATCGGGACGGTTTATCATTGGAACCGGGGCGCTGCGCACACTGATGATGTCATCGGTGCCGGCGCAGCGCTAACGGCTAACGCCAATGTTAGGGACGAACTCAATTTCGGGCGCTAAAAACTTACGGCGCAAACCCACTCTATAGCCAAAAAGTGGGCGCAAACGCAACTGAATTTCTAGGCCCTACAGTTTTAAAGCATGATCGGATATTACATATGGTTTAAGCTGAGTATAATAGACATACAACTCGTGACAGTAGAAAGCGATCTACGACTCCTGAAGCGGAACACCATGACGGACGGTTGGTTGGATGTTTGATGAGGCAGCGTGGAGGTCTTGGGTCAGCAAGACTCTGCAGTCAGCAACAGCAGTCGCCTCCGTTGATTCCTCCCCCTGGCTGTTGGAGGTGTTAGACCTGAGCCAGCATTGATCCACCTCAGAGGCTGAACTTAGTCAAGGTGTTAGGCCGGAACCAGCATTGATTTCCACCTCGAAGAAGCCTTCGCCCCTCGCTGTCTGACTTCTGCTCTCAGCCCACTATATTTATAGTTATTTCGGTGGGCCGTGATCTATCTAATGTCAATCACCTATACGCATCTATATCCCAAGTGTGATGTGGGAAAACATCCCTCACTGCTTCTTTCTGCATGGCTGCAGAGGCCTTTTCTCTAATCTTTCTGAAGAATGTTTTGTCATGTTTCTTCAAGGACACTTTATGCTTCGTGGCTCCTTATTGCCTAGCTAGTACTATCCTCCTGTGTTTTCTTGCATTTTACGACCTTGTTATTGTGGTGTATGTAACCTGTTCCACCTTAAGAGAACGACCTTAAGAGATGTACTACTTTCTCTTGGCTGCTGTATACTGTAATACTGTAATACCGGTGGTGACCACACCGGTATATAAGTGTTGTGCAAGGATTTGCTGGGCAGTTCAGCCCTGACCTTCGAATAGTAAAGACCTGTTAAAAGTTATTCTTGTTGTCTGTGTCCAGTGATTGATCCTAAACCTAACTGGAACATACAGACTCAACAGTGGCGACGAGTCCAATCTTACCCTGCGGCAAAATTACATCCAAGGCAGCTTCGTCCTCAAAACGGGCGTCGAGAAGAGGCATCCGCCCTCATCATCCTGCTGAGCACCATCGCACGGGAGGCATTGAGAACCCGGGTTAAAAAGAAAAAGAATTCTGACCACGAAGCCCTCCATCAGCGACAGGCAGTGTTCATCCCTTCTACCGCGGTGGTGGGTAAGCCGATCAGCGACACGAGCAGAAAGTCGGCCACGTTGGCTGTGGAGTAGGGGAGGGGAAACGGAGGAATAAGGGCGGAGAGCTCAACCACGGCCGGTAGAAAGGGCCGGGCTGCAATCGAGGCCGAGAGGCGCAGCGACTGGGGCAGCTTAAGGCTCGAGAGCCGCGGAGAACTCAAACGCAGCCGGTGTACAGGACCGGGCTGCGAGCGGGGCTGCGAGGCAAAACAGCGTCGGGGAGTTGAGAAGCTTAAGGCACGAGAGCCGCGGATAATTCAAACGCAGCCGGTGTAAAGGACCGGGCTGCAAGCGGGGCTGCAAGGCAAAGCAGCGTCGGGGAGTGAGAACCGCTGGGGAGGCGAGAACGGCAGCAGCAAGGCAATCGCCATTGCAGCCAGCGGGGGAAGAAGGCAAACGCGGGAATCCACCATTGTAGTCGGCGGGGAAGAAGACGAGCGCGGGAAAGACCGCCAAGCGCGGGAAGCCGCCATTTTAGTAGGCGGGGGAAGAAGACAAGCGCGGGAAGCCGCCATTTAAAAAAAAACTTTAAAAATTTTAAAAACTTGCAAGGATGCCTAAACATGGGAGCATTAATACCTTTGATAGTGATGTCGAAGATTGGACCACGTATGTAGAACGCCTGGAAGTTTATTGTAAAGCAAATAAGGTACCAGATGAGGAGAAAGCATTAACCTTATTAAGCTCAATGGGGGCGAAGACATACGGGCTATTGAAGCACCTTCTATCACCAAATAAACCGGCGGATCAGACCTTCGTGAATATTGTTACTGTCCTGAAAAATCATTTAAACCCCACGCCGCTGATGATAGCGGAACGATTTAAATTTTACAGAAGAACGCAGTTGAAAGACGAAAGCAACGCTGAATTTTTAATTGAACTACGTAAGCTATCGAAGTACTGTCAGTTTGGGACAGGGCTAGCAGATGCACTGAGAGATAAATTTGTGTGTGGATTGTTAAAAGAAGGAACACAAAAGCGACTGCTTGAAGAGAATGATCTTACGCTTGATAAAGCTGTCACTATTGCAGCATCGCAAGAAGCCGCAGCCAGAGGCACTGCGGAAATGCAGCTATGGTCACCGGAACTCTGCACCAATCAAATGGTCTTGAGTACAGTAAAATGTTATCATTGTGGAAAGACAACGCATGATCAGAACCAGTGCTGGTTCAAAAATCAGGAATGCAGAAAATGTGGCAGGCTTGGTCACATAGCTAAAGTATGCCGGTCAGGAAAGAAGACCAGCAACAAAAAGTCACCGCAGGAAAAGTACAAAAAGGTACACAAGGTGACAGAGAACAGTTCAAACGAACAGAAGTCAGATTCAGACGCCAGCAGTAATGAACTGGGTAGTCTAAGAGTACACAATGTTGGTAAGGAAGCAGACCTCCAAACAATTTGGGTCACACTTCAGATAGCAGGAGTCCAAGTGAAGATGGAATTGGACACTGGATCGGCATTGACGGTCATGAATAAGAAAGATTATAAAAGGTTATTCCCACATATTCCCCTACGGGATACGGAGATTGTATTGAAAACATACACGGGGCAAAGAGTATACCCCATCAGGAAGATAGAGGTAAAGGTGGTCCACAAGGGCAAAGAAAGCTGAGGAATGGACTTATATGTGCTACCTGAGGGAGGTCCACCACTACTGGGACGGGAGTGGATTAGGAAAATAAATATGGACTGGCATTCCTTAAAAGCACTAACGGTAGATTCCGGTACAAAAGATGTCAAACCTAAACGATTGTCCAGAATATTGGACAATGCTAAAGAGGTGTTCCAACAGGGACTGGGAACACTGAGAGGAATTACGGCAAACATCAAGATTGAAGAACATGCAAACCCGAAATTTTTCAAAGCCAGACCTGCTGTGGAAGCTGAGCTGGAAGGGCTAGAACATTCAGGAGTACTGTCTAAGGTAGACTGGAGTGAGTGGGCCACGCCCATTGTCCCAGTCATGAAGCGTTCATCGAGCAACAAGCCGGGGGAACCGGGGAAGGTTCGCATCTGTGGTGATTTCAAGATCACTGTTAATCCGGTGCTTCACACGGTGCAGTATCCGCTTCCACGGATTGAGGATATCTTCGCTTCATTGTCTGGTGGGAAACACTTCACCAAGGTAGACCTGGCGCAGGCGTACTTACAGATGGAAGTTGAGGAAGAGTCACGCCAGTATCTCACGATCAACTCGCATAGAGGCTTGTACCGGTATAATAGACTGGTTTTTGGAGTGGCATCGGCTCCAGCAATTTGGCAGAGGGCCATGGAGCAGGTATTACAGGGAATTCCAGGTACACAATGTTACCTGGACGATATTCTGATTACAGGAGATGATGACGAGGAACACCTTGCAAACTTGGAACTGGTGCTCACCAGATTGAAAGAATATGGTCTTCGAGTTAATCGCCAGAAATGTGAATTCTTTCAGAAGCGGATCTCGTACTGTGGTCATGTCATTGACCAGGAGGGGCTTCATAAGTCTCCTGACAAGATTGAAGCTGTTGTGAAGGCTCCCGCTCCGGATAATGTATCCCAATTGAGGTCGTTTCTAGGGTTGATTAACTATTACCATAAGTTTCTGCCAAATTTATCCACGGTGCTGCACCCGCTGAACGCTCTTTTGCAGAAGGGAGCACCATGGAAGTGGAGCGAGGACTGTAAGAGGGCCTTTCGCGAAAGCAAGGCATTGATCACCTCAGAGGAAGTGTTGGCTCACTTCAACCCAACGCTGCCTATTCGTTTGGCTTGTGATGCTTCTCCATATGGTATTGGGGCAGTACTCTCACACAAGTTGCCAAATGGCCAGGAGAGGCCAGTTGCGTTCGCATCCAGATCATTGACCTCCGCTGAGCGCAATTATGCTCAGATAGATAGGGAGGCTCTCAGCCTTGTGTGGGGAGTAAAGAAGTTTAATCATTACCTACAGGGCCAAAAGTTTACGCTTCTGACAGACCACCAGCCGTTGGTATCCATTTTTAACCCTAAGAAGGGTGTTTCGGTAATGACAGCACAGAGACTCCAGAGATGGTCCCTTTTCCTAGGGGCACATCAATATCAGATAGAATTCAAAGGTACAAAGCAGCATGGTAATGCTGATGGGCTGTCGCGCCTGCCACTACCTACAGAGGAGGAGGCACCGACGGTTGATCCTGTGGAGTTATTTCACTCGACCATCATCGAATGTTTACCAGTCACCAATGCAAGTATTGAAAGAGAAACCAGGAATGACCCGACACTGTCCAGGGTCTACGAAGTGACAGTGAAGGGATGGCCAGCACATGGTGATCCACTGTTACCGGCATTCTCAGCAAGACGAGACCAGCTGTCCGTCTGTCAATGAACATTGATGTATGGAACAAGAGTGATTATTCCTCCTAAGTTAAGAGAGAGAACTCTAAAGGAACTGCATGAAGGTCATCTGGGGGGTGTCAAGGTGAAAAGCCTTGCTAGGGCTTATGTGTGGTGGCCGGGTATCGACCAACAGATAGAGGAGCTGACGAAAAGCTGCTCAGGGTGCCAAAAAGTGCAAAATGCACCGCCAATTGCACCACTGCATCCATGGGAATGGCCTTCAACCCCATGGCAACGTGTACATATTGATTTTGCTGGTCCTTTCATGGACTCCATGTTTTTAATTGCGGTGGACACTCATTCTAAATGGCCAGAAGTGATTAAGATGACTACCACTACCTCGGAAAAGACGATCGCGGTGTTAAGAACGATATTTGCGAGAAATGGATTGCCAGAACAAATATGTTCAGACAATGGACCGCAGTTCGTGTCAGAAGAATTCCAGGGGTTCATGAAGAAGAATGGGGTGAAACATTATACCTCTGCCCCATATCATCCGGCTACAAACGGGTTGGCCGAGAGATTTGTACAAACGTTCAAAAAAGCAATAAAGGCCATGAGCGAAGATCAGATTCCACTACAACACAAGGTGGACAAATTCCTACTGGCATATCGAAACGCCACCCATGCAGTGGCAAACCAAAGTCCTGCCATGATGTTCTATAACAGGAGGTTGCGGTCCAGGTTGGACTTGTTAAAACCAAATGTGCGGAGGGAAGTTGAAAACAAACAGTTCCAGCATATAAATAACAAGACCACTCGGAGTTTCGAAATAGGACAACCAGTGTTAGCCCGGGATTATAAAAACGAGAAATGGCAATCTGGGACAATTCGGGCCAGACAAGGACCCCTGATGTACACGGTAGATGTTGGTGAAAATGCAATACGGCGTCATGCTGACCAACTGGTAGAATCAAGAACAAGGGTCGAACCCATGGTTACGGCAGAGACAACCGTGGAAGAAGTTAGTGAACCTGAAGCATCTACCTCAGAAGTGAATGTACCTGATGATGATGTCCAATCCCTAAGAGACCAACTAGATGAGTCACCCCAACAACGAGAATCAGAGACCCCTGAAAGGCGTTATCCAACTCGAATCAAGAGGCCTCCTCAGAGACTGAATCTTTGAACTGTTTTGCATGAAGTTGTATATATGTTATTATGTTATGTTAAATGGGGATATAACTGTTAAGCTAAAAAGGGGGGATTGTGGTGTATGTAACCTGTTCCACCTTAAGAGAACTACTTTAAGAGATGTAAGAAGTCGCACAACACCAGGTTATAGTCCAACAGCTTTATTTGAAATCACAAGCTTTCGGAGCACTGCTCCTTCTTCAGGTGAAGTGGAGAAATGCATAAAGACACAGCTTATATAGTCAGAGAATCATGTCAGATGTTTACAGGTAACCTTTCCAACTGCCATTTATCGCACCTCGGCAGAGAGATAATCACAGCAGTCAAAGGTGTGAATGGTGTCCAAACAGGTCAGTCAGGGAAACATTACATCAAAGAACAATGAGGTGGGGTCACAAGGGGTCAAATATTGCAGATGCTGGGGTCTGTATGAAAAACAAAAAAACAGACAAAAAACATTTTTTTTGGCTGGAAATCACAGCAGGTCCAGCCGCATCTGTGTAGAGAGAACAAGCCAATGTCGACTCGAGTCTGGATGACCCTGCATCAGGTGGGGTTACATGTAGCGTGACATGAACCCAAGATCTCGGTTAAGGCCGTCCTCATTGGTGCGGAACTTGGCTATCAGTTTCTGCTCGACGATTTTGCGTTGTCGTGTGTCTCGAAGGCCACCTTGGAGAATGCTTACCCGAAGATCGGAGGCTGAATGTCCTTGACTGCTGAAGTGTTCCCCGACTGGGAGGGAACACTCCTGCCTGGTGATTGTTGCGCGGTGTCCGTTCATCCGTTGTCGCAGTGTCTGCATGGTCTCGCCGATGTACCATGCTCCGGGGCATCCTTTCCTGCAACGTATGAGGTAGACAACGTTGGCCGAGTCACATGAGTATGTACCATGTACCTGGTGGGTGGTGTCCTCACGTGTGATGATGGTATCTGTGTTGATGATCTGGCATGTCTTGCAGAGGTTGCTGTGGCAGGGTTGTGTGGTGTCGTGGTCGCTGTTCTCCTGGAAGCTGGGTAATTTGCTGCGAACGATGGTCTGTTTGAGGTTAGGCGGTTGTTTGAAAGCGAGTAGTGGAGGCGTGGGGATGGCCTTAGCGAGGTGTTCGTCGTCATCGATGACATGTTGAAGGCTGCGAAGAACATAGCGTAGTTTCTCCGCTCCGGGGAAGTACTGGACGACGAAGGGTACTCTATTGGTTGTGTTCCGTGTTTGTCTTCTGAGGAGGTCTATGCGATTTTTCGCTGTGGCCCGTCAGAACTGTCGATCGACGAGTCGAGCGTCATATCCCGTTCTTACAAGGGCGTCTTTCAGTGTCTGTAGGTGTCCATCGCGTTCCTCCTCGTCTGAGCAGATCCTGTGTATTCGCAGGGCTTGTCCATAGGGGATGGCTTCTTTAACGTGGTTAGGGTGGAAGCTGGAGAAGTGAAGCATCGTGAGGTTGTCCGTGGGCTTGCGGTAGAGTGAAGTGCTGAGGTGTCCGTCTTTGATGGAGATTCGTGTGTCCAGGAATGAGACTGATTCTGAGGAGTAGTCCATGGTGAGTTTGATGGTGGGATGGAACTTGTTGATGTTATCGTGTAGTCTTTTCAGTGATTCTTCGCCGTGGGTCCATAGGAAGAAAATGTCGTCGATGTATCTGGTGTATAGCGTTGGTTGGAGATCCTGTGCAGCGAAGAAGTCTTGCTCGAACTTGTGCATGAAGATGTTTGCGTATTGGGGTGCGAATTTGGTCCCCATGGCTGTTCCGTGTGTTTGGGTAAAGAACTGGTTGTCGAAGGTGAAGACATTGTGGTCAAGGATGAAGCGGATGAGTTGTAGGATGGCATCTGGAGATTGGCTGTTGTTGGTGTTGAGTACTGAGGCTGTCGCAGCGATGCCGTCATCGTGGGGGATACTGGTGTAGAGTGCCGAGACGTCCATCGTGGCGAGGAGTGTTCCTGGTTCAACTGGTCCGTGGGTGCTGAGCTTCTGTAAGAAGTCTGTAGTGTCGCGACAGAAGCTGAGGGTTCCCTGTACGATGGGTTTCAGGATGCCCTCGACATATCCAGAGAGGTTCTCACACAGGGTTCCGTTGCCTGATGCGATAGGACGTCCAGGTGTGTTGGCTTTGTGTATCTTTGGGAGGCAGTAGAAGTCACCCACGTGGGGAGTACGTGGGATGAGAGCATGTAGGATGCTTTGAAGGTCTGGATCGAAGGTTTTGATCAGTCTGTTCAGTTGGCGGGTGTGTTCTTTGGTCGGATCTGCGGGTAACTGTCTGTAGTGTTCCTGGTTGTCCAGTTGTCGGTATACTTCTTTGCAATAGTCCGTTCTGTTCTGTATGACGATGGCACCTCCTTTGTCTGCTGGTTTGATGACGATGTTGCGGTTGGTCTTGAGAGCGTGGATGGCGTTGTGTTGTGCTCGGGTGACATTCTGGACTGTCTTGTGAGTGCGGCTGATGAATCTGGCATTGATGCATCTCCTGACAGCTTGAGCATACAAGTCAAGCTTAGGGCAGCGACCCTCCGGAGGGGTCCAATTTGACTCTTTCTTCTTCGGTCGCTGCACTGCGGATCCCTCTGTCTGCTGTTCCGGATCATTGATTGTCTCATTGGGTTCGCTGCTGACATCTTGGGATTTGTGGAAGAATTCCCGGAGCCTCATTCTCCTGATGAATTCCTCTGTGTCTGCCGCGAGACCGATGGGGTCCATTTTGGTGGTGGGGCAGAAATTGAGACCTCGGCTGAGAACTTCAATTTCATCTGGTTGAAGGGTGTGGTCGGACAGGTTGACGATGGATTTCCCTGTGGTTTCAACCGTGGTACCGGGGGAGGCTTGGTTGCTGCTGCTGGTGATGCCAAGTTTCTCAAGCTTCCTGTTCTTGGTGTGCATGTAGGTAGCGTAGTTCCGTTGCCTTGTTTGTTTGGTGGTGTCTCGTAGCTGGTCTGCTGCGTCCTGAGCACAGGCTGAGAACATGGACTCCATCTCGGTTTCGAGGTTGCGGCGTCTGCTGTAGAGCTGGTGTACGAAATGGTTGAGGAGTGTGCGAGAGGTACGACGGCAGAGTCTCTCAGCGTAGTCTGTGTTGTACTTTAAGAGATGTACTACTTTCTCTTGGCTGCTGTATACTGTAATACCGGTGGTGACCACACCGGTATATAAGTGTTGTGTAAGGATTCGCTGGGCAGTTCAGCCCTGACCTCCGAATAGTAAAGACCTGTTAAAAGTTATTCTTGTTGTCTGTGTCCAGTGATTGATCCTAAACATAACTGAGACACACAGACTCAACAGGGATGTTCTGGGAAAACTTACACTTTCACACATTTGCACAAAAGTGCAGAGCAACAGTTGGAGTGAGAGCCACAATGTGATACGATTGTTGACTTCCTCAGTAGGTCATGTATGGTTGACTGGGCAGTGTGATTCCCTTGTGACAGCATTACCACTGGAGGAAGGAGACACATAGTCATTCAGTGGGGTCTAGCATTGCCTGCACCTCAAGAGGGAACTACACACATTCTCAAATTCTGATCCGCCATATTGTACATCCACCTAACTGAGGATATCCTGCTCTTTCTCGATTACTCTTACCTTGAAAATTGACCTGCTGTTCCTCTGCTGCCACCTTAGTTTGTTGATGACTGAGGCTTTGCTTTTATCTTTACAATTCAGCAATTGGATTGCAAAGAGGCAAAGATTTGCTGGTGCAGATCCAAACCTTCAACTGATGGAACCCCATTTTCTGTTCGTGTCCTTGGCGTGGTCAGCAGGGTAGTGCCAATGTAGTCACAGATTGTAGGTGAATGGTGCTGCTCACTATTGCTGATAGCACCTGTTCTCTACCAAACAAGGGATCAATACTCTGATATGTCAGTCGCCTTATTTTTGTCTTGGTAGCTTTTTATTAAAATTAAGTTTAAAATGGCAGAGTGGAAAGAGGCTATATGAGAGAAGGGGTAATGTTCTGTTGATCAAGAATTAGTTAAGACAAAAGATTCCTTGGACCCAAAATGAGCAGGTAGGCGCAACCTGGCAAAAATGTCAAAGTTCATGGGGGGGTCGGCCACAAACAGCGTGTCTTTAGCACTGGGGGAGGTCGGGCGGGTCACATACCATCAGAAGACGATATTTAGTGTGCCACAAGTGGCCAGTTAGGGAAGGGGAGATGGACACCCTGAGAAAGGTAAAAGCCACCCATGACTCCCTTTGTATGGGGGCCATTTTGAAAAAAAATCTGTTCATCTTCAGGGATGCAGGCTTCAGTCTTGGCCTGAACCTACTCTTCTTCGAAATAGTGCCATGGGATCTTTTACACCCACCTGAGAGGGCAATCAGGGCCTCAATTTGACATTTCATCCGAAAGACGGCAACTCGGACAGTGCAGGGATGAGAACCTCTGCCTGTATCCACGGGTGTTGAAGTTAGTGGCACAGCCTGTCCAAACTGAACTCCCTCTGTTGCTCCTCATCACCCAGGAAGCAGAGGTAGATTCGAACCTCTGATCAGAAACCCATTCTGTCCTGTCTGAAGGGGCCGGGGGTACATGGAGGGAAAATTGACTGACAGGGGCAAATAGTGGGCAGGCAGATGGTAAAGTAGTTGGAAGGCGCAAAGCCCACCCTCCCCCAAACTCCTGTAAGGCTTTGAAATGTGCGTTTAGCTCTCTAAATGTACCTGTGCCGAGGAATCCTGGATGCTGCTTTATGTGAGACAAATTGCCTCTGAATGCGGAAGAGGTAGTAAGGGCAGAGACTTGACAAATGACATCACCAAGGGGTCGGCACTCTAGACGTCGACAGGAGATGGTGGTGGATAATTGGGATCTGAAAAGTTCCAATGTAACTGTCGTGTATTGGTTGCGATTTTTACACCAGTAAATACGGTAATGTAATGTGTGAGTTTGACACCAGTAAATACGGTAATGTAATGTGCATTGCATTATGGGAATTACCCAGGAAAGCTGCAGTCAGCCATTTTACCAATCAAGTAAAGATCACAGTTAGAAGCCTGTCTGCCTGATTCTGATTTAATTCGACGTATCTACATGCTTGATTGAATGTATTAAAGCATAGATACAACATTGACAATGAGGATAATGAAAAGAATCATTTTAAATAAGTAGATGCCCAAGTTTTTGTTAGCTAGGATGGAGAAGACCGGCATTCAAAATTTTGCTTGCTTCGCCGAGTCAGCCACGTTGGGTCCAAGATGGATGAGGAGGTTAAAGTCTTTTGAGCTTTATGCTGACGGCAAAGGACTCATTATCGATGATACCTCTACAGCTGCCACAAAGCAGAGGAGAAGAGCTCTATTTCTACACCTAGCAGGACCATATGTCCAGGATATCTTTTCGACTCTACCGGACACAGGAGAGCCAGCAGACTACACGGCGGCAGTTAGTGCTTTGAATCATTACTTCGTGCCCCATGTCAACGCAGCATTTGCTAGACAGACTTTTCATAAGTTGTCCCAGAAGACAGGTGAGACTGTGCAACAATTTGCTACTCGCTTGCGGCAGGCTGCTAAAGACTGTGCTTTTGGGGGGGATGCGGATAATCAAATAAGAGACGCTATCCTGAGTAGGTGCACGTCAGCCTATGTGCAGAGGAAAATGCTAGAGGAAGAGCATGGTCTAACGCTCACCCGCACGTTACAATTGGCCTCACAATGTGAAAACATCGAGGAGCAGATGTCAGCCATGTCATGTACAGAGAAGGCAGAGACAGATACTGTTTGTCGTGTTACACAGAAAAGAGGGTATTATGTGAAAAGCTCAACAGAGAAACCAAAGGGAAATGGCGACAGGAACGAAAGGAAATGTCACAGATGTGGACACACAGACCACATGGGCAGAGATCCAAAATGCCCAGCACGCGGACAAATGTGTCGTAAGTGCAAGGGAAAGGATCATTTCTCCAAAGTATGCCGCACAAAGGGTACAAAGAAACACAGTGTGAACAATGTAGAGGAACAAAATAACTGTGCATTTGCTGTTACTGGAAATAACGTGACAGAGAGACTTACCTTTTGTGTGGGGGGAGTAAACCTGAGAATGTTAATTGATTCGGGTGCAACTAATAATGTGATAGATGAGAATACATGGGAAGGATTAAAGTCAGAATACATAAAGTGTCAGTCACATGTCCCTAAGACAGAGAGAAAGTTATTCTCTTATGCTTCTAGCCGACCACTGTCAGTTAAAGGTGTATTCACAAGTGGAATTACAATAGGTAAGAGAACTGAGCAGGCGGAGTTCATTGTGGTTAAAGGCCATGGAGAGCCGTTGCTAGGAAGGGAGACAGCCATGAAACTGGGAGTTTTAAAAATAGGCGCAGATGTCTCAGCTGTGGTAGATGTAAGACAGCTACTAGAACAGCGGTATCCAAAGGTGTTCCAGGGAGTAGGAAGGCTGAACACAAAACAGATCAGTTTGTATATTGACTCACAAGTGAAGCCTGTGGCCCAGCCACTCAGGCGTATACCATTCAACTTAAGGGGGGCAGTAGAAGCCAAAATAAAACAATTGAGGGACATGGACATTATCGAACCTGTAACTGGTCCCACCCCATAGCTAAATCCTGTGGTTATTGTACCAAAAGCGGATAAGGATGCAAGGTTATGCCTAGACATGAGATGAGCAAACCAGGCAATAGTGAGGGAACGATATCCAATCCCCACCGTTGATGAGATACTCCAAGGTATGAACGGCTCGACGGTGTTTAGTAAGCTAGACCTGAAATGGGGTTATCACCAGCTAGAACTGACCCCTGAGTCACGAGAAAGCACAACGTTTGCAGTACATAACGGAGTATACACGTACAAGAGGCTGATATTCGGTGCATCTTCAGCTAGTGGGCAATATCAGCACGAGATAGCTAATGCCTTAGCTGGAATAGAGGGTGTTAAAAACATCTCAGACAACATTATCGTGCATGCACACGACCAGGAAATGCACGACAGACGCCTGCACGCTGTCATGACCAGACTAATGGAAAGTGGACTGACACTAAACTCAGAGAAGTGCCAATTCAACATGGACCGATTGATTTTCATGGGAATCCTGTTGTCTGAAAAGGGCATCGGACCAACAGCAGAGAGAGTGCGAGCGGTGGCAGAAGCTCGGGAACCAGAGAATGCTACAGAGGTGAGGAGTTTCTTGGGACTCGTTGGGTACAGTAGCAGAGTCATCCCGCAGTTTGCAACGCCATCAGAGCCACTGCGACGCCTGACGAGAAAAGACACACCATTTAAATTTGGATCACAACAGAGACAGTCATTCAGTGCACTCAAGGAAGAGTTGGGCAGAGCCGGCACTTTAGCATATTTTGATAAGGACGCACCAACCAAGGTGATAGCAGATGCCAGTCCTGTAGGTTTAGGGGCAGTACTAGTTCAGGACCAACAGGGACAAGAGGTGCCAATATGCTATGTAAGTCGTAGTTTAACAGACTGTGAGAGGAAATACTCTCAAACAGAGAGAGAGGCCTTAGCTCTTGTATGGGCTTGTCAGAGGCTGCATCCATATGTGTATGGCCAAAAATTTAACTTGGTAACTGACCATAAGCCATTACAGGTGATATACGGCCCACACTCTAAACCCTGTGCCCGTATAGAGAGATGGGTACTTAGATTACAGCCATATGACTTTAAGGTGATACACATTCCAGGCAAGCAAAACATTGCAGACCCACTGTCACGATTGCTGGGAGAGACAGCAAAACAGGAGAGACATTCTCATGGCTCGGATGAATATGTGAGATTTGCAGCTGTGAGTGTGACACCAAAAGCGCTCACTACTAGAGAGGTGGAGGAAGCCTCTGCTACCGACCAAGAGCTGATTGAGGTACGGAAGGCAATCACAAATGGACATTTTGAGAACTGTAAAGCTTATGCAGCAATTGCAAACTGTTGTGTATGTACCTTTAAGGGAATAACTGGTCTTAGACTGCAGTACCGGCAGTGACCACCCCTGTATAAAAGGCCCGAGCAGGCTTCTGTAGTTTCAGTTTCAAGCTGCCTCTTGTTCAGTAAAGTACCTGTTAAACTGTTCTCCTGAAGTCCGTGTATTATTGAGGCGCGGACTTTACAGTGGCGACGAGTAAGTTCAAACTCACCTGCAGTGTGGCATCATCTCACGGGGATCTCGCCTGAAAGGAAGGTCCTGGAAGGTCGTAGTCTGAGCAACGGGCGTCGACCGAGGGCAACCGCCCGAAGAATCCATCGGTGTTTGGAGAATTGCGGGAGAGACTGTGGTTCCAGCGAATCGTGCTGGTAGCAGGTAGCGCGCTGACCCTTCCGGACTGCGGCGGGCTCAAGCTCGATCGAGCAGCTCTACAAATCGGGCCGCGCAGTGTCGCCGGGAAAAGAAAACAAGAGAGAGAGGGTGGAGCGCACAGGGCGCGGTCGGTGCTCGAGACCAGGACAGCGGAGAGAAACTAAACGGGGGGGAAGGAAAGCGAGACGCGCCGAAGCTGTGGGTCGCTGCCATTACCCCGTAGAATACTAGGAGCAGCGTGGCAGTAAGGGGAAGAAGCAAAAGCGCGGTAGGCGCCATTTTATCCCGTTGGGAAGAAGCAAAAACGCGGGAGGCGCCATTTTATTCCATTGGGGAAGAAGCAAAAGCGCGGGAGGCGCCATTTTAAATCGCCCAAGATGCCGAAAAGTGGCAGTATCACTGCTTTCGACAACGAGGTAGAAGACTGGACCACGTATGTGGAAAGAATTGAAGTGTACTGCAAGGCAAATGAGGTGGCTGATGGAAAGAGGGCGTCGGTATTATTAAATCTGATGGGTGCGAGTACGTACGGCCTATTGCGGAATGTAATTACCCCAGCTAAACCAATGGAGAAAAGTTTTGAGGAGATTGTTCCTATCTTAGAGGACCATCTAAGCCCTACACCACTGCTGATAGCAGAAAGATTCAAGTTCCACAAAAGAAACCAGCACAAAGATGAGAGCAATGCTGACTATCTTACGGAACTACGCAAGTCATCGAAGCACTGCCAGTTCGGAGCAGGACTGGCAGACACCTTACGGGATAAGTTTGTCTGCGGGCTCCAGAGTGAAGGAACCCAGAAACGACTACTTTCAAAAAAGGACCTGACGCTAGAACAGGCTTTCAGCGTGGCAGTATCCTACGAAGCAGCAGCACGGGGAGCTGCGGAAATACAACAGAAACCACAAGAATACAGCGCTAACGAAATGGCGTATGGAGCCGAAAAGTGCTATCGCTGCGGCAGAACAACCCATGAGCAGAAGGACTGCTGGTTTAAAGACAAAATATGCAGGCAATGCGGGAAAATGGGACATACAGCAAGAGTCTGCAGGTTGGGAAAGAAGACCAACATGACAAGAACTACTAAGGAACAGTACAAGAAAGTAAAGAAACTGACAGATAGTAGTTCAGAAGATCAGGAGAGTGATAAGGACTCCGGGAGCAGGCGACTAAGTTGTTTAAAGTTACACAACGTGATCGCAAAAGAAGATCACCGAACCATTTGGGTCACCCTCATGATAGCAGGGTCCCCAGTGAAGATGGAATTGGACACAGGATCAGCCCTAACTGTCATGAATCGACGAGACTATGAGCGGCTATTCTCACACATACCCTTAAAGGACACGTCCATTGTATTGAAGACATACACGGGGCAAAAGGTCTACCCCAGAGGAAAAATAAGGGTGCCAGTTGAATATGACGGAAAGGAAACACAGAAACTGTACATGTATATACTACGAGATGGAGGACCACCATTATTGGGACGTGAATGGATCCGAAGACTACAACTGGATTGGCATTCCATTCTGGCACTAACTGTGACCCACAAAAAAGATGATGACGTCGCACCTGGACGCCTGTCACAAATTCTATCTGATGCGGAAGAGGTGTTCCAACAAGGACTTGGGACTCTAAAAGGAGTAAAGGCAACCATAAAGATTGAGGATAACGCAACCCCAAAATTTTTCAAGGCCAGACCGGTGCCATACGCGATACGCCCAGCTGTGGAAGCTGAACTGGAGAGTCTGGAGCGTTCGGGGGTGCTGTCTAAGGTGGACTGGAGCGAGTGGGCCACACCCATCGTTCCTGTAATGAAGAAAGCATTGAGCAGCACGCCTGGGGAGCCAAGGAAGGTTCGCATCTGTGGGGACTTCAAGGTGACTGTCAACCCAGTCCTGCACACAGTACAGTATCCGCTTCCGCAGATAGAAGATATTTTCGCCTCACTATCTGGAGGGAAACGTTTTACAAAGATTGACCTGGCTCAAGCGTATCTACAAATGGAGGTGGAAGAAGCATCTAGGAAATACCTCACGATAAACACTCACAAAGGCCTTTACCAGTACAATCGACTGGTATTTGGGGTAGCATCGGCCCCGGCTATGTGGCAGAAGGCAATGGAACAAGTCCTGCAAGGGATCCCGGGGACCCAGTGTTATTTGGACGACATCCTGGTTACGGGCGAAAATGACAATGAACACCTTGCCAACCTGAAACAGGTGCTCACGAGATTGCAGGAATATGGGCTACGAGCCAACCGTCCCAAATGCGAGTTCTTCAGGAGACAAATCTCGTATTGTGGCCACATGATTGATGAGGAAGGGTTGCATGCGACCATAGTCGAATGTTTGCCTGTTACAAACGCAAGTATTGAGAAGGAAACCCGAAATGACAAGACACTCTCTCGGGTCTATGATTTGACGGTGAAGGGATGGCCAGCATATGGCGACTCACTGTTGCCAGCATTCTCGCCAAGGAGGGAACAGCTGTCAGTGTGCCGGGGAACCTTGATGTGTGGATCCCGAGTGGTAATTCCACCCAAGTTGAGAGATAGGGTACTCAATGAGCTTCACGAGGGTCATCTGGGAGGGGTAAAAATGAAGGGCCTAGCCAGGGCGTTTGTGTGGTGGCCAGGAATCGATAAAGAAATTGAGGATATGACCAAGAGATGCACAGGATGCCAGAAGGTCCAAAACACTCCACCATAGGCCCCGCTACATCCGTGGGAGTGGCCCTCATCTCCATGGCAACGGATACACATTGATTTTGATGGTCCATTTATGGACTCAATGTTTCTAATCGCTGTGGACGCCCATTCGAAATGGCCAGAGGTCATTAAAATGTCCTCCACCACCACGGAGAAAACTATTGCAGTCCTAAGGACCATCTTCGCCAGGAATGGGTTGCCAGAACAGATCTGTTCTGACAATGGCCCACAGTTTGTGTCTGAGGATTTCCGGAGGTTCCTGAAGAATAATGGGGTGAAACATTACACATCTGCCCCATATCATCCAGCCACAAATGGATTGGCTGAGAGGTTTGTTCAGACCTTTAAAAAGGCCATAAAGGCAATGTATAATGACGACATACCACTGCAACACAAGGTGGATAACTTCCTGTTCGCTTACCGGAATGCGACACATGCAATGACCAACCAAACTCCAGCCGTACTATTTTTCAACCGGAGACTAAGATGTCGCTTGGATTTGCTCAAACCAAACATAAGACGAGATGTTGAGGATAAGCAGTTCCAGCACATAAATGAGAAGCCAACCAGGAGCTTCAAGATAGGGCAACCAGTCTTGGCCCGCGACTACCGAACAGAAAAATGGCAGCCAGGCACGATATGCACACAGCAGGGACCACTAATGTACACAGTGGACGTTGGAGAGAGCATCGTGAGATGCCATGCTGTCCAGATTCTAGAGTCACAGGAACAAGCCAAACCTGTACCACAAGCATGTGCACCTGGTAATGAGCCCGAATTACAGATTGCGTCTTCCTCAGAAGCAGGGGTATTGGAAGCTGATGAACCAACCAATGACAATGAGCCAGAATTGACTCCACCGCCAGAACAGGATACTCGAGAAAGGCGCTATCCAGTCCGGATCAGGAAGCCTCCTCAAAGACTGAACTTATAAATGACTATTTCAGTTGATGTATATATTACTGAGAAAATTGTAATTGTAATTAGTTATTATTTAGTTGTTAAATGAATGTTATGTACTGTTTATCTAAAAGGGGAGGAATTGTTGTGTATGTACCTTTAAGGGAATAACTGGTCTTAGACTGCAGTACCGGCAGTGATCACCCCTGTATAAAAGGCCCTAGCAGGCTTCTGTAGTTTTAGTTTCAAGCTGCCTCTTGTTCAGTAAAGTACCTGTTAAACTGTTCTCCCGAAGTATTGAGGCGCAGACTTTACACAAACGAGCTGTGCGTAGTGGGGTACCTAGTTCTTCGGGGAACACGCATTGTGCTACCCACAGTGTTACACGCACGAGCCCTGATGTTAGCACACGAAGGACACTTGGGAATAGTTGGAACAAAGCAACATCTCAGAACCAAGGTTTGGTGGCCTGGCATGGACAAGGCAGCTGAAAAACACTGTAAAGCGTGCCACGGCTGTCAGATAGTAGCCAGACCCAACCCACCTGAACCGTTGAGACCAACACCATTACCGGAGGGCCCCTGGCAGGATGTAGCTATAGACTTACTGGGACCCTTGCCATCCAACCACTCCATTCTTGTGGTAGTTGATTATTACAGTTGCTACTATGAATACGACATCATGACCTCCACAACAATAGAGAAGGTTATTGATAGTTTAGAGTCAATCTTCAGCCGTCATGGTTTGCCAATCACCTGCAAATCTGATAATGGTCCCCAATTCAGATCTGAATTATTCAAAGAATACTGTGAAAACAACGGGATCAAACACCTGAAAACGACAGCAAAATGGGCTCAGGCTAACGGAGAAGTCGAGCGCCAGAATGCATCGCTGATGAAGAGAATCAGAATTGCTCAGTCAGAAGGACTAGATTGGAAACGTGAACTTAGGAAATATGTGACTGTGTACAGGAGCATTGACCATGCCACGACAGGAAAGAGCCCGGCAGAGCTGCTCTTTAGACACAAAATGAGAGGAAAGCTGCCAGACATGACAGAGTCGCGCGCAGACATGGAAGTATGTGACCGGGACACAGAACAAAAAGGCAAGTCCAAACTGTACGCAGATGAACAGCGGAAAACACAATACTCAGAGGTGGAAGTTGGCGACACGGTGCTGGTACGGCAGGACAAAGTGGACAAGTTCACCACTCCTTTTAATGCCACACCTCAAAAAGTTTTGAGTAAAACAGGGGGTCAGGTAGTAGTAGAATCACCAGAAGGAGCACGCTACTCGAGAAACACTACGTTTGTGAAGAAATACAGAACCAATGGACCAAAGGAGACACTCCATGAGCAGGAGGAAACACAAGGGACTGAGGACAGTATAGTAGACCCTGACACACATACCACTGTGACACAGGCAATACCCACTAACACCAACATGTCAGACATACCCAATACAGCCAGACCTCAAAGGGTTAAAAGAAAACCCCAAAGACTGTCTGATAGGCCCAGTAATTCGGGTCCCAGCGCGTGAGTACGGACGGGGTACTCACGCGTGGGCCCGAAGGAATTGCCGGTTTTCAGGATGCACAGCGCATGCGCTGAAAACCGGCATTTCCTGTGCTCGTAACCAAGGGGTTAAGAGGCGGGATGCGTGCGTCCTTTCAGGCAGCGCGTGCGCATTAAACTTCGGCATTTTCATCAATGGATTGAGTTTGGGTAAGTCCCCAAATTTTACACATGAAAAAAGGATGAGTAAAGCCACCGAGAAGCTGCGGAGGAAGAACTATTTAATCAGTTGTGATTCTGAACGGCAAATTTTTGGTTGGGAAAGGGAGGAAACTTATTTTTAGAAAGTCTGAGGTAAGTTTTAAACTTTAATTTTTTTTTAAAAATGGGTTTTGAGTAATGTAGGTATAAGGAGCAATTGTGGCTGAGTGAAAGGCCTAATTGAATTTGATGTGTTTATTAAATGTGAAAATGACTGTTTAAAAATGATTAAAATGCTTAAAAAATGAAATTGTCATCAGTAATCTATCTTATTTTCAGTAAGTATGTATGTATGATTGTATGTATGTCTGTATATATTCCTTGAAGGATGTGCATTTATGTATGTATTACTTTCAGTATGTGGATGAATGTATGTATGTAATGATGACTTTCTGAAAATGTAAGTTATTGGAAAAGGATCTCGGCCTGTGATATTCATCAGGCGGGTAAGACGTGTTCGCAAGCCGTTATCGCATGTTTCCTGGCATAGGCCGAGTTGATTTTATAGCCACTCATTTTAGTAAAATAACCGTAACAAGTATTTCCATTTCCTCCTTACAGGTATGTCTGTGTAAAGAGGAGGCCTGTGAGCGAGAAACATGCCCTCTTATAGAAATGTTGCCGTGATGCTCTGTGTGGTTTTGCTTCAAAGAAATCGGAACGCCAGGGAACAACGTAGAAGAGTGAGGAACCATAACCATCTCCTGATCAGAAGGAACAACTACCCACCCCACAGAGTGTACAGGGAGAGGCGATCATTTGAGATGCTGTCGGAGGAGTTGTGTGTCAGGAGGCTGCGCTTCAGTAAAGAGGCAATTGGCCGACTATGTGACATGTTGAAGGCGGACCTGGAACCACGCTCAAAGACCCGCACTGCCTTGTCAGTGAACATGAAGGTAACCACAGCATTGAACTTCTTTGCAAGTGGGTCATTTCAAGCAGGCACCGGTGACATAAGCAACATCTCCAAGAATGCTGCGAGGGTCTGCATTCACCAGGTCACAGATGCCATTTTCCGTAGGCTTTCAGAGTTCATTAAGTATGACTTGTCCACTCGACATCAAAAGGAGATGGCCTTAGCATTTCATCGCATTGCTGTATTCCCCAAAGTGATTGGGGCCGTCGATGGAACCCATATTGCATTGAAGGCACCACTGGATGCACCTGTGACATACATAAACAGGAAGGGGTATCATTCATTGAATGTAATGATATTATGTGATGCGCACCTCAGGATCCTAAACGTGAATGCAGGGCACCGGGGAAGTAATCATGACTCCTTTGTCCTCTGTAACTCTAAGTTGTATGATGCTCTCAGCAAATTGCCTACAGGATCCGCATGGATATTGGGCGACAAGGGGTACCCGCTAAGACCATGGCTCATGACCCCCTACTGCAAGACCAATAATGAGGCTCAGGAGAGATACAACCATGCACACGTGTCCACACGCCAAGTGGTGGAGAGGACAATAGGACTTCTGAAATCACGCTTCCGGTGCCTGGATAGGTCAGGGGGGACCTTGCAGTACTCTCACCAGAAAGTGGCAAGGATTGTGCTGGCCTGCTGTGCTTTGCACAACCTTGCCCTGCAGGAAGGACTGACCCTTAACACTGCAGAACAGCTGCCTGTTGAAGTGGAGGATGAAGGCGATGGCAATGTGCATGTTGCCAGGCCTCATGGGGAGGAGCCAAGTGCCGCCGAAAATAAGGCTGCTCGGGAACTGCTGGTAGCCAACACCTTCACGAGGTAGTGTCGCCTTGTATCTATCCCTCCCCCCACAAGGCAAAGACAGGAGCAGACACATATTGAAGTGAAACAGTGACCTTTTATTGCATCATCAAAAAGTTTTCAGCTTCAGTTTCGTTGTATAAAGTTAATAAATTGTAAATTTTAAGTAGCGCATTTGTACTTTTAAAACATTTGTGAACAGGAACAGTTAAGAAAAAAATTTGTAAACAGTTCGTGTTTCCTTGCCTTTCTTTCTTCGTGCAATTAAGACACTGAGGCCTAGAAATTCAGTTAGGGGCGCCCAGCTCGCCTGGGCGCCGGAATTACCGCTGCGCGCGGAGCCACTTGCGCCAGCGGGAAATTCACTTTCAGCGCCCCAAGTGGAAGCCGGCCGCTAAACAAGGGTTTCGGCGCCCTGCTTGGGGCACTGAAACTGAATATCGGCGTGTAAAGTGCCGCAGCGCCACCCGCTGTGGCACGGCAGCCTGCGGTACTGCAGGCCTTCCTCTCAGTCTTAAGGGGGAGGTGCCTGCAACAGCGCGATCCCCGCTCGCGAGTGCCGGCAAATGAGCCCGGCACCAAGGAGAAGTGCCGGGCTCTCTGGAAACAGCCAGCAATGCCGCGGGGGGGTGGTGAAGGAGGCCGGGGACGGAGGTGCGGGCAGGCGGCCGCCGAAAAAGCGGCCGGCCGCACCTCCACCTTAACTCGCCCCACTACCGGCACAGGTAGGCCCCGTGTACCGGTCACTGTTTGCGGCCGGCGCGGGGGCGGCGGCAGCAACCAAATATGGCCAGCGGGGTGATAGCGGGGCGCTGCGCACACTGATGACGTCATTGGTGGCGGCGCAGCGCTACTGGATAACGCCGCCATTAGCGCCCCGCTAAATATCGCGGTAGGTTTGCACAGTGGTGCAAAAGCCCTCTTTGGGCGCAAACTGGTGGTGCAGGCCACTGAATTTCTAGGCCTGAGGATGTTAACTACCTCTTTTCTGCAGTTGAAAAATATGAAAACGTTAAAAGATTGGTAACACTTTGTGAACAGGTTTAACTCTTATTTTTTGGTTGCTTCATGCAATTACAAAATTGAAGAATTTAAACAACTATTTTTAAGTTTTCAAACATGTGCAAACTGATAAATGTTAGAAAAAAAATTGTAAACATTTTACAGTAATTATTTTTACTTTCTTACTGCAATACAGACATTAAAGGTGGAAACTAGCTATTTTTTACTTTTGTAACGGTTGTTGATCAAATTTTTTTTACTGGAATAAAAGTTGAAAATCTTTTCACATTGACTGCTGGGTGTACTGCTTAAAGGAAATGGTAACATATCCTTTCATTCAAAAATAAGCATTTGAATTTAAATATGTAAGAAAACATTTAACATTTAAATAAAATGAAAAATTAAACAATTGAACGATTTGGCCACTCGCTTCTGTGACTGAGGGTTGAAGGAGGCGCAGTGAGCTGAAGGTGCCACCCTAACATTTCCTGCGCCTTTTCACTCCCCGTGACTGGAGCCCTCCATAGCTACTTGCAAGGCCCCTCTGCGACTTTTCCTGCTCTTCAGCAGTTGCCTCATGAAAGGGTTGTTGCTGATGCAAGTCTACGTTTCCCTGCATCATGACTGGCGCAGCTGCTGGCTCCTGTGACCAAAGTGGCTCTGCACTGTGAGCTGGGAAGGGCCCTTCTGCTGGAGTCAGAGTAATGGCAGTAGTTATAGGTTCATGCGAATGAACTAGTGCAACCATATTTTCATTAAGCGCCGCCAACTGCAATGTCACCTGATTAAGTGAATTCTCATTAAGCACCACCAACTGCGATGCTATCTGATTTAGTGTAATGCCAAGATTATCGATTCCCTGCCTGATAGAGTCTCTAGAGTCAACATCCTTCTCAGTAAGAGATCTCAGCAATTGACTGAAACCTGCAATATGTTGCTCCTCATCTTGTAGGTGCTGTTGTACTGAATGTCTTTCTGCTCTTCCCACCTGTGCTGAAGTGTCAATATGGTGTCTGTCTGTGGAGCTACAGTCAGCAGTGACTCGCACAGAGCCACAGGGGCCAGGAGATGGTGAGATACTGGGCAGCGACACAGGGTCCATGCACTCCTGCTGCACTTGCTGACATAGGACAAGTTCCTCCTGTTCCTCAACCACCTCAGCAACTGCTGCCACTGCATCAGAAACACCTTCCCCAATGCCCTCTGCAGCCGCTGACTCCACGCACTGCTCATCCCGTGTGTGAGAGGTATTCTGTCCAGCTGTGGGAAGGAAGCAGAAAACATTTGCAAAGGTAAAGCAGGATGTGCCACATCACAGATATTCAGCACACACCTAACCTTCTTTAACATATAGCTGGCCAGGCCAACTCACGGTCAGGTTCAACAATGTCTGATTGAGATTCATCCGCGGGCCGATTGCTAGTAAATCCGAACATCTGCTGGACGCGTTCCTCATGTTCGGTCAAAACCCTCAGCGTGGCAACACCACCACCTGTGAGTGTAAGTTCCCTGGAGTTGTGAGCACTTTTACTCTGAAATGGCAACAGAAAAAAGAGAATCACACAGCTGCATTTCTGACATGGACAGCAAAGGCTTGGAAGACTGGGTTGGGTGTTTCTTTAAATCTCTGATTGAAAATTTACAGCTCAAAGCAATGGAATCAAGATAAGAGAACAATAGATAACCCTGAGCAGGCCCCAAAGCCATAAAGTTTTATTGTTACCTCAGGTGACTTGACCAAGAAGTCACTTGACTAAAGAACATGCATTGCAAGCCTTTTGAAATGTAGTTAACTTAAACTCTAAGCAATGTTAAAGTACTCTTTCGCAATAACTGTACAAACCTTGACAGATCGCAACAAGTCATTGAATTTCTTGCGGCAATTTTCCGCTGTACGTGGAATGGTGGAGGTCGCACTGACGGCCTGGGCAACTTCCGACCAAGCTACCATCTGACCTTTTCGCGGTGCCCTCGACTGCTCATTCCCAATGATGCGCAGGCGCTTTGCCTCCACCTCATTGAGGAGATTGCTGAGGTCATCTTCAGTGAAGTTTTGAGTTCTTTTAATCACATGAATTGTGCTCATTCCAGCCATTTCACTTTGCTAATTACATGAAATTAATGAAAATAATGTTTTCAAGGCTTTCAAAACTGTTTAAATAGCTTCAAATCTCTTCAAAACTATCTCAGAGTCATCAAAATCATGTAAACGTACTTAAAAGTTCAAAAAAGTTAACAAAACATTCATAAAAATACAAATAACCTACTTGCACTGCTGTTCTGTAAGTACGAAGCCTCTGCAGCTGTTTAGAAAGATTGGGGGCGTGTCCTATTAAAATGAGACCTCAAGGGGCGTGTCTCACTTAGACTCCGCACTCCATGCTTCGCGCTGGCTGCACTCCTGGGCGGCGTGACGTCAGACGCTGCCCGGGAGTCATCATATGAAGAAAGGAATTCCACGCGTCCCGGGACCAGAACGGCCGGCGCGCCGGGTAAGTGCACATCGGGGGCTTGCACACGCGGCAAGCCCCTGAACCTAATTTCTGGCCCAATATGTCACAACATAAACTGTGCGAGAACTGCATGGGTGATGTTAAATGTTTAAACCTGGGAATTATTTAGTTGTGTGGTAAGACACAAGTTTGTAAAAAGTTTATAAATCAAATAAGTTATGCAGTGTTATTGTAAGCAACTGTTTGTAAACTGCAAGTTTGTTTCCAAGGAAAAGGGGGAGGTCGTGTATTGGTTGCGAGTTTGACACCAGTCAATACGGTAATGTAATGTGCGAGTTTGACACCAGTAAATATGGTAATGTAATGTGCATTGCATTATGGGAATTACCCAGGAAAGCTGCAGTCAGCCATTTTACCAATAAAGTAAAGATCACAGTTAGAAGCCTGTCTGCCTGACTCTGATTTAATTCGACGTATCTACATGCTTGATTGAACGTATTAAAGCATAGATACAACAGTAACAGATCCCCGCCCCATTTACCACCCGCTCTGTCCAATACCAACCCAAAATTTCTGATCTCCTTAAACAACAGCATGGACCAGTTGGGCCAAATGGCCTGTTTCTGTGCTGTACTTTCTATATAATTCTATGTAAAATTAGCCAATAGTCAGCAGGAACTCTAGGCCTAGGTGCAGACAGGATTTACATCGAATCATGCAGAAATTATAAAACAGAAACAGGCCATTCAGCCTAACAGGTCCATGTTGGTGTTTCATCCCCCACATGAGTAATTGTCCTAATCCCATCTCTCTACCCAATTACCACCTCCCTTTATTCCCCTTTCCTTCAATCACTGATCTAACCTATTCTGGTAGTGCATTCCGCAGCCTCACAACATACTGTGTAAAAAAGCTTCTCCTGCCTCCTGTCCTAAATCTCTTACATTTAACATTAGGTCTATGTCCCCTTGTTCTAGATCTCTCAACCTCTAGGTACAGTCAGTTTCAATCTACTCTGTCCCATCCTTTCAGAATTTTAAATTCCTCTATCAAATCACCCCGTAATACTCTAATTAATGAAAACAGTCACAAATTTTTGGTTCATCTGTAGTGCTGACTATACTTGAATAGTCTGCTCATTAACCTTTCATAAAGCACCTTCCACGACCTCAGGACGTCTTGGGCGGCAGCACTAAACAGACCACAGTGCATTGGCACTCCGCCCAATTGTCCTCTCCATTGAAGATGGGTTAAAGGTTGGCCACATGTCTGTCAATGTGCGTGCTCCTTCAACAGACCTCTGTAAGGCTACTTCGCTACTTCTCTGGTTGCACAGGATGGCACAGATCTGAACTGGATTACAGCTCAGGACATTACAAGCTCTGGACACAAGAGTATGGAGGGAATATCGAAGGTGAAGTTGAAGACCACCCCATAGCATCCAGCTCTTCTGCCTGGTTCCTCTTTTGACTCATTGCCACACAGCCACATACCTAACCACACAAACGTCACACACAGTTAATATCCTGTTATGCAAACTCCGGTTCATGGTGTTGTCACGTTTTCTGGTATTGTAGGCCCGGAACAGCAGTCTGGCAGCACTGCCAGTGGCCCATAACAAGACAGCACCTCACAGCAACCCCCGCCTCCCTCTCGCTGATGGTTTCCAATCACCAGCACAGCTACCCACTCCCAGAGGACACAGATCGTGAGCTTGAGGACGTATCATCGGGTGAGTCACATTGCGCAGGTGAGGAGGAGTGGGGTCAGAGGAGCAGCAGGAACTTGCTGCCCTGATGGGCCTTCTTTGTTTCCCCTATCTGTTCTGCTGAAGTCTAGTAAAGGTTTTCTGACAGTTGTACAAACTAGCAGCTGGCGCACGCTGATCTCATTGGCAAGCCTTCCCTCATCTTTTACCAGTTCAACAATTTTATACTATAGTGGGGCAATTCAAAACCAAACCCAGCGATAATTTTAACCTGACTTGTCAAATGTCACTGGACTCTATAGCTTGCATTGCATTGCCTTCTTGTTCACTGAGCACCCAGGCCAGTTTGTATTGAATCAGCTCCCTTTTGACATGTTCTTTCCTCCCTCCCCAATCTGTTCTTCTGCTGAAGTCCTGTAGTAGATCACTTACAGTTGATGCCAGTGACTTGGCAGAAAATTGGCTGTATTTAATGGTCATTAAAAAAAATTACCTCTTATATCAAAAGAATGGTGCCAAAAATGATCTAAATGGAGAGAAACTGCAAAGTGCTACAGTACAAAGGGATCTGGGGGTCCTGGTGCATAAAACACAGAAGGTTAGTATGCAGGTACAGCAGGTGATCAGGAAGGCCAACGGAATCTTGGCTTTTATTGCAAGGGGGTTGGAGTATAAAAGCAGGGAAGTCTTGCTTCAGTTATACAGGGTACTGGTGAGGCCACACCTGGAATATTGCATGCAGTTTTGGTTTCCATATTTAAGAAAAGATATACTTGCTCTCGAGGCAGTTCAGAGAAGGTTCACTTGGTTGATTCCGGAGATGAGGGGGTTGACTTATGAGGAAAGGTTGAGTAGGTTGGGCCTCTACTCATTGGAATTCAGAAGAATGAGAGGCGATCTTATCGAAACATATAAGATTGTGAGGGGGCTTGATCGGGTAGATGCGGGGAGGATGTTTCCACTGATGGGTAAGACTAGAACTAGGGGGCATAATCTTAGAATAAGGGGCTGCCGTTTCAAAACTGAGATGAGGAGAAACTTCTTCACTCAGAGGGTAGTAAATCTATGGAATTTGCTACCTCAGAGAGCTGTGGAAGCTGCGACATTAAATAAATTTAAAACAGAGATAGACAGTTTCCTAGCTGATAAGGGAATTAGGGGTTACGGGGAGCGGGCAAGGAAGTGGACGTGAGTCTAGGTTCGGATCAGCCATGATCCTATTGAATGGCGGAGCAGGCCCGAGGGGCCGTATGGTGTACTCCTGCTCCTACTTCTTATGTTCTTATGTAAATACATGGAAAAGTCGGATAGCCAGGTGGTGATGGATAGAACAATAGAGCCTAGTCTTTAGTTACTTACAAGCCTTTATTTACAGAGACACACGATGGCCCAGAATTTGCAGTGGGTAATAACAGTGAACGAACAACGTTCTCTGTCATTCCCCCTTTGAAACTGACCGCACCTTTAGGATGTAGCACATGCAGATCCTAACGCAGAAATCCTGAAGTTGCGGTTAGTCATTCACTGCTCCGACACTGGCTGTGCTGTGGAACCACCCCCTGACCTCCCGCCCACTCTGACCCTCCCCCACCCCAACCCCCCCACCACACCATTCCCCTCATCATTATTTCAGGTTTGCCTTTTCCCCGTGTGAGAGCCCCAATCTTTGTTTTGCTCTCTCATATTTTTAAAAGGTTAGAATCAAAAGAGCTTACCCACCTCCTGATTCACTGTCTGTGAGAATTCTGCATTGTGATTGGCTGCTTGGACAGCCTGTTGACATCACAGCAGCTCTCGTCAGGGATTCCCCATTAAGCTTCGCTGATTTCAATTACGTGTTGGAAAAGCCAAGCTTCTCGCCACAGAGACCGCGGGATTTCTGTGGGAAGCTTACTTCGGGGCCATTACAAACTGCGCATCCCCAAGGTAAGCTTGCTCCCCTTCCCCAGCCTACCCCCATATATGGGGGGAGTTTTAACCTTCAGAAACAGGTGGGTCAGCAGCGTGGGGGGTAGTTAAATTGTTAAAAATGGGATTCCCGACCTGATCCCGCCTCCAACCCGTCCACTTCTGGTTTTAACGGAGGCAGGATGGGGACGGGTGACCAACCCGCTCCCAGGGGGCGGAGCCTCAATTTAACTGTTAGAATGAGGCTGGAAGCCACTTTTTTAACCTCCATTCTGTTTTTAACTGCATGTGGACGGGTTTCACACAATTCGTGAAACCCGGCAGTTGCAGCAAGGCAGGGACTGCTGGATCCAGGAGATAAGTGTTTTTATACCTACCTCCTGGATCCAGGGACCCTACCTAACCCACCGCCCACGACCGGAGACCCCCTCACAAGGCTTCCGATCACCCCCTTCAGGCCTCAAGACCCCCGCCCACAGGTGATGCTGAGGCCGGCCACAATATTCCGGTGGTCGGTCACGATCTACCCTTCACTCCACCCCCATCATCCGGCCCCAATCTTCTGTCTCCCCCCTCCCCCCTGATTGTCTGCCCGACCCCCGATCCACTACAACCCCCCAATCGTCTGCACGACCCCCGATCCCCTCTCCCCCCGCACGATCATCTGCATGTCCTTCAATCCTCTCTCCCCCCCCAAATGTCTGCCTGGCCACCCCCCAATCCACTCCCCACCAACACCCCTGATCCACTACCCCCCCCCCATCCATTTAAATGCCCGGGCCCCACGTGAACCCTCCCTTCCCCCTCTGTGCAGTTTAAGGCCTACCCGCCCGCAGCCAGCCAGTCTCTCAATCTGGCCTCCCGGGTTTCCCGACCACCTCGGGGGTCGGAGCCCCCCCACCAACCCCAACCCGCCTTCCTCCACAGAATTCCAGCCTGTATGAGAGAAAAAGAGTCTCCAATTAATTCCCACCACTTGAATACAATGAACACCCAATTGCTGTACACCACCTGAATACAATGAACAATACATACACTAAAAAAGGAAAACAACCCAGTACTAAATATACACTTTAAAAATAGAAACAAAAAAATGCCTAAAAGGTCACTGCTCCCTTAAGTCTCCATAATTCCGAGTTTTTCAGAAAGCTCCTTTCCTGAGGATGACTCCAAATAGGCTCACAAAGCAAATAACATGATCCGGGGAGAGCCAACTGAAAAAGCTGGGAAATTGCACCTTTGCCCTGTTTAAAAATTTTAAAGTAATTTGTGGCTCTCACCGAGGCTCTCATACACTTTGTTTATGAGCAGCCTTAAGCAGGAGATTATGAGAGCTGGAAAATAGCCTTATTGGCCTTGCTGTCTGGAACACTTCCCCTTAAACCCCTGTGCCTTGCTCCTTCTCGCTCCACCGTCAAAACCTGCTAAGATTCTTCCTCTTTAACCTTTCACCTTTCCTTTGCTATCACTGAGTATCCATTCCCTATCAATGGATCATCTTGGGACATTTACTGTAAAAGAAAAAAGACCTGCATTTATATAGCGCCTTTCACGACCACCAGACGTCGCAAAGCGTTTTACAAGACCAGATAATCTGTCTTTGTTATGTTGGTTGAGGGATAAATATTGGCCAGTACACTGGGGATAACTCCCCTACTCTTCTTCAAAATAGTGCCATGGGATCTTTTAGGTCCACCTGACAGAGCAGACAGGGCCTCGACTTAACGCCTCATCTTAGATCAAATGACATGCTTGATCTATGTAATCTACTGGTTCAGATAGGATCATAGCACAGTGCAAGCTTTTCTACTGCATTCCAACATTTATCTATTATTATAGTGAACTAGAAATTCGGCTCCATAGCGCCCGATTTCTCGTCGCTACAGGTGCCGTTTTTTGCTGAAATTAACGTTTGTGCCGCGTGCACACACTTCTGGTGCGGGCTGCGCTGGACGCCATTTTGGTGAGGGTGGTAGGGCGGGAGTTAGGAGCGTGTGCTGGGAGTGTGCAGAGTGCGCAGATCGTGCTGCCAATCAGCATCCAATGCTGATTTGATGCCAGCGCTGCCATTTTCCTCCTCAACGCTGGAGCTAATGCCCTGTCTTAGCCTCGCACAGCGCAACATGCGTTCAGCAGCAGCAAGGACCCCCCACCAGAGTTATTTAAAGGGATCATCACCTGCTTTCAGGTTAGTTGCTGATTGATTTCTACTGGCTCTGTGTAAGTTTGCAGAAGTCTTTGGTGCTTTCTAGAGTTGTTTAAAGTTGGTGAGGTGACAGGGAATGGTGCTGCAAGTGGAAAGAGCCTTAGTTCTGACTTCAAGGGTTCTGCTCAGACCATTTGCTCCCAGTCATGGATACTGTGGCTGTCATCACCCTTGGGCTGCAACATAACAAGGAGATGGAGCACAGGCAGCGAAGAAGAGGACAGTCTGCTCACAGAGAGAGGAGGAGGAGGTGGGGGAGAAGGGCTTAACCAGCTAGGGTCTTCCAAGAGCAATTCTCTTAACTCATCCTGAGGCAGGGGCAGTGTGTGAGGCGTCTGCGCTTTACAAAGGACATGCTAACAGAACTTTGCCACCTCTTGCAACCAGACTTGCAGCCTCACACCAGGGCAAGGACAGCGCTGCCAGTGGCTGTAAAGGTGACCGTGGCCCTGAATTACTTCGAGTGGGATCCATCCAGGCTGGAGCAGGTGACATCTGTAACATCTCCCAGTTCACCGTCCACTACTGCATGAGAGAGGTGACAGATGCTCTTTATGCCAGGATAGGGGAGTTCATTGTCTTCTCTCTGAACAGATGGTGCAGGGCGCCATCGACTCCACATACGTGGCTTTGCAGACGCTGCACCTAAATATTGAGATGTATCACGACCGCAAAGTTTACCACTCACTGAATGTGCATTTCGTATGCGACCATGCTCAGCACATTATGATGGCGAATGCCGGGAATCCTGGCAGCAGTTACGATGATTTTATTCTGCCCCAGTCCGCTGTTCCCTCAGTCTTTGAGGCATCTTGTCAAACGACAGGTTGGCTGCTGGGCGACAAGGGCTATCCCTTCACCACCTGTCTCATGACTCCACTCCACAACTCAACCACACATGGCCGGCATGCATACAATGAGAGCCATGCTGCCGCACAAAATATCATAGAGCAGACCATTGGGGTGCTTCAGCAATGGATCCCCTGCCTGGACTGCTCTGGAGCAGCCCTGCAATACTCACCAGAGCATGTGTCCTGATTCATCATAGTCTGCTGCATGCTGCACAACCTCGCCATCATGAGGGCACAGACCTTGGCACCAGTCATATGGCAACGAGCTGAGAAGGAGGAGGAGGAGGAAGAATATGAAGAAGGGCAAGAGAAGGAGGACCGAGCGGAAGAAGAGGAAGTGGAAGAGGTGGAGAAGGAAGAGGAGGAGAAGGAAGAGGCGGAGGAGGAAGCGGGAGGGAGAAGGCAACCCAGACAGCCTCTTTCTGCCTGGGCTGTCCGTGATCGACTCTTCTGACTGTGGTTCCAGTGAAAGCAATCCCAATTCCACATTCACCAATAGTTCCACACCTTACCTTCCCTCTGATGTGGACCATCACAGCATCCTCTTGGCCACAATGCTGAAACGAAAACCACCACAAAACAAATATTCCAATCTGACTTTATACATCATTCCTTCCAATATTAGGTAGAAAAGTCAACTAATCACCCTTGTGCATTGCCTTAGTGCCTATCTTACATGTGCCTTTGCCTGTCCTATTGCTCCTACGAAGTGCTACCCCAGTGGCTGCAGCATGGCTGGTGGAAGGCTGCAGAATTTCCATGGGGGGAGACTGCAGATAGCCTTGCAGGATGACCTTGAGCAGTTTGTGTCCTAGAATGCCTAGCTGTAGACTGTACCACCTCGGCACGGGCGGAAGCAGTCTGGTCTGAGGGGCTGACAAGCAACAGCAAGGGCACTGGCAGAGTGGCAGTGGTGGGAGAACAAACGCTGTCATCCTGACAGTAGGTTTGTGCTCCAGGGAGCCACTGTAATCCTAGTAATCTGTTGGATGACATATTGCTGAACTGCTGTGGCACCCTGTAACCCCCTTTCAACACTGGTAAACTCAGCTATGAAGGCAGCAGTCTGAGCTTGCATATCCGAAGTCTGAGCTTCCACTGCAGCACTCAGGCACTGGGTTGCTTCCGCCTGTGCTGCAATGGAAGCTGAGTCATCGGCCATCAGACCCTGCATCATGGTTGGGTCCACAAGTGCGCTAATGGAGTTAGTCATCACTTTCATGCTGGAAATCAGGGGCTCCAAGCTCTGTTCAAAGCCCTGTGCAAGGTTGGTGCCGGACTCCTCCATGCTCCTTGACATTGCACTCAGGCGTTCTGGCAGGCCTGCCAATGCACCAAGCATTTCCTAGTGCATACCCATCAGCCTTCTTCTGAATGCTGCCACATCGACGTCTTCCTCTGAGTTCTCTGCAGCAGAACCCACATGTGACCTCGCCCTCCAGGAAGCTGGCAGCTGTGCTACCCTTTCCCCTGCCCTGGCTGAAGGCCATTTGTGTCTGGTGTCTCACCACGTGCAGATCATGCATCTGCTCTATCTTATAAAGTACACAGAGTATCAGTATCTGAGCTGGTGGCTGGGAGTGTGATATCGAGTAACGCTGTATCTTCATGATCACTGTCTTCCTGCTCCTCCACCAGTGTGTGACCAGGATGCAGTTCTTGGGTATCTGAAAGGAGAAAGGCACAGGGTAAAGTTGTGGTGAGGTGTGGGGGAGAAAGCAAGAGGTGCATGCTTACACCATCTGCAGCTTGTAAGTCAGAAGAGATTGTGGGATGAGGGGGAAGTGGGATGTGAGAAGGAGGATTATGTTTGAGGATATGGTCATCTTGGATCGCTTAAGCCCTGCTGTTGGCCACTTCCTCAGAGATTGCCCCTCCCAAGAATGTGCAGCACTTTCTCCTCCATGGGGGTCTAATTGTGAAGGCATGCCTGTGCCCCTTTGGGTAGCCCCTGCTGCCTCCAATTGTGAGCCACCTTGTCCTGCAAAAGAAAGGGAAGTGCATCAGTGAGTGTGGTCCCTTGGGCTTGAGTCCTGGCATTGACCGCCATGGCTATCTGCTCTGAGCGTGTCTCTGGAGGGCCTCCTCGCCCTCTGTGGATCCGGACACCTCTCCTCCTCCACCAAGGCCTCTAGTGCAGCATTAGAAAATCTTGGAGCCCGCTCTCACCCAAGTAGTGCCATTATTGAGTCTCTCTCAGGTCAGAATCAGTTGTAGAATGACTTCCAGCACCTGGTCCAGCCACAATGCACCTCCCCTTTAAGAGGTGCAATCTAGCTTTAAGCAGTGCAGACTACCTTTAACTGCTGCTAGCAAGGTGCAATTTAGGGCCCGCTGCTAATGCATGCAGCCAATCAATATGCGGTTAGCGCTGGCTGCACGCTCCAATCATGTTAATCAGCAGGCAGCATACAGTTGGCATGCTGCCTGCATCACATTGAATGTGTTAGATCCGTGATTCTGAGAGTATGATGTTTTTCAATAACCACACGGATGCTGTAACTTAACAATAAACAGGTATTTACTGGAGGAGGGTAGTCTCAAGACTGTGGGTACAGAGGCATGCGCAAGGCTTATATACAGGTGTGGTCACTGCCGGTACTACAGTATACAGGAGCTGTAAAAGTAGTTCTGTCTTAAAGGTACATACACTACAATTCCTCCCCTTTTAGATTAGTAGTACCCCTAATATTCAAATAACAATTAACACTTTAACATGTACATTAGACAACAATAGTCCATTTATAGATTCAGTCTTTGGGGCGGCTTCCTGACCCTTACAGGATAGCGCCTTTCCTGAGGTTCTCATTCTTGGTGCAGAGGCGATTCTGGCCCCTTTTCATCGGGTAGTTCATCGGTTTCCACTGCTACTGGTTCTGAGGTAGATGCTACCGATATGTCAGGTACATCCCCAGGTACTCAAGACATGGGGTTGACTCGTTCCTGTGACGCTAAGATCTGATCGACGTGGCGGCTCACAATGTTCTCCCCGACATCCACTGTGTACATTAATGGCCCCTGCCTTGTGCATATCGTTCCGGGTTGCCATTTCTCTGTTCGGTAGTCACGGGCCAAGACTGGTTGTCCTACATTGAAGCTCCTTGTCGGCTTCTCATTGATGTGCTGGAATTGTTTGTCATCAACATTTCTTCGCACATTTGCTCTGAGCAAGTCCAAACGAGATCTCAACCTTCGGTTAAAGAACATCATGGCCGGAGTCTGGTTGGTAACTGCATGTGTCGCGTTTCGGTAGGCTAATAAGAAATTGTCCACCTTATGCTATAGTGGAATTTCATCGTCGCACATGGCCTTTATCGCCTTCTTAAAGGTTTGTACGAACCTCTCAGCCAATCCATTTGTGGCTGGATGATATGGGACGGATGTGTAATGCCTTACCCCATTCCTTCTCATAAATTTCCGAAACTCTTCGGACACAAACTGTGGTCCATTATCAGAGCAAATCTGCTCTGGCAAACCGTTTCTGGCAAACATGGTCCGTAGGACTGCAATCGTTTTCTCTATAGTGGTTGAGGACATTTTTATCACCTCAGGCCACTTCGAATGAGCATCCACTGCTATTAAGAACATTGAGTCCATGAATGGACCAGCGAAATCAATATGCACCTGTTGCCATGGAGAGGAGGGCCACTCCCATGAGTGTAGAGGGGCATGTGGTGGTGCATTTTGGACCTTCTGGCATCCTGAGCAGCTCTTAGTTAGGTCTTCGATTTGTTGATCGATTCCCGGCCACCACACATAAGCCCTAGCAAGGCTTTTCATTTTCACTCCCCCCAGATGAACTTCATGTAGCTCATTTAGCACTCTCTCCCTTAACATGGGTGGAATCACCACTCTGGATCCACACATCACTGTCCCCTGGCATACTGACAGCTGTTCTCTTCTGGATGAGAATGCTGGCAACAGTGAGTCGCCATGTGTTGGCCATCCCCTCACCGTCAAATCATATACCCGAGACAGTGTCGGATCATTGCGGGTCTCCTTCTCTATATCCGCGTTCGTTACTGGCAATCGTTCAATTATTGATGAATAAAATATCTCGATAGGGTCCACTGCTGGTGCTTCCTCCACAGTAGGCAGTGGCAGGCGCGATAGCTCATCAGCGTTCCCATGTTGTTTCGTGCCTTTATATTCTATTTCATATTGATTCGCCCCTAGAAACAGGGACCATCTTTGTAACCGTTGTGCAGTCATCACTGGAACGCCCTTCTTATGATTAAAGATGGAGACAAGTGGTTGGTGGTCAGTCAGCAAGGTGAACTTCTGCCCATGGAGATAGTGGTTGAATTTTTTTACTCCCCATACTAGGCTGAGGGCCTCCCTGTCAATCTGGGCATAGTTGCGCTCGGCTGAGGTTAGTGACCGAGACGCAAAGGCTACTGGCCTCTCCAACCCGTCTGGGAATTTGTGCGACAGCACAGCTCCAATACCATAGGTTGATGCATCACATGCCAAACGAATTGGTAGTGCTGGGTTGAAATGGCCAACACCTCTTTTGCTTTGATCAATTATTTACACTTCTGGAAAGCTCGTCTACGTTCATCATTCCACTTCCATGGTACCCCTGTTTGCAGTAGGGTGTTCAGTGGGTGTAATACCGTTGACAAATTTGGTAAGAACTTGTGGTAGTAGTTTACCAGCCCAAGGAACGACCTCAGTTGTGACACATTTTCCGGTGCTGGAGCCTTGACTACTGCCTCAATCTTTTCAAGGGACTTATGTAACCCCTTTTCATCGATGACGTGGCCACAATACGAGATCTGTTTCTGGAAAAACTCGCACTTGTGGTGATTAGCTCGTAGCCCATACTCCTTTAACCTGGTGAGCACCTTCTCTAAGTTGGCGAGGTGATCACTGTCATTTTCGCCCGTGACCAGGATGTCGTCCAAATAACACTGGGTCCCTGGAATCCCTTGCAGGACTTGATCCATTGCCCTTTGCCAGATAGCCGGAGCCGAGGCTACCCCGAACACCAGCCGATTGTATTGATAGAGACCTTTATGAGTGTTAATCGTAAGGTATTGTTTCGACGCTTCTTCTACCTCCATTTGCAAGTACGCCTGGGCTAGATCAATTTTGGTGAAGCGTTTACCTCCAGATAGCGAGGCGAAAACATCCTCAATTCGTGGAAGCGGATATTGTACTGTGTGAAGGAGTGGGTTCACTGTCACCTTAAAATCCCCACAGATGCGGACCTTCTTTGGTTCCCCAGGCGTATTACTCAACGACCTCTTCATTACAGGAACGATGGGTGTAGCCCATTCCCTCCAGTCCACTTTGGACAGTACTCCTGAACGTTCCAACCCTTTCAGCTCTGCTTCGACAGCTGATCTGATCGCATAAGGCACTGGTCTGGCCTTAAGAAACTTTGGGCTTGCATTTTCCTCTATTTTAATCGTTGCTGTTATGCCTTTTAGTGTTCCGAGTCCCTCCTGGAACACTTCTTTTGCATCAGTTAGCATTTTTGACAGTCATCCAGGTGTGACGTCGTCATCCTTTCTGGCCTCAACCTTCCGTGCGTGTATGGAATGCCAATCTAAATGTACCTTCCGGATCCATTCACGTCCTAGCAGTGGTGGTCCTCCATCTGGCAATACATATATATCCATTTTAGGTATTTCCTGGCCTTTATATATTACTTTCACCCTTATTTTTCCTTTGGGGTAGACTTTTTGCCCTGTATACGTCTTCAAGACAATCTCTGTAGCTTTCAAGGGTTTATGTGAAAATAGCCGTTTGTAGTCCCTTTGGTTTATGACTGTTAGGGCTGATCCTGTGTCCAATTCCATTTTCACTTGAACTCCGTCTATCTTGAGTGTAACACAGATAGTCTGGTGATCCTCCATTTCGGTTACCTTATGTAGTTTCAGACAACCCAGCTCCTTGCTTCCGGAGTCTGTGTCACTTTTCTGTTCGTCTGAACCACTGTCCATCACCTGGTGTACCTTTTTGTACTTCTCCTGTGGAGATTTCTTACTGTTGGTTTTCTTCCCAGACCTGCAGACTCTTGCTATGTGTCCTGCTTTTCCACACTGTCTGCACACTTGGTCCTTGAACCAACAATCCTTCTGGTCATGTGTTGTTCTGCCGCAGCTATAGCACTTCCCTGTTCCATAGGACATTTTATTGGTGCCATATTCTTGTGGCCTCCGTTGTATCTCTGCAGCGCCCCTTGCGGCTGCTTCGTGTGATACTGCCATACTGAAAGCCTTGTCCAGCGTAAGATCCTTTTCTGATAGAAGCCGTTTCTGGGTTCCTTCACTTTGTAGCCCACACACAAACTTGTCCCTTAACGTATCTGCTAGTCCCGCTCCAAACTGGCAGTGTTTCGATAGCTTGCGCAGTTCCGTTAGGTACTCAGCATTGCTTTCGTCTTTGTGTTGGTTCCTTTTATGGAACTTAAATCATTCTGCTATCAGCAGCGGTGTGGGGTTTAAGTGGTCCTGTAGGACTTCTACTATGCTTTCGAAATTCTAGTTCACCGGCTTCTCTGGGGTTATTAGATTTCGCAGTAACCCATAAGTTTTTCACCCATGGAATTTAACAAAACCAGTGCTTTCCTAGCATTTGGCACTTCATTCGCCCTGCAGTACACCTCAATACGTTCCACATATGTCGCCCAATCTTCGACTTCATTGTCGAACATAGAGATACTGCCACTCTTCGGCATCCCTGGGTGTGATTTAACTATCAAAAATGGCGTCTCCTGCGCTTCCCCTTCTTCTCCGCTGGCACAAAATGGCATCTCCCGCGCTTTCCTTCCTTCCCGCACTCGCCCGTCTTCTCCGCTGCGGCTTCTAAAAATGGCGTCTCCCGCGCTCTTCCTTCTTCTCCACGGCTCAATGGTGTCTCCCGCACTCTCCCTTCTTCTCTCCGCGGACACTGTTCAGCCCTTGAGCCCTGGCTGTGCTCTGCGCGTTCTTTTTTTTTTTGTTCTCTCGACGCCGCTCGGTCCTGAACCCGGCTGTTGCTTTACCCTCTCTCCGGTTTGTTTATTTTTTTTTTTTTCTCGACGCCGCTCGGTTTTCAACCCCCGGCAGCACCCTGTGCGCTTCACCCTCTATCTTACCCCGTCGACGCTGCTCGGCTTTCTCTCCGCCGTCGGTCGTCTCCAGCCGCCGCTGTCCGGGAAGGGTCTGCGCTGGACCTGTCGTCAGTCTCTTGCTGATCGTCGTGGCTGGGGAACCAAGCCCGGCTCTCCACAGCCTCCCCTGCGACGTTCACTCTCTGCCGGACGACTGGGCGGTTGCTCGTGGTCGACGCCCGTGTTTCTGGCCTCGACTTTCTTCCACCGCCCTCCCGGAGCGAATCCTCGAAGGGAAATGCAGAGTTGCAGGTAGATTCGAATCGACACTCCTCGCCACTGTTAGATCCGTGATTCTGAGAGTATGATGTTTTTCAATAACCACACGGATGCTGTAACTTAACAATAAACAGGTATTTACTGGAGGAGGGTATTCTCAAGACTGGGGGTACAGAGGCATGCGCAAGGCTTATATACAGGTGTGGTCACTGCCGGTACTACAGTATACAGGAGCTGTAAAAGTAGTTCTGTCTTAAAGGTACATACACTACAGAATGGGTACATGGTAATCCCCCACTGTCTCTGCCATCTGGCCCCAGACAGCCTACATCACCCTCTATGGGGCTTCCAGCCCTCAGTTTCCAACTATCTTCCTGTTCCGGCTACGACTTCACCAAGGATATATCCAAGAAGCTTGGAGCCCTTCCAGGCACTGACACCAATGTTCCCATTAAGCTGTATGGTCGTGCAGCGGTCTGGAGGTCACATGCAGGCATCTCACCGGCTTTTAAATGGAAAGAAACGCGCATTAAAGAGGCCGCACACCTAAAATAAAAATTAGAGGGAACATTGACTGACATCCTCAACGCTGCCAATGCTTCAGCCATTCATCCAGCAAAGTAACTGGATGCAGCCTTACAAGGGTGAGAGAAATATGGAGCAAGTTATCCGGGAAATGCCATTGAAGCAAATAATATAAGAGGGTTCAACAGACAACTGGAGGTGACTGAGGGAGATGGTGAACAGGCAGAGTTGAGATCAACCTAATGCACTGGACCCTTTGGGCCAAGTGGTCTTTTTCCGTTGCTAAACTGGCCTCTGTTTATAATAGGCTCTGTGGAGTTCTGTGACAGCACACAATGTTACTGTGCTGGCAGCACTATTTCTTTGAAAAAACTTTGGTTCTCCGTTTCATTTCCTAGGTTTAGTTTCTATTTACATTCAGACAATGATTTATAGCACTAAATAACTGGACAGTATAAATGAGCAGGAAAAACAACACACCAAACACTCTTCTTGATCAACTCACCATTGGAAGTACAGTTGAAGCTGAAAAAGGAATTCAACACATTTTCCATCCGATCAGCATTATGAGGTAAAGATCATTGGAATTCCTCCTGTATTTAAATTTACATGTAGACTATTGATCAACGTGCTTGTTTTCACAAATAAAGTAGTACACAGTTGAAATGCATAGGCCTGAGATTATTTGTTCACAATGAGACATTCAGATAAGGGTATACTGCTGCACCAAGACTGGTGATATTCAGAAAACATGAGGCAAAAGGCAGATCTGTTTATAAAATTATATCAGGTAATAGTTAGTATCCACTCCGGCTTTGTTGAAAGTACAAAGTTAAACTTGAATTTTATACTGTTGTGGAAAGGCGTATTCTGTAAGAGCCCTCAGGCTATCTGCAGAGTTTGAAGAAAGAAAGTTTTACTTTGTGTTCCATGGGAATCTAGAAGGAATCTACTAATGTAAAACAGTGATTTTCAGCACTTTCATATATCCAAACTAAAGCAATCTGAACTATAAAGCAAAGGGAGAGTACAGCGTGAACTGGAATGGGGGATGAACCTAGCATGAAATGCAGGAGGAGAGTGCCAGCTTAAAGTGATAAGGGAAGGAAAAGTGCTTACTTAAATTGAGAATGGGGGGTGCGGGGGAGAACAGTGCTCACATGACTGGGGGAAAAGGACAGGTGTACCAGTTTGAACTGAGCAGCAAAGTGAGGAAAGCCACCATGAACTGGGGCAGGGGTAAGAATAACAGCTTGGATTGAGGGGGAAGGGAGACGAGTGCCAACATGAACAAGAGGCAGGTCGAGTAGAGTGCAAAAATGAGCTGGGATAGCTGGGAGATGAAGTGTATCAACGTGAAGTGGAAGATGAACACAACGCCAGAGTTAGAGGAATGCAGAATTCTCGGTGGGTTTTACGGCTGAAGGAGGTTATGGAGATAGGGAGGGGTGAGGCCGTGAAGAGAATTGAACACCAGGATGAGAATTTTAAATTTGTGATATTGGTGGACCGGGCCCCAATGTAGGTCAGCGAACACAAGGATGGGTGAGCAGGACTTGGTGCAGCTAGCAGATTTTTAGATGAAATGAAGTTTATGAAGGGTAGAGGATGGGAAGCTGGCCAGGAAAGGATTGGAGTAGTCAAGACTGGTGGTGAAAAAAGCATGGATAAGGTTTCAGCAGCAGCTGGGCTGAGGCAGCGGTGAATCAGGCGGTGTTACAGAGGTGGATGTAGACGGTGTTTGCGATGGAGAGGATATATGCTCAGAAGCTCAGCACACAGCAAGTTCCCAAAAATAGCAACGAGATGAAAGACCACCCAATCTGTTTTTGGTGGTGTTGCTTGAGGGAAGAATGTTGGGAAGTACAACTCCCTGCCTTTCTTCAAATAGTGCGATAGAATCTTTAACATCCACCTGAACCACTGGAACAGGCAGATGCTGCCTTGGTTTAACATCTCACCTGGAGGTTGGCACGGTGGAAGGTTTTCAGCAGGATAAGAGTCAGTTCATGAAACATGGTCTTTCAGAATCCTGAGGATACCTTTGTGATGGGCCTTCTTTTCTGCTCTAAGGATAGGTTCTCCTTCTGCACATTGGAGTGGGGAATGATCTGGCTCACAGTCAGCAGGGTCCCTGTGGAGGACCAGGTTGGTGATCCTGTTCAGCAGAGAGTTACTTGGACTGCCAATATGAGAGGGAGAGCGTTTAAAATTAGCACTGGCCTTTTTAGTGAGGGGACTCCCATTTCAGAATGGAACACAAGAATGAGGTGGAGGTGTAATGGGTGAACCAAAAGTCAGACTGAGTACTTCAATCAATGATCCTGTTCATATCATTGGGGCTGGGGGTGGTTGAGGTGTTGCTGTGCATTGGCTGAGAAGATTAAATGGCCAGGAGCTGGTACATTGTAAGATTATCCCGGATTAATGGATTTTTTTAGAATACTTGTTTTAATATCTTATAATCATCAGTATTTTTAATCATCAGTAATGCATTCATAATCATGTGTAAGAATTAAATGTAGAATTTTGTAATCATCAATTGTATGCAATGATAACCTGAATTATATATGACCTGTAACCCTTTTACTTATAATTAAAAATCTGTGAGTGAGCTGTAACCAGACAGTCTGGGGTGAGAAAAAGGATTGCTCTGGTCAAATAGGAAGCTGTGGGTGAAAGTTGGATATTCGCCTACAGTATGGATATGACAGAGTACAACTAGTCTGGGAAACAAGGTCAGGTGTAGCTGCCACTGTGTGGAAAAGTTGTGATGTCTGCAGTTAATTAAAAACATAGACCTTTCACAGGAAAGATGCCATATCTCTACACTATGGAGACATTTGCTTTTGTATTACCATAACCACCACAGATATAAGTCTTGATGGTCAAAAACAGATGATGTAAGGGTGTCGTAAGAGCAGAACCTGCGTAGATAAAAGTGCTGCGGACGTGGCATCTTTATGATTGGAGATTGGGTTTTGGCTGTAAGCCAGTGATTGGTTCAGGAGGACTTCATAGGTTTTGAAACAGAGTAAGGGTATAGTAAGGGAATCTTAACAGCCACAATGGGTAGAAGATTTCAGAACGAGTAGAAGATTTCAGGAAGAATCAAGGAGACACCCAGGAGATGAAGAGAGATGAGAGACAAGAGACACAGGGTGCAGCTTACTCATGGTGCGGCTTCTACCTGCCCGGAGCAGCAGGGAGCAGCGAGGAGCAGCCCGGCTTAAAAACCGGCGGCAGTTGCGAGGCCCGACCACTCGGAGCAGCAGGGAGCAGCGAGGAGGAGCCCGGCTTAAAAACCAGCGGCAGTTGCGAGGCACACCAAATCAACAGCAGAGGAGACAGGTAAAAAGTAATCAGAGTGTGACGTCACCAGGGAGCAGGTAAGTGATTGGTTGGTGAGTATTTCTCTCTTTTCAATACAAGCTTGACTTCTGTGGTGTTAAATTTCTAGGGTCTCTGGTGTAGTGGGGACAGTTGGTAAATAAAGCGCCCTAGAGTATACCTGTAACTGGGGTATTGAATAAATTTTTTAATTAATTAAAGGAGTAAGTCATGGCAGGAGAGTTCAGACCCGTGTTCTGCTCCTCTTGCTCCATGTGGGAAATCAGGGATGCTGCCAGTGTCCCTGACGACCATGTGTGCGGGAAATGCATCCAGCTGCAGCTACTTGTAGACCGCATTGCGGCGCTCGAGCTGTGGGTGGATGAATTTTGGAGCATGCGCGATGCTGAGAGGGTCGTGGATAGCACGTTTAGCGAGTTGATCAAGTCTCCGGGTAGGGCTGCACAGGGGGTGACCATCAGATGGAGCAACAGAGGCAGGCAGGAAGTGCAGGGAACCCCTGCGGACATCCCCCTTTCAAACAAGTACACCAAGTTGGATACTGTTGAGGGGGATGACTCACCAGGGGAAGGCAGCAGCAGCCAGCTTCCTGGCACCAGGGACGCTTCTGCTGCTCAGAAAGGGAGGAAAAAGAGTGGGAGAGCAATAGTGGTAGGGGATTCTATCGTAAGGGGAACAGATAGGCGTTTCTGTGGCCGCAAACGTGACTCCAGGATGGTTTGTTGCCTCCCTGGGGCCAGGGTCTGGGATGTCACTGAGCGGCTACAGGGCATTCTTAAGGGGGAGGGTGAGCAGGCAGAGGTCGTGGTCCACATTGGGACCAACGACATAGGAAGGAAGGGGGATGAGGTCCTGCATCAAGAATTTAGGGAGCTAGGTAACAGATTAAAGAGCAGGACCTCGAAGGTTGTAATCTCTGGGTTACTCCCAGTGCCACGTGCTAGTAAGTATAGGAATGGGAGGATAGAGCAGATGAATGCGTGGCTAAAGAGTTGGTGTAGGGGGGAGGGTTTTACTTTCCTGGATCACTGGGCCTGCTTCTGGGAAAGGTGGGACTTGTACAAGTCGGACGGGTTGCACCTGAACCAGAGCGGGACAAATATCCTTGCGGGGAGGTTTGCTAGCACTGTTGGGGGGGGTTTAAACTAACTTGGCAGGGGGATGGGATACAGAGGGGAGCTGAAATAGGGGGTGATGTGCTGCCAATTATAGAGAAAAAAACAAGTCAGCTTGGTAGACAGGGCAAATATATAAGGGCAAGGCTGGATGGCATCTATTTTAATGCAAGGAGTCTTGCAAATAAGGTGGATGAACTGAAGGTGTTGATAAACACATGGGAGTATGATATTGTTGCTATCACGGAGACATGGTTGAGGGAGGGGCAAGACTGGCAGCTCAATATTCCGGGGTACAGAATCTTCAGGCGAGACAGAGGGGGAGGTATAAGAGGAGGGGGCGTCGCAATATTAATTAAGGAGTCAATTACTGCAGTAAGGAAGGATGATATATTAGCAGGTTCCTCTAATGAGGCCATATGGGTGGAGCTTAAAAACAAAAAGGGGGCAAGCACTTTGCTGGGAGTGTACTATAGGCCTCCAAACATTCAGGGGGAGATAGAGGAACAGATATGTAGGCAAATCTCAGAGAAATGTGCAAATAATAGGGTAATAATAATGGGGGATTTCAACTTCCCCAATATTAACTGGGATAGTCAAAGTGTGAAAGGCTCAGAGGGTGTAGAATTCTTAAAGTGCATCCAGGAGAGCTTTTTGAGCCAGCATGTAGAAAGTCCTACAAGAGAGGGGGCGGTACTGGACCTAATTCTAGGGAATGTGGCCGGCCAAGTGGAAAAAGTGCTAGTAGGTGAGCACTTTGGTGATAGTGACCATAATATGGTAAGATTTAAGGTGGTCATGGAAAAGGACAGGGATGGGCCGGAAATAAAGGTTCTAAATTGGGGGAAGGCCGATTTTAATAGGATAAGGCAGGATCTGGCCAAAATGGACTGGGATCAGCTACTTGTAGGAAAATCCGCATCGGAGTAATGGGAGGCTTTCAGAAGGGAGATTGAGATCATACAATGGCAACATGTTCCCGTAAAGGTCAAGAGTGGTTCCAAAAACCACAGGGAACCTTGGATGTCAGGGGATATACGAGAATGGATTAGGAAAAAAAGGAGGGCTTTTGGCAGATACAAAAGGCTAAAGACGGAGGAAGCCCTAGAGGAGTACAAAAAGTGCAGGGGGATACTTAAAAAAGAAATTAGGAGATCAAGGAGGGGCCATGTAATAACACTGGTGAGCAAAATAAAGGAAAATCCTAAGATGTTTTATAAGTATATTAAGGGTAAGAGGATCACCAGGGAAAAAATAGGGCCCATTAGGGACAAAAGTGGCAATCTGTGTGTGGAGCCGAAAGATGTAGGAGGGGTTCTAAATGAATTTTTTGCATCTGTCTTCACTATGGAGAAGGACGATGTAGACATAGAAATAGGGCGGGGGGACTGCGATATGCTCGAACATATTAACATCGAGAGGGAGGAGGTATTGGCGGTTTTAGCTGGCCAAAAAATGGATAAATCCCCAGGCCCGGATGAAATGTATCCCAGGCTGCTGTGTGAGGCAAAGGAAGAGATTGCGGGGGCTCTAACACATATATTCAGGACCTCTCTGGCCACAGGGGATGTGCCAGAGGACTGGAGAACCGCTAATGTAGTACCATTATTCAAGAAGGGTAGTAGGGAAAAACCGGGGAACTACAGGCCAGTGAGCCTAACATCAGTGGTAGGAAAATTATTGGAAAAAATTCTGAGGGACAAAATTTGTCTCCACTTGGAGAGGCAAGGATTAATCAGGGATAGTCAACATGGCTTTGTCAAGGGAAGATCATGTCTGACTAATTTGATTGAATTTTTTGAGGGGGTGACTAGGTGTGTGGATGAGGGTAACGCAGTGGATGTGGTATACATGGATTTCAGTAAGGCCTTCGATAAAGTCCCGCGCAGGAGACTGGTCAAGAAGGTAAGAGCCCATGGAATCCAGGGTGCCTTGGCACATTGGATACAAAACTGGTTTAGTGGCAGAAGGCAGAGGGTGATGGTCGAAGGTTGTTTTTGTGACTGGAAGCCTGTGGCCAGTGGGGTACCACAGGGATCGGTGCTGGGTCCCTTGCTGTTTGTGGTCTACATTAATGACTTGGATATGAATGTAAAAGGTATGATCAGTAAGTTCGCGGATGATACAAAAATTGGTAGGGTGGTGAATAGCGAGGAGGGTAGTCTCAGTCTGCAGGACGATATAGATGGGTTGGTCAGATGGGCGGAACAGTGGCAAATGGAATTTAACCCGGAAAAGTGCGAGGTGATGCACTTTGGGGGGACTAACAAGGCAAGGGAATACACAATGAATGGAAAGACCCTAGGCAAGACGGAGGGTCAGAGGGATCTGGGTGTGCAAGTACACAGATCCCTGAAGGTGGCGGAACAGGTGGATAAGGTGGTAAAAAAGGTATATGGGATACTTGCCTTCATTAGCCGAGGCATTGAATATAAGAGCAAGGAGGTTATGATGGAGCTGTATAAAACACTGGTTAGGCCACAGCTGGAATACTGTGTGCAGTTCTGGTCGCCACACTACAGGAAGGATGTGATCGCGTTAGAGAGGGTGCAGAGGAGGTTCACCAGGCTGTTACTAGGGCTGGAGCGCTTCAGCTATGAAGAGAGACTGGGCAGATTGGGTTTGTTTTCCTTGGAGCAGAGGAGGCTGAGGGGGGACATGATTGAGGTGTACAAAATTATGAGGGGCATAGATAGGATGGATGCTGAGGAGCTTTTTCCCTTAGTAGAGGGGTCAATAACTAGGGGGCATAGATTCAAGGTAAAGGGCGGGAGGTTTAGAGGGGATTTGAGAAAGAACTTTTTCACCCAGAGGGTGGTTGGAGTCTGGAACTCACTGCCTGAAAGGGTTGTGGAGGCAGAAACCCTCACAACATTTAAGAAGCATTTGGATGAGCACTTGAAATGCCATAGCATACAAGGCTACGGACCAAATGCTGGAATATGGGATTAGATTAGACAGGGCTTGATGGCCGGTGCGGACACGATGGGCCGAAGGGCCTCTATCCGTGCTGTATTACTCTATGACTCTATGACTCTATAACGGGGTAATATAAGTCTCAATTATTTTCTTTAAACTGCAGCTCGAATACTGTAATATATTAAGTTTAGCTTGTGCTGAATAAAGTTAAATCACTGTCCCCAATACGGGTCAACCTCGAACCATTTGGAACCAGGGTCTCTCTGGGATCTAATAAAGTACAGCAAAGATTTAGCAGCCACACCCTTTGCTTTTGCAGTGGTTTTTGCAGAGGTCATCATTGTGTGAACAGAGTTTTCATGGTCAATGGGTCCAGGAGTCAGGAGAAGGCCTTAGTTAAAGAATCCGGAGGGGAGGGCAAGTCTCAGCTAGTCTGAGATGAATTTTGATGAACTTTGTTCTCTTGCAGCAACGCACAGAAGGATTTGTTGAAAGTGAAGCTCGATCAGCTTCAATGTCACTTCACGTGGGGCCCACAGAAAGAAAACATTGACTTGGACAATATGAAGCAAAGATTGCAAGATTCAATAGAGGCAGGTGTGAAATATCAAGCCATGTCTTACAACCATCTCGCTTTTGTAAACTGTCTGCAAGGCAACTGTGAAGAGGCAATTCAAAACTTAAAGGAAGCTGAAAAGATTCTGAGGGAGAATCATGAACATGAATTTGAAAGAAGAAGCATCATCACCTATGGAAACTATGCCTGGGTATATTATCACATGGGACAAGTGACAGAGGCCCAGTCCTACCTCGACAAGCTGGAAATGATCTGTAAACAATTTACTAATGGCTCTCGGTATACAGCACTGATACCTGAAGTATACGGGGAGAAGGGTTGGTCACTGTTGAGTTCTGCTAGTCAATACTATGAAGAGGCAACGGAATGTTTTCAAAAGTCTCTGGAGGAAGATCCTGATAACACTGAATGGAATGTTGGTTATGCGACTGCTCTGTTTCGTCTGGAAGGGTTTTCTGGTACACCAGAGAGCCGTGAACCCAGTCAATCAGTGAAGCAGTTGCGACGTGTGCTGGAGCTTGATCCAGATGACTCTGTAGCCATGGTGCTGTTGGCTCTAAAACTACAGGAGTTCAATCAAAAGGAGGAAGCTCTCACATTAGTTGAACAAGCATTGCAGAAGTCCCCTGACCTTCCATATGTAACACGGTATGCAGCAACATTTTTGAGAAGAGGAGGAGATGTGGAAAAAGCTGTGGGGCTGTTGAAGAAAGCATTAGAAACTACCCCAAACTCTACCTTCTTACACCACCAAATAGGTGTGTGCTACAGAAACAGACTATTTCAACTGAACAACAATCCTGACAGCAAAGACCCTCGCAATCCTGCTTTTCAACAGAAAGCTGAGTTGATCAATAAATGCAAGGACCATTTTGAAAAGGCATTTGCGTCCCGCCCATTGACATCGATTAGGCCACAACTGGATTTTGCAGGAATCTGTTCATTAAATGAAGAATACCCCAAAGCAGAGGAGATCTACAGCAATCTACTGAAATTAGAAGATATTCGTCCTGATAATAAGCAGGCAATTTGTTTACTGGCTGGGTTATTTGAACTGAATCACAAAAGATCTGAATCAAAGGCCATCACCCATTTTCTGGAAGGACTGAAAGTCAAATATGACTCAATAGAACGGAAAAAGTGTCGCAAAAACTTGGAGATGATAGCAGAAAGACGACTTCGCAGGAATCCAAGAGATAGTGAGGCCTTTGGTGTTCTTGGGTTCATGCACCAGCTGGATGGGGAGAAGTGTAAAGCTATTGAGTGCTTTGAAAAGGCCTTGGAGTTTGATCGTGACAATGAAGAATATCTAAGTGCTCTTTGTGAATTGCGTCTTTCTGTCTAGGCAACGCTGACTTTCCCAGCTAAAACTAAGCATTTGAAGGATGCAGTAATACTCTCTGATCTATGAGTAGGTTTGGTCGGGTACTCGCTTCACTTATTATATTCTGCTGGTACTTTCTTTCGAATGAACATTTTATTCGTGTGTATAATTTTCAAACAATAATCTTATTGTAATTATTCTAAATCCCTGTGCTTCATTCAAGAATATTAACACCACTGGTGCATTAACCAAATACAATTTGTTTCTGTATCCTTAGAAATTTTGCTATGTGTGGAAAGAAACAAAGTAAGGTGGGCTTTGGGGAATTAGAATTATTTGAGTCAATGGGACAGAGCCACAATAGTTGTTTATGAATTATAAGAACTTTTTTAAAACAATATTAAACATTACATGGGCCCAGTTTTAACTCCAGATGGGTTTTGGGTGGGTGAGTGGTGAGGGGATTGGGAAACTCACCCGTTGCTGCAGATATCGGGCCCGAGGGTATTTCAATCCTGAACCTCATTATCGTGCCTTCAGTCCACTTCCCGCCCGTACGGCGTTCAGGTAGGTGCGTTGAAGGAGGTTCTGGGAGGATCCCGGGGGATGGAAGTGGGGATGTGGGAAGTCCGGGGCAGGGGAGGCCTAAACTTTCATTTTGGGGCCGGGCGGGGCTTTCCCGCACAAAGGAAAGTAAAACACTTACCCGTTGACATCCTGGTTCTGTTCAGAGCTGCTTCGGTCTGTTGGAAAAGCTGCAGCGGCTTCCGCCGCTCAGGCCGGAGTTGACATCGCAGCCGAGGCCTGATGACATCACCAGATCCCGGTCCGCGTGTGTCAGTGAGAACCCCGCCCACTTTGGCAGAGCGGCTTAGCCCAGTTTCTGCCAAGTGGGTAGGTTTAAAATCACCCCCAGGAAGTTCTTATATAATCTAGTAAACTGGGTAGATAGACGGACACTGATCTCCAAATATATATGAACAATGGCCTAGAAATTCGGTGGCGCCCCGTTTGGGGCGCCAGTCTCGCCAGGGCGCCGGAAGTACCGCCCCGGAAGGAGTCACGAACGCCTGCCGGAAATTCAGTTTCAGCACCCCAGACAGAAGCGCAGCGCTACTCGAGGCGCCCCGCATCCCTCTTGGGGCGCTGCAACTGAAAATCGCAGCGCAACGTGCCACAGCACCACACGCTGCGACACGGCGTGCTGTGGTACTGCAGGCCTTCCTCCCTTTCTTAAAGGGGAGGGGCCTGCTGCAGCAGAATCGGCAATTGCGAGTGCAGGCAAAAGAGCCCGGCACCGAGGAGAAGTGCCGGGCTCTTGGGAGACAGCCAGCACAATGTGGGGGTGGGGGGGGTGCTCAGGAGGCCGGGGACGGCGGTGCGGAGAGGTGCTGGCAGGCTGCCAGCGAAAAAAATGGCCGCCCCGCACCTCCGCGCCTCTACCGCCACAGGTAGGCCCCCCTGAACCGGTAGCAAATTGTGACCAGCGTTACAGCGGGGGGTGCTACCAAATTTGGCGATCGGGGCGGTAGCGGGGCACTGCACACACAGATGACGTCACTGGTGGCGGCGGAGCGCTTCCGGCTAACGCCGCCATTAGCGTCCCCCTAGATTTTGCGGGAGGCGTGGCCAGTGGTGCTAAACCCACTAAGTGCCCTCTTTGGGTGCTAACTGGTGGCGCAGCCCACTGAATTTCTAGGCCAATGTGTTTTATTATGATCATCATCTGTTTAGGGTCTTTTAACAGCAATGAATGCTAAGCATTTTAGCTGGAGGTGCCATAAGCTTCAGTACATTCTGAGCATGTGATTTATACTCTTTTTATGGTAGTGACAGTGTAAAAAATGTCCAATCCAGCCCATAGATTGAGTAATAAAACCACTCTGCTGACCTATCTTTCACTTGCAGCCTATTCACAAAAAGTCCCCCATTGGATGAAAGGCTTTCCATCTGTGACAGCTGAGAAAGGGCCAACGACCACTGCAGGTTCTTCAAATAGATCATCAGCTTGATTCTGTTGTTCTGAAGCTTTGCTGACAGATGATTGGACTCCCATCCAGAGCGTTCATTCGGATCTCAGCCTCTGTCACTGGGAGTCTCCCTGCCCTGTAACTTGTCAACTGCACCAGCTCTTCATCAAACCTTCTGAGTCCCTCGTTGGACAACACAGAGCAGCTTGGACAATACCCGGGAAAGTCCATTTTCCAGAGACTGTCACCATCTCAGTGAAGGGAAACGCATTAGAGGGAGGAAGGCTAAAGGATATAAAAATAGGTTAAAATGGGTTCAATAGAATAAAACACAATGGCTGCAGACACTGATTTTCCAAACAGAGATTTCAATTGTAATTATAATGTCAGGAATTGAATATTAAATTAACCAATAAAATGAAACTGGCGAAGATTTAATTTGTGTTGTTGATCTGTGTGAATGCGGACAGTTAGTGTGGTGCAGAACATGATGGGAGAAAACCTGCAAGATATTTTCTGGCAGTCGGTCATGTTTATGGCCACTTGCCACCATTTGGTGAACAGCAATTCATATATTTCATCTTGGTCAACACAAAGCAGCGTGGGCGAAAGCTGAGAAGAAGACCATTTCATGGAGACTGTCGTCATCTCGGCTAAAGGAAGGCACAGTAGAGGGAGGAAAGCTAAGAGGATAAAAGATGTTCAAAATAATTAAAACTTTATCATTACAGACACAGATTTTGCCAACAGAAGTCATACACGCCAATGAGACTTGTCTCCTGGAACCCAGACTGGAATGATCCTCTGCCAATGAGGATTGATTCCAATCCATCATTTATCTATTCAGCAATTTTTTGAAGAAAAAGTAAAATTCATTGAAACTGTTACGTCCGTGTATAATGAGACACAGACTGCGGAGAACGGTACAATAGATGTTTACTCAACGTGGCTCAGACTGCAACTGATCTGTACAGATTACTACTCAGCGTTATATACAGGTGTGGTCACTGCCGGTACTGCAGTATACATGAGCTGTAAAAAGTAGTTCCCCCCTTAAAGGTACATACATTACAGAAACTTTTTTATTCCTCCTAGTAATAGAATCTTTGCTGCTGATGAGAAAAAGAAGTTTTAAAATGTAAAAATGTAATCAATTCCCAAAGGGAACTAGAGAGTAATTTGCAATAAAATTGAACAAAGGCTCCTTCCTCTTTCTTCCAAATATCGAAAGAAAATACAATGCCCGAGCTCATAGAATCCAAAATACTTGAAAATGCACCAAATTAGTTGTTAAAAAACATTTTGGAGTTTTCGTCTTTCTTGGGGGCTGTGTCAGGTTCTTTGAAAGTTTTGGTCAGTTTTTACTAGTTCTCTAAGTTTGGAAAGTAGGGGAAATGCATATGGTTGGCTGTTGAAGGAAGACAGGATTGGACATTGGTGTGGTGTCCCACATAGTCAAATACCCTGCTACAGTCGATGCTCTCCACATCAATAATGGACACCTGGGTGAGGCACTGGAGAGCGACCAGTGCCCATGGCACTGCACCCACTAGGGAGTCAACACCTTTAAGGAGAGGAGGGAAGGGGAAGAAATCGCAGAGAAAAGGGGTAAGAAACAAAAACCTTGTATTTTCTGGCACTGGACAGGCATCGTACCCACCTCTAACCCAGAGGTGACTGCTGGAATGTTCTGGAAAACTAACACATTCACACAAAAGTGCAGAGCAACAGTTGGAGTGAGAGCCACAATGTAATACGATTGTTGACTTCCTCAGTGCATTACCACTGGATCCTTCCTTCCTCCCTTCCTTCCTTCCCTTGGTGTGGAAGAAGTGCTTCCTGATTTCTCCCCTAATATGTGTAGCTAATTATAAGATCTGCTGCCTTGTTCAGGACTCCCCCCCACCAGAGGAAATAGTTTCTCTGCATCGACCCGATCGAATCTCATTATCATTTTAAACACCTCAATTAGCGGTGAGGCCATTGAGGGATTGAAAGCAAGGATGAGAATTTTAAAAGTGCGGCATCGCCAGACCTGGAGCCAATGCAAGTCAGCGAACACAGGGGTGATGGGTGAACGGGACTTGGTGCGAGTTAGGATATGGGCACAGAGTTTTGGATGAACTGAAGTTTACAGAGGGTGTAAGGTGGGAGGCCAGCCAGGACAGCATTGGCATAGTCGAGTCTAGAGGGAATTAAGATGTGGATGAGTGTTTCAGCAGCAGGTGAGCTGAGGCAGAGTTGGAGACAGGCGATGATATGATATTACAAACACCAAGCAATGCTGGTTCCTGTCCAGAGGGGATGCCCATTTTAAATTTCTCTCATTGAATTCAATTGAAATAAAAATCGGGAGAGATGCTTAACGAGCCGTTGACTCACTACTACCCGGTTTACACAATCGCTCAAAGTCAAGATCACTCCCACCGGTTTCTGGCGGGAGTCGGAGCTGAACCATTGAAATAAGGTCTGGGAGTTAAAATGGCCCAGGCCTCACACTGAGGAGTCTGTGGGGATTTCCCTCTCACCTCACATCCCAGGACCCGAGTTAAAATCGGGGCAATCGAATCCTGTTATCATGTGGAAATGAATATTCTGTAAGTGCCCTGAGCCTCTTTTCAGACTTTGAAGGTCTATTCTGTGACCCATGGTAATCTAGCAGGAACTTACTAATGTCAACTAGTCAGTTTTAGCACGTGGTGATGAACAGACTAAAGCAATCACTACTGCAATTCCCATGGCAACGGGAAATAAACCAAACTATAAAATCCTGCCTAAGGTCCCATGGAATTTGACTGCACTTACTGTCGATTCACAAATACAACCAACCTCCAGATGGAAAGATATCAAATGTTGTTAGTTTGACTTTCCAGGTCCAGTTTCTGAGTTGTCAACTCTGGTTGGAGGCATTGCTGGAGGATTGATCATGTGACATTCTGACCACATGCCACCTGACCATGTGATCCCTGACCATATGGCATCTGAGCACATGATAGCTGATCATGTGATGCCAGATCATGGTATCTGAGCACATGACACCTGATCATGTGACACATGGTCACATGACTTCTACAAATGCTATTGTGTTTACCTTATAAAGGTCGGGTCCCCTGTAGTGAGTATTTTTGCTCGTGGTTTCACGTCAGCAGCTGTTGTGCGACAAGTTTCAAGAACCAGGAGGCAGCCCATGAGCAGACGAAGAGGAGAAACCGAGGGCGGGGAAGAGGGGGAAAGGGAGGGCGGGGAAGAGGGGGAAAGGGAGGGTGGGGAAGAGAGAAAACTGAAGGTGGGGAAGAGGGGAAACTGAAGGTGGGGAAGAGGGGGAAAGGGAGGGCGGGGAAGATGGGAAACTGAAGGCGGGGGAAAGGGTGGGCAGGGAAGAGGTAGAAAGGGAGGGCAGGGAAGAGAGGGAATCTGAGGGCAGGGAAGAGGGGCAAAGGGAGGGCGGGGAAGAGGGAAAAAGGGAGGGTGGGAAAGGGAGGGCGGGGAAGAGGGAGGGTGGGGAAGAGGGGAATCCGAGGGTGGGGAAAGGGAGGGTGGGGAAGAGGGGGAAGGGAGGGTGGGGGAAAGAGAGGGCAGGGAAGAGGGGGAAAGGGAGGGTGGGGGAAAGGGAGGGCAGGGAAGTGGGGGAATCTGAGGGCGGGGAAGTGTGAAAACTGACGGTGGGGAAAAGGAGAAACTGAAGATGGGGTACAGAGGAAACTGAGGGTGGGGGAGCAATTCACAGGGGAAACCAGAGGTCAAAATAATTTTTTTCCAACAGTCACTAATGGTAACTCACTGAAATTGTAGTGATGACTAACAGTAATAGTGGTAGCACCCAGATTCCCCTCATAACCAACAGTAATATAATAACTGTCTCCAGCTGCAGCTACTCGAAATCTGCGTTTCGGAGTTGGAGCTGCAGCTGGAGTCACGGTGTAGCATCCACGAAGCTGAGATCTTCGTGGATAGCACGTTTAACAAGGTGGTCACACCGCAGGTAAAGAGTGCACAGGCAGACAGGGAATGTGTGACCGCCAGACAGAGTAAAAGAACTCAGAAGGTAGTGCAGAAGTCCCCTGGGTCCATCTCCCTCTCCGATAGATTTTCCGTTTTGGATACTGATGGGGGAGATGGTTTCTCAGGGGAATGCAGCAAGAGCCAAGTCCGTGGCACTATGAGTGGCTCAGTTGCATAGGAGGGGAGGTAATAGAGTGGGAGAGCAATAGTGACAGGGGATTCTATCGTAAGGGGAACAGATAGACGGTTCCGTGGCCGCAGACCTGACTCCAGGATGGTATGTTGCCTCCCTAGTGCCAGTGTCAAGGATGTCACTGAATGGCTGCAGAACATTTTGAAGGGGGAGGGCAAACAGTCAGAGGTCGTGGGTCACATTGGTACCAACGACATGGGTAGAAAGAGGGATGAGGTCCTGCAACAAGAATTTAGGGTGCTAGGTAGCAGATTAAAAAGCAGGACCTCAAAGGTTGTAATCTCTGGATTAATCCCGGTGCCACGTGCTAGTGAGTATAGGAATAGGAGGATAGAGCAGATGAATGCGTGGCTAACGAGTTGGTGCAGGAGTGAGGGCTTTAGTTTCCTGGATCACTGGGTCTGCTTCTAGGGAAGGTGGGACCTGTACAAGTTGGACGGGTTGCACCTGAGCCGGAACGGGACCAACATCCTTGCGGGGAGGTTTGCTAGTACTGTTGGGGGGGGGGGGGGTTTAAACTAACTTGGCAGGGGGATGGAATATGGAGTGGAGCTATAGTAGGGGGTGATGCAAAGCCAAATATAAAAGAAAAAACAAGTCAGCCTGGAAGGCAGAGCAAATATGTAACGGCACAAGGGAGTATGGCAAGGCTGGATGGCATTTATTTTAATGCAAGGAGTCTTGCGAGTATGGTAGATGAATTGAAGGTGTTGATGAACACATGGGAGTATGATATTGTTGCTATCACAGAGACATGGCTGAGGGAGAGGCAGGACTGGCAGCTCAGTATTCCGGGGCATAGAATCTTCAGGTGAGACAGAGGGGGGTGTAAAAGAGGAGGGGGTGTCACAATATTAATCAAGGAGTCAATTACTGCTGTAAGGAGGGATGATATCTTAACAGGTTCCTCTAATGAGGCCATATGGGTAGAACTTAAAAACAAAAAGGGGGCAAGCACTTTGCTGGGAGTGTACTATAGGCCCCCAAACAGTCAGGGGGAGATAGAGGAACAGATATGTAGGCAAATCTCAGAGAACTGTAGAAATAATAGGGTAATAATAGTAGGGGATTTCAACTTCCTCAATATTAACTGGGATAGCCGGAGTGTGAAAGGCTTAGAGGGTGCGGAATTCTTAAAGTGCATCCAGGAGAGCTTTTTGAGCCAGCATGTAGAAAGTCCTACAAGAGAGGGGGCAGTACTGGACCTAATTCTTGGCTGATGGCAGTGTCTTCGGTATTAGTACTGGTCGACGTTTTGATGGTAAACAAGTTTTTCCTAGAGTCAGCGCTGGATGATGGTTGATCTTTCAGTGACTCCGAGGCTTCTTGTTAGGTTTTCTTGTTGCGTTGCTGTAACCTCGTGTGGCAGGTTAGATGTTTCAAAGCCAGAGTCAAAGTGCCCAGACTCCAAGTGCTTTTCCAGCGTGTTCTCGGGTACGTTTCTTCTGCTCCGGTGTGCTACTGCTGCTGACCGCCGGCTCTCTCTCTCTTCAGCCCGTCTGTTGAGGTCTCTTTGCTACTAGCAAGCCCCCAGTTATACCTGAGAGGCTGCTTAAACTTTTGCCCCAAAACTCGGGTGCACAATTGATTTTAGATGACTCCCTTTTGTGCAATTTTGGCAGGCTGATCAACTCTGATGTGATCCCTTTGTGAGAATTTTGGTGGGCTGATTGAGCATTAGCATGATACAAGATTCCCAAAGGTGTTGATGGGGTTTTTGAATGGTGCTGTTAGAATGTAATCAGGTCTTGATACTGTCCATTGTGTGTTTTGCTGATGCCAGAGTTTTTCTGTGTAGCCGTTTTAAGAACTATTAAAATATGTATGTATCTGGGTCCCTGGTAAGTGGGCCTTTGTTAGACTGCTAATGTCTCCCTGGGGGCCTGCCTCCCAGGTGGGCTAGCAGCCCTATAAGGATCCCATTTCCCTGTGCAGACTGAGCACACAATTTAAAATGTCCAAACTCAATCCAATAGACCCTAGTTTAGTCCAAAGGCGCCTAATAGTGAGATATTTCTGTCCACATTTCTCCTCCAAAAGGTCCAACACAGTCCCTTTTTAAATTCCAGGCACATGTCCATTGAGTAGGGGGTCCCGGAATTTTCTGATTCCTACATTCCCGCCTTTGACACTATTCCCTTATAGTGTCACCGTTGGTGAACAAAATTCCTAATATCCCAGAGCTGAACCTTCCCTCAATTACCTAGTAATTGTAGAAAAAAAACCTCGAAACATTACATTTCCCTCACGAATACAGTACATCAAGTATGCCTTTTGTGTTACAAGTTCCATTGGCCGAGGGGATCCGACCCCCACCACCCCAGTTATACATTCAATATATAACACAGATTCTTCAAGGTACATTACAAACTTTCAGAGTAGACTCAAACATCACAAAATTTTACTTACATTCCCCTAGGCGTACCTTACAGCCGGGAGGTCAGTTACGCATTAACCAAACATTCAGGTTACACACCACTTCTATAAAAAATAAAAATACAGCACTCTCCCTTTTAACCCAAACCCCTGCGCTTGTACAGCAGGTGGTCTGGGACTTTAAATTTCATAAACCGACAGCCTTGCCTTTGAGAAAATGTTCTCTGGCTTGGCTACAAGGTAATCTTATTCAAATTTAAATTTGAAAGCTCTAAAATCCAAACCAAACTACCAACTTAAAACTCAAAACCCCTTTAACTTAGATACCAACTTAAACCAAAGCTATATACAGCACCACCCGTCTCCGGGTGGCCAGGTTACATCCTGGATGTCCTGTGCCTTCTGCGGTATCTGGGCAGCATTTGTACCGGGGACCATGGCGTCCTAGGCCGCGAGACTCAGCTACTCCTTCTCACGGGGTCGGTACTCGGGGGGTTTTCCGAGTCCCATACCATAGGCGGGATGGCCCTTCCCTCTATGCAGTGAACCACGCCGAACCCTAAAGCTAGTGGGACTACTATCTCCCCTGTTGGTTCCCCATAGTTGGAACCTATGTCCGGTGGGGCTACTACTTCCCCCCACAGGCTTCCCATAATCAGTTTCAGTGCCTGGTGGGGCTGTTACCTCTGTTGTGGGCTCGTTCCCTTCAGAGGCTATGGCCGGTGGGGCTGCTGCCTTCCCTGCCGGTTCCCTATTGTCGGGCACTGCAGGTCTGGGACCTTTTGCCCGTAAGCGGTCTCCCGCCTTCCGCAGTCTTTGCTTCCTGGAGTCCCTCTCGGGACAGAGCAGTTTGTATCGTAGCATAGGGGACCATGGGAACCTGGGCTGCGGGGTACGGAAGGTCCTTCTAAGGCTTCCGAGTACCTGGGGCTCGTACGAGTCCCAAACTATAGGTGGGACAGCCCCTCCAGCAATGCAGCTCACGGCCCCTACTTGTACGGCCTGTGAGTCTGCCCCCACTACCCCTGCAGTTCCCCCACAGTTGGAGGCTGCCGGCTAGGGGCCCTTGTCCTGAGGACGGCTCACCCCTCCCGGCTGCCCTTTGTACTTAGCTGACTCTGGGTTGTACAGCTTGCACTGGTTGATGTGGAACCATTTCGTGTGTCGGGGCAATTTGACAGCGTACACCATGGGGCTTGCTTTATCAACAATATTGTATGGCCCCATGTACAGTTCTTCAAAAACACCTGCCCACGCGAAGTTCCTCACCATCACCTGATCCCCTACTGCCCATTCGTGGCGTCTACGGGGTACCAACAGCAATCAGTTACTCCTGTGCTGCCTCCCCATGTTACCAGCAGCCTGCCAGTGAATCTGTTTGAGGTGCTCAAACAGATTCTTAGTGAAGCTGTCCCGGCTCACTTCCCTGAGTTGGCCCTCAGTAAGCACCGGGGCTAGCACATAGGTGGGAGTTCGCATGGTCCGGCCCGTCATAAGCTCGTGCGGGGAATACTCCGTGCTTTTTGATGGGCTGGCCCGGACCCCCATTAGGACCAAAGGCAAGACCTCCACCCATGCCTTGGGTGGGTCTCCCGTCTCCTTTCGCAGCCTCTCCTTGATAGTCCGATTCATCGCTCCACAGGGCCCGATGACTGCGGGTTATGGGTGACATGCCATTTCCCCTCGATGCCGAGCTCCTTAAGCATAGCCTGCATCACCTTCCCGGTAAAATTACTTCCCTGGTCGGACTCCACATACTGTGGAAGTCCCCACCGGGAGAACACTTCCCTAACTAAAATTCTAGCTATGCCTAGTGCGGTCGCTGTGCGGCATGGGAAGGCTTCCACCCACTTCGAGAAAACATCTACCAAAGCCAGGTAGTATTCGTATCCTCCCTGGGCGGTGGGTAGGGGCCCGATGTCGTCAACCTAAATCGACTGCCATGGTCCCTCTACCCTTCTGATATGCCTCCTTTTCTGGGGGTCAGGGTTGTTGGATGCACACACCAAACTCTCCGAGCAAAACTGCCGGACATCCTCCCTGAGTCCTGGCCGCCACCCTGCCTGTTCCACCCATTGGCAGGTAGTCTCAGGTCTGGGGTGTCCGGCTCCTGAACCCTCGCGGGCCAGTTGGAGAAATTAACTTTGGTGCTGCTGCGGAACAATCCACTGATCCCCATGGAACAACATGCCTTCCTTTACGGCCACTTTAGCCACGCCGTATGGACCCTCTACCTTCTCCCCCTTGGCGAGCAAACTCAAAACAGATCTCAGGGCGGAGTCCTGCGCCTGAACCATTTTCAGGTCCGGGGCCAATGCTACCCCTGCACTCCCTTGTGTCCTGTCTCTGCCCCTAATTGCTGCCACGGGTCCTAAATTGTACGGGTCCCAGAAACTGCCTGTACTAGCACCCTCTTTAGCTAGGGTGTCTGCCCGCTGGCTACCCTCCCCACAGGGTTCGGCCTTTGAGTGGGCCTTTACCTTATGTATATACAACTGCCCTTCACTGCCTATAGCCCGCATGATTCTCTCCAGCAACGGTTTGATTGCTAGGGGTTTCCCGTCCGCAGATGTATACCCGCGACGGGACCATCTTGGCCAGGTATTCTGTACACGAATTGCAGGTAAACATGCTATCTGAACAAATCATGTACGTGGTAGGGAACTCCTCGGGCTGGGTCACAATGTACACCACCGCCGACAGTTCAGCATGCTCGGCGCTCATGGTGCTCGGGAGCTTAATCGCCAGGGCAATGCCTGCCCGTGGGTCATAGATCCCGCAGCTCGTGAGTCGCTCGCCTGCCGACACTGTGCTGGAGCCGTCAACGTAGATTTTGCGGCCTGTGGGATGTATCCCGGCCCGAAATCCTACATCGACGTCCCCTACCCCTTCTATGGAACACCTATGGGCCACCCCTGAGTAGATCATGTTGGCCGCTAGTTTAGGCTCACAAAGACCTTTCACCTTTAAGTCCATTTGCGAGAGAAGGAGGGTCCAGTGAGCAATGCGGGCACTGCTCACTGTCCCGTCTTTAATTCTCCCATCTAGGAGCATTTGGGTGGGCGTGTGATGGGTGAGGAGCGTACTTGGAGGCCCCCCCTGTAAAAATAAGGGATCTTTTTACCGCCCAATGAGTGGCAAGGAAGTGTCTCTCACAGTTGGAGTATGCCTTCTCCACATCTGTGAGGATCCTGGAGGAGTAGACCACCGGTCTGAGCTGGCCATGTCGCTCCTGAAGCAGCACTGCGCTCAGGCTATCCCCACTGGCTGCTACTTCCAGGAAAAACTCCTCATCCCCATCAATAGCCCCTAAAGCTGGCGTGGCTTGCAGATTTTATTTTAATTGAGTGAACGCCTCCCCGCAGCTTTTATCCCAGTCCCACTCCACTCCTCTGTGAAGGCGTCGGAGTAGGGGGGCTGCTGTTGCTGCGTAGTCCTCAATGAAATCCCTGCAGTAACCGGTAAGCCCTAGGAAAGATCTTACTCCAGTAAAAGAACGAGGGGCTGGCAATTCCTGCACTGCTTCTCTCCTGGCCTTATCTATTGCCCTCTCGCCTGCGTGCACAGTCAGCCCCAGGAATTTTACTTCTAGCTGGCCGATCTGCGCCTTCTTTGGGTTGACTTTAAAACCCTCTTCCTTTAGCAGTTCCAGCAGTTCAGCCAGCAGTGGGCCGTGCTCCTCACCCTTGTCGGTGAATAGGAGCAGGTCATTAACATACTGTACCAACTGCTGGGACTTGCTGAAGTGTTTTAGACAATTGGCCATGCATTGGTGGAATATACTGGGGCTGTTATGAAACCCCTGGGGAAGGCAGTTCCACGTGTATTGCTGGCCCTTGAAGGTAAAAGCAAATTTGTACTGGTCCCCTCTGTTTAATGGGAAGGACCAAAAACTGTTTGAGATATCCAGCACCGCGAAGGTGCATGTGGATGCCGGTATGCTTCCAATTAGGTCGGCAACTGCAGCAACCGTGGCGCGCAGGCTGGATATTGCAGTTGAGGACCCGGTAGTCCACAGTGGCTCTCCACGAATTGTCCAGTTTCCTATCCAGCCAAAGTGGTGAGTTCACGTGGGTGTCTATCGGCCTCAACACTCCCTGTGTGACTAGGGAACCCAGGCCAATCTCCAGGTCTGCCTCCGCCTCCCTAGGGAACTTATATACTGTTTTTGGGGCCTGTCCATAGGATCCCCGTCTACGCTAACCTCGACCCCTGTTACCCTTCCACAATCATGCTTGTGGGTGGCGAATGCACCGAGATTTGCCCACACAAATGCCCGATATTCTCTGGGGGTACTGCTTACCAGTAACTCGAGGTCATGGCCTTCTTTTGGTTTGACCGTGCAGAGGGTCCCTTTGCCTTGTATCCCCGGGATCACTACAACTTCTTTCTCTTCCCCCGTGCACACCGCTCCCCACAGAAACATAAAAGATAGGAGCAGGAGTAGGCCATTCAGCCCCTCAAGCCTGCTCCGCCATTCAATGCGATCATGGCTGATCATCCAATTTCAGTACCCGATCCCTGCTTTCTCCCCATACCCCTTGATACCTTTAGCCTTAAGAAATATATCCAACTCCTTCTTGAATATATTTAATGAATTGGCCTCTACTGCCTTCTGTGGTAGAGAATTCCACAGGTTCACCACTCTCTGGGTGAAGAAATTCCTCCTCATTTCTGTCCTAAATGGTCTACCCCTTATCCTTAGACTGTGACCCCTGGTTCTGGACTCCCCGACCATCGGGAACAACCTTCCTGCATCTAGTCTGTCCAGCCATGTCAGAATTGTATAAGTTTCAATGAGATCCCCTCTCATTCTTCTAAACTCCAGCGAGTACAAGCCCAATCATCCCAATCTCTCCTCATACGTCATTCCTGCCATCCAAGGTATCAGCCTGGTGAATCTTCGCTGAACTCCTTCCATGGCAAGAACATCCTTCCTCAGATAAGGCGACCAAAACTGCACACAATACTCAAGGTGTGGTCTCACCAAGGCCCTGTACAACTGCAGCAAGACATCCTTGTTCCTGTACTCAAACCCTCTCACTACGAAGGCCAACATACCATTTGCCTTCTTAACTGCCTGCTGCACCTGCATGCTTACCTTCAGCGACGGGTGCACAAGGACACCCAGGTCTCGTTGCACTTCCCCTTCTCCCAATCTATTGCCATTCAGATAATAATCTGCCTTCCTGTTTTTGCCACCAAAGTGGATAACCTCACATTTATCCACATTATATTGCATCTGCCATGCTTTTTGCCCAATCACCCAACCTATCCAAATCATCCTGGAGTTTCTCGGCATCCTCCTCACAGCACACACGCCCACCCAGCTTAGTGTCGTCTGCAAATTTGGAGATGTTACATCCAGTTCCCTTGTCTAGATCATTAATATATATTGTGAATAGCTGGGGTCCAAGGACCGATCCCTGCAGTACCCCACTAGTCACTGCCTGCCACTCGGAAAAAGAACCGTTTTTTCCAACTCTTTGCTTCCTGTGTGCCAACCAGTTCTCTATCCAAGTCAATACCTTGCCCCCAATCCCATGTGCCTTAACTTTACATGCTAATCTCTTATGTGGGACCTTATCAAAAGCCTTCTGAAAGTCCACATACACAACATCCACTGGTTCTCCCTTATCTATTTTACCAGTTACATCCTCAAAAAATTCCAGTAGATTAGTCAAGCACGATTTACCTTTTGTAAATCCATTTTGACTTTGTCCGATCCTGTCACTGCTTTCCAAGTGCTCTGCTCTAGCATTTTCCTCACTCAGGCTTACCGGTCTGTAATTCCCCATTTTCTCTCTACCACCTTTTTTGAATAGTGCGGTAACATTAGCTACCCTCCAATCCATGGGTACTGTTCCAGATTCCATCGAATGTTGGAAGATGATCAGCAATGCATCTACTATTTCTAGGGCCACTTCCTAAAGTACCCTAGGATGTAGATTATCAGGCCCTGGGGATTTATCGGCCTTCAATCCCATCAATTTCCCTAACACCATTTCCCTACAAATACTGATTTCTTTCAGTTCCTCCCTTTCATCAGGCCTTATTTCCCCCGACATCTCTGGGAGGTTATTTGTGTCCTCCTTTGTGAAGACAAAACCAAAGTATGTATTTAATTGGTCTGCCATTTCTTTGTTCCCCATTATAAATTCCCCTGATACTGACTGCAAGGGACCTACACTTGACTTCACCAATCTTTTTCTCTTCACATATCTATAAAAGCTTTTACAGTCAGTTTTTATGTTCCCTGCAAGCTTACTCTCATATTCAATTTTCCCCTTCTTAATTAATCCCTTTGTCCTCCTTTGTTGAATCTTAAACTGCTCCCAATCCTCAGGTTTACTGCTTTTTCTGGCCAATTTATATGTCCTCTCCTTGGATCTTATGCTATCCCTAATTTCCCTTGTTAGCCACGGTTGAGTCACCATAGACAATGATTTCTAAGGTCCACTAGGACCTTGTGGCCAATAATGAAATCTGCGCCTAGGATCCCTGTTCCCTCTTTCTCCCACTTCATTAGGACACACTTCCACTTGGTGTGGAGTGCTCCTTAGTCAATTGATAGTGGAATAGAGAACGAGCCAGCCTGCTCATTACCTGTGAACCCTACCAAGGAATACGGGACTCCGTTCGACAGAGGTGAGGTAGTTGGGTTATCTGCATAGACGATGGTGCTGGAACCACCAGTGTCTAGCAGATAGGTCCCTTTAACCCTCTCCACCTCCATCTTCACGCAAGGCCATTTCCACTCATCATAGTGTAAAGAGCACAGGTATACAGGCTGCGCTGACTCTAGTCGTGGATCAGGATTAGGTGGGGCAGATGGGGTTGCGCCGGTGGTTACAGCTACCTTCCTGAGCCCATTATCATAGTTCGGAGCACGGCCACGATCTGATCGAAACTACCAGAGGGATTGTGTGCCACAGGCCCGGCTCTTTGAGCCGGGGCTGTTAAACCTTTTGTGGCAGGGGAATCCTTTAAGGGTGAGGATTCCTTTTCTGCCCTATCTTTCCAAGGATTTCGGCAATTCTTCCGCCAGTGTCCACTTATTCCGCACCCATAGCACGTACTCTTTGAATCGGAAGGGCTCCCCCCTTCCTGGTGCCATTCTCTTCTAGAATGACTGGGCCAGATCTCGTGGCCCTTTCCTTTTTGTGGGGCCTCAACTGCCCCTCTGCCGTTCCGGTAAGCCAGGGTTAACTGTCTAACCACTGACTCCTCGGTAGCGGTGGGGTCTCTGGGGTCGAACCACAGCTCGGCTTTAGCCTTTACTCATGGCAGGCAGTTAGCCACTAGGCTGCGAAGCCAGCAAGCTGTTGGTTCCCGGTCCAGGTGTTCCCGGTCGAGATCTGCTCCACATGCTCTCTCGTAGAAGGGCCACAGCCTGTCTGCGAAAGCCTGTGGGGTTTCACCTGCCTGTTGCAGGGTCTTCTCGACCCGGGAAAACGGACTTCCATCATTTAGCCCAGAACCTCTAACACCCCTTCCTGGATCGCAGCGTATGTGCCCTGGCCCCTCTTGCTATCTGCAGAGAGGCCTGGTATACCTTGCGATCCAAGGAGAAAAGCAGCATTTTAGCCTGTTCGGCCTCATTGCAGCCGTTTATACCGGCTGCCTGCTCTATGTCCATAAAATGGACTGAGGGGTCCCCTTGAGGGGTTAACTTTTCTAAATGAGCTACCATTGCCCGGAGTTGCTGGGTTCCATGGGGAATTACAAATTGGCTCGCCAGGGCCCCTTGTCCCTGACCATCGTTGCCGGCACCATACTTTTGTTGTCGGATCGGGCACATTGTAGGAATTATTAACGGGGATGGGGTTATTGTCTCTGGCCAGTCAGAAGCCTCTGAGCTGCTCCAGAGCCCCATGCGGTTTCGAAGCGCTCCCCTTTCCTGGTTCTGACCACCGGACTTATTCGGTAGTGATGTAGACAGAAACGAGACTCGTGTTTGGATGCAAAACAGACCAGTATTTATTGAAACAAAAAAAAAACAACTTAAAATAATGAATACAGCACACCTGTGCTCGATACAGCACTTTTACTTAACACAGTACACTTATTGTCCACTACAGCACTCTTTTGCTTAGTGCAACACTCTTTTACTTAAATACAGCACCTTTAATACAGTATACTCTTACTTAAATACAGCACTTTTAACTAGTGCAGCACTTCTCACGGTTTCCTAGAAGTAAAGGGAATTAAGGGTTACGGGGAGCGGGCAGGAATTTGGACATGAGTCTAGGTTCGGATCGGTCATGGCCCTGTGGGTAGCGGAGCGGGCCCAGGGGCCGTGTAGCCTGATCCTGCTCCTATTTCGTGTGTCTAATTCTGTTATAGTGGATTGGCAGTTAGGATCAGATCAGCCATGATCTTATTGAATGGCGGAGCAGGCTCGAGGGGCCGATTGGCCTACTCCTGCTCCTATTTCTTATGTTCTTATGTTCTTATGTAGTACACTTAGGCCTAGAGATTGGGTATAGCCCCGCTTGAGGCGTTAGAACTGGCGATGCGCAAAGTTTATAGCCAGATGAAACTTATCGCCGCCTGGCGCGATATTGGTTGCATCGCCCCCAAAGGGGATTGAGGCGCTAAATCAGTCGTTGCATGGTGCTCTTAAGGCGCAAAAGGTCAGGCGCTCCTCAATATCGACGTGGATGGGCGCAGCGCAGGTGATCTCAATTACGGGAAAGCACGAGACCTCCAGGCGCCGGCCGGCTCTGAAAGGGGTGGGTCAGTCAGCCTGAGCTTCAACACCCAACGCCCTGTAGGCCTCAGATTCGGCGCTCGCCCTTGTCTGGCGGTACAAACTTGTTCATCATGGAGAAGGTTAGGCAGAGAGCAGAGCGCTTCAGCACTGAGGCTCTGGACCACTTGGTGGCTGCAGTTGAACACCGTCGAGAGGTCCTGTATCCGGATAATGGCAAGAGGCCGAATCAGAAGGCTTATCGACGATCTTGGAGGGAGGTTGCTGTGAGGGTGAACTCCAGCAGCATGGCAACCAGGACCCCTGTTCAGTGCAGGAAGAAATTCAACGACCTCACGGATTGTTAGGGTAAGTGATGGTTTACCAAACTTGTGCTTCCCTCCATCTGCAGCTGACTTTGGGCACCCTGCTGCAATGATGCGCCAATGGCCATCTGTCAGTATGCACCCATGGCCCTTTCTGGGCATACACATGGACAGATGTCTCAAGGCCTCATGTAAGGGCTCTTGCACCATGGGGGGCATGCGATGAGGTCTCAACACATCGTGCAACAGAACCTCCCCTTCTTTCCCCTGCAGTCCAAGCTGGTGATGATTCGAAAGGAGCAGCGTCGAACTGGTGGCGGACCTGCACAAGTGGTCACTCTCACGGATCTGGAGGAGAGAGTGCACCAGATACTTGGAGGACGTCTGCCTGGTCCTGTGACCACTGCATCTGCCGACCCCATTACCGACAGCGAGGGTAAGACTCTCAGCTTTTTCACCTGTTGCCTTCCACTTGGTCCCCCCGCCAGCATGCATCCTCAGTGTGCAGCCATGTCAGAGCCTTGACGCAATCTGGCATGCCTTTCAGCAAAGCTGTCCTTTTGCTAAAGCCACTCCTCCACCTCCCACTTTCAGATGAAGCAGCACCAACTCGGGCTCAACGCGCTGAAGCTGCCAGTGCCAGTGCCACCGGAGACGAGGACCAGGAGGAATCCGGACCAGCCACTGCAGAATCCAGGGAGCTGAGACATCTGCAGACTGGGGATAGTAGTCCCCTGGAGGGGAGGGGGGGTGGCTCTGAGGATGAACCAGTTGCCGGACCAAGCGGCATGCAGCAACGCACGGGGGGATAGGCAAGTTCGGCCACCGTCTCCCCGCAGGGCAAGGCAGGTCGTCATGACTGCTGCACAGAGTGCAGATGAGGTCCGTCGCCTGGCTGAGATGAGCAAACAGGCCCGGGTCAGACACACGGAGCTGATGGCTGCAGTGGAGAAGATGCCTGAGTCAATAGATTCATTGGCTAGGAGTATGTTGGACTTCGGGGCAACAATGGAGAGGACTCTGCAGGGCTTTGGGGCAACAATGGAGAGGACTCTCCAGGTGTTCGGGGAAACTATGGACAGGTCTATCCAGGGCTTCGGGGCCACAATGGACAGGACTATCCAGGGCTTCGGCCCAACAATGGAGAGGACTGTCCATGGCTTTGAGTCGGCAATGGAAAGGACTATTCAGGGCTTCGGACAATCCCTGGAAAAGCCTGTGCAGGGCTTGTCCGAGGCAATGGAGCGGTCGGCACCTGCCTTGTCTGAAGCCATGGGAAGAACTGTCCAGGCCTTCTCCGAAGCACTGGCACCTGGCACACAGGTCCTCACTGTTGCCACGCAGTCACTTGCTGAGCTCCTCCATAGCCAGATTGACGTAACGCGATCTCTCACTGCAGCCACCCTCTCTGCATCAGATAGGATCACCCCGGGCCCTTCCACTCCCGTACAAGGCCAGGAATCAGTGGAGCATGCGATTGTGGCGGATGAGCCGAGCTGCTCCCCTCAGATAGCCAGTGTGTCGTCCGACCATGGTGCAGGTGTCCTCTCTCGGCAGGAGGGCATTGCACATGCCAGCGCTGGGACGCCTGCATTGCAGCTGCCACCACCTGCAGGCCACACTGCTTCCAGCCATGGTCACAGCAAGCATCCTGCGTCCGCACCCTTCAAGCCCAGCGGTCGGCCAGGCCGCCCCTCAGGGGCTTCTGCACTTCCAGACAGTCAGGAGGCATCCCCCAGCCTTGAGCCCGCCACCGGGGCCAATTACGTAGGAGCAGCAGGGAGGGAAGGGGCCGGGCGCAGAAGAGAAGTCGATCTCCCTCAAGGGGCCAGTTGTAGAGGGAAGTGCTGAGGCGTTTGTTTGTCCAAATTCAAGGACACCCTCACCTGCTGTTATATTTGCTGAGGTTTGTTGAGTTTTGCGGCTTGGCCGAACAGTTAACAGTTATTTTGAAAGTTATGGTTTGTGCTCACATTACGTTGTTTAGCTGTAATGAAAGACTTTTGTGTCAATAAGCAGAAGTTTCAATGTTGCATGGTCCATGTGACTACTTTCAGTGATGCTGGCATTCAGAGGCCCTCAAACATCCAAAGTGCGCATGAGTTAAGACTCTCATCATTCCGCCACAGGGGTGTCGACACGAGTCCAGTGGAGCCTCTGACGTATGGACCTTCCACTTTCAGCAGCCCTTCCATCTTCCTCCTCCTCCTCCTCCTCCTCCGCCTGCTCTTCCTCCTCCTCCTCCTCCTCCTCCTCATACTCCTCCTCCTCTGCCTGCTTGTGCAGGGTCCGAGGGAAGGTGATGAATTGACGCGTTCGCCTATAAAGGGCATCTGTCACTTGCCGGATGCAACAGCGGACTGCAGCCTGAGCGACAGTCGCATTGTCCCCAATGGCTGACTGAAAGGATCCGTTGCCATAAAAATGGAGGCCATCAGTCAGTTTAGCCATAACGGACAGAGAGGTTCTGTAGCGTTCACGCGGCTGCAGATGCTGACCAAGCAGGTGGCACAAATCAGTAACAATGTCCCTCCAGATTCGGAGCCTTCACAAACACTGCTCCTCCGACATGTCAACGCTTGTCACCTGCTGCCTAAAGACCCTCGCAGCATCCCGTCGGATTGGCCGACCTCCATTGCCCCTCCTCATTCTGGCCAATCCCGGCCCTCTCTCCCGCCGTCTCTCTGCCCCTTCACAGTGTTGGGCGATGAGGCCGTCACCCTCCAAACATGCTCCCATTCCAATGTCAGTTGGTCAAAAGGCTTTTAGGTGTAGTGCTGCAAGTGCTTCAGACAGGGTTGAAGGTCCCAAGTACTGTAAAGCTAAATTCCCAGAACTCCGCTCCACATTAGCTCGCCAACTCTCTCTAGCAGCGATCGCAATGAGCAGGCCAACTGGCAGAAGATTCTGCACTAGAGCTGTCCCCTTTAAATAGCGCTGCCCTACTCCGAGAAGGGCCTGTTAGCCCTCCCTCGAACTGTTACTAATAGCGCTGGGCGCTAAGGCTCCGGTCGCCACCCAATATGCGCTCAGGCACTCCTAAAATGCATTGCACACTGAAATGACGTCATGAGCTGCTTGCGCTCGCGGGCGCGCGCAAACACTTAGCGCAGGCGCTAAATGTATAGTCAATATCCGAGTTGGCGCTATCTTCATAGTGCTTGCCCCAACATAGGGCTTTGCCCCAATTCTAGGTCTCTTTAGGCGTTCAACGCCAGCGCTACCAACCCAATTTCTAGGCCTTAGTGTCCACTACAGCACTCTTTTGCTTAGTGCAACACTCTTTTACTTAAATACAGCACCTTTAATACAGTATACTCTTACTTAAATACAGTACTTTTAACTAGTGCAGCACTTTACTTCTCACAGTACACTTAGTGTCCACTACAGCACTCTTTTGCTTAGTGCAACACTGTTACTTAACAGGGGAGGAGAAAATGGACACAACGAGGGAAAATTGACTAAAATCACAATTTAACAAAAATCCCCCTTAATTCCCACCTGTAACTACCTATCTAAGTTGCCTTGTGATGGGCCAGAAAAGCTATGCTCACCAGTGAAATGCCTGCTCCGTGCCCCTGCGGTCTTAGGTTCTTCACCACCCTGAAATGGAGATATCCCAGTGTTTAAAAGTAACTGCTGGTATTCCACTCCCTTGGGCAGGCTCCTGAGTTGTAGATAGGGCATGGAGGCGAGGCTGCAGAGAGAGAGAGAGAGATGGCTTCCTGAGAAGCTATCTTATACCCCATTTGGAGCCGAAATCTTCCCGCCCAAATCCAGATGTATCTGGGCTATACAAAAGGGAATTGATCTGTCCCATTCGTTGTGATGGGTTTTGGATGAATTACCCATTTCCCTTGTGATGGGTTTTTGAATGTATCCCCATTCATTGTGATGGGTTGAATAAAGCTGTTTCCGTTTGAAGAATTGAAGAAAATATGTCTATTTCCTTAATTGCTGAGTAAGCAGCCCTTGGAGGTTAGTGTAAACAATCTGATTGTCCTGTGGTCACGCCCAACCGCAATTGATTGGCAGTCTCAAGTGCTTAATCTCTTAAGTCAATATTGTAAAGCGTTCGTGTAAACAAAGTTCCTTTGTTCATGCGGACAGTCTCAAGCACTTAATCTTTTGAGTCAATATTGTAGCAGTTTCTCAAACCGCATTTGATTGATGGTTTAAATACCTTATTACTTCAGGGGCTGGGTTTTTTAAAAATCCTTTGTCAGCCATCTTTGATTTTCCTTTTCACAGCACACAGGCTGTGTTGTGTCTTCTGCCACGAGGTCGGACAGCCATCTTTGATTTTCCTTTTTCACAGACACACACAGGCTGCCTTTTCTTCTGCCACGAGGTCTGACGGCCATTTTTGATCCCTGGATTTTTAAAGGTGTATTCTACCCAGGAATTCTTTAATCAAAAATAAATCTTCGGAGCTGTAGAAAATTTCGAAATTATTGCAAAATCCTACAACATCGGCCTCGGTTCTGACACCCCTTGTATTTCCTCGGTGTCGCGCTCTCTCTGTACTGCCAAGCTTAACCCCGGTAGGGCTACAGGTGGTGGTTGGACGTCCCTTTCTGCCACTCTAACCCCCTCTACTCCCCCTTGCTTCTGCACATCTCCCTTAAGAGCGCTTGTGCTTATCAGGCATACCATCCCCTTAGCATTAGATAGGGCCTGGGTTAAACCTTTTATCTTGGCCTCACAGGGCCCGTGATACTCCACCCCGAAGACTTTGCTACTGGCTACTTTATAGGCTGCCTGCACATCCCGTATCCTCTCCTCCTGTTCTCTTATTACTTTTGTTAGGCGGGCATTTTCACCCCGCAGCGCTAGCTCATTCCCCTTTGCCTCTGTTACTTGGCATTGGAAATAGTCCTGCTTATTCCTGTGGGTCTCTTCTAGCTGTAATCTGATATGCTTTTGTTTAGTTAATTCCTCAAACATTTTCTCCCCTGCCATAGCCCTTACGGCTGAGTGCTCTTCGGATTCCCGGAGCTCTGCTATCAATTTCTTGACCTTCCTATCCAGCAACTGGATCTGTCTTTGGTAGCAGACCAACCAAATAGCCTTCTCTATTGGCCTTTTATTGTCCTTGCTCTCGGTCCACTTAGCAGCTGCGTCCACTGGACGCTCAGCCCGTAACAGGCTTACGACCCACTTTTTGGTAATATTTACTTTCTTAAATACATATTCAGAGATTCTTTCCTCCATTTTTGTTCTTTCCACCAGAACCGAGTCTACAGCCTCACACCCTTTGTACCAAGCTCCTGCCTGACTCGCCATTATGTAGTGGGTGGTGGGTTTGTCGGCCTTTTAAATTGACTTTGACGATTTGAATCGTCCCACTCCCTGGTTCTGGGGCTTGGAATTTTTTAGGGGATGTGTTAGATGTAGGCAGACAACTGTTTGGTACAAGAACAAATATTTTATTTAGAAATCGCACACCACACGAATTAACTAAACAAAAACGTACACGCAATGGGTACAGAAGTTATGCTGTGAGAGAAAAAAAATAAAACCACCTCCCACCACTACACTAACTAAGTTAGGCTCTGAAATTACAGGGACTATGCTCACCAAAGGATTTCTCCACAGTTTAGACCAGTTGCACACTGCTTTCTCTCTCCTCAATCTTGTGGACTCCTTGGCTGGTTGCGGTGTCTTCGGTATTAGCACTGGTCAACGTTTGATGGTAAACAAGTTTTTCTTAGAGTCAGCACTGGATGATGGTTGATCTTTCAGTGACACTGAGCTTCTTGTTAGGTTTTCTTGTTGTGTTGCTGTAACCTCGTGTGGCAGGTTAGATGTTTCAAAGCCAGAGTCAAGGTGCCCAGACTCCAAGTGCCTTTCCAGCGTGTTCTCGGGTACGTTTCTTCTGCTCCGGTGTGCTGCTGCTGCTGCCCACCAGCACTCTCTCTCTTCAGCCCGTCTGTTGAGGTCACTTTAGCTACTAGCAAGTCCCCAGTTATACCTGAGAGGCTGCTTAAACTTTTGCCCCAAAACTCAGGTGCACAATTGATTTTAGATGATTCCCTTTTGTGCAATTTTGGCAGGCTGATCAACTCTGATGTGATCCCTTTGTGAGAATTTTGGTGGGCTGATTGAGCATTAGCATGATACAAGATTCCCAAAGGTGTTGATGGGGTTTTTGAATGGTGCTGTTAGAATGTAATCAGGTCTTGATACTGTCCATTGTGTGTTTTGCTGATGCCAGGGTTTTCTGTATAGCCGTTTTAAGAACTATTAAAATATGTATGTATCTGGGTCCCTGGTAAGTAGGCTTTTGTTAGACTGCTAATGTCTCCCTGGCGGCCTGCCTCCGAGGTGGGTTAGCAGCCCTATAAGGATCTCATTTCCCTGTGCAGACCCAGCACACAATTTAAAATGTCCAAACTCAATCCAATAGGCCCTAGTTTAGTCCAAAGGCGCCTAATAGTGAGATATTTCTGCCCACATTTCTCCTCCAAAAGGTCCAACACAGTCTCTTTTTAAATTCCAGACACATATCCATTGAGTAGGGGATCCCAGAATTTTGTGAATCCTACAGAACCCTGGATGTCAAGGGATATACGAGAATGGATGAGGAAATAAGGGAGGCTTTTGGCAGATAAAAAGGATTAAAAACAGTGGAAGCCCGAGAGGAGTATAGAAAGGGTACTTAAAAAAGAAATTAGGAGAGCAAAGAGGGGGCATGAAAAAACACTGCCGGGCAAAATAAAGGAAAATCCTAAGGTGTTTTATAAGTATATTAAGGGCAAGAGGATAACCAGGGAAAGAGTTGGGCCTATTAGGGACCAAAGTGGCAAACTGTGTGTAGAGCCAGAAGATGTAGGTGAGGTTTTAAATGAATATTTTGCATCTGTGTTCCCTATGGAGAAGGACGATGTCAGCATAGAAATCAGGCAGGGGGATTGTGATATACTTGAACAAATTAGTATTGAGAGGGAGGAGGTACTAGCGGCTTTAACGCGCTTAAAAGTGGATAAATCCCCAGGCCCAGACGAGATGTATCCCAGGCTGCTGTGTGAGGCAAGGGAGGAGATTGCAGGGGTTCTGACACAAATTTTCAGAACCACTCTGTCCGCAGGGGCGGTGCCAGAGGACTGGAGAACAGCTAACGTAGTACCATTATTCCAGAAGGGTAGTAGGGATAAACCAGGGAATTACAGGCCAGTGAGCCTAACATCAGTGGCAGGGAAATTATTGGAAAAATTCTGAGGGACAGAATTAATCTCCACTTGGAGAGGCAAGGATTAATCAAGGATAGTCAGGATGGCTTTGTCAGGGGGAGATCATGTCTGACCAATTTGATTGAATTTTTCGAGGGGGTGACTAGGTGTGTGGATGAGGGTAGTGCAGTTGATATGGTCTACATGGACTTCAGTAAGGCTTTTGATAAAGACTCGCATGGGAGACTGGCCAAGAAGGTAAGAGCCCATGGGATCCAGGGCAACTTGGCATATTCGATCCAAAATTGGCTTAGTGACAGGAGGCAGAGGGTGATGTTCGAAGGTTGTTTTTGTGACTGCAAGCCCGTGTCCAGTGGTGTACCGCAGAGATCGGTGCTAGGTTTGTAGTGTACATTAATGATATATATATGAATGTGGGAGGTATGATCAGTAAGTTCGCAGATGACACGAAAATTAGTGGAGTGTTAAATAGCGAGGAGGGAAGCCTCAGGCCACAGGACGATATAGATGGGTTGGTGAGATGGGCAGAACAGTGGCAAATGGAATTTAACTCTGAAAAGTGTGAGGTGATGCATTTTGGGAGGACTAACAAGGCAAGGAATACACAATGAATGGTAGGACCCTAGGAAGTACAGAGGATCAGAGGGACCTTGGTGTGCATGTACATAGATCCCTGAAGGCAGCAGGACTGGTAGATAAGGTGGTTAAAAAGGCATATGGGATACTTGCCTTCATTAGCTGAGGCATAGAATATAAGAGAGTTGGGATAATGGGTTTGTTCTCCAATTGGCAGGATGTGATTAGTGGTGCCCTCAGAGATCTGTCCTGGGGCCTCAGCTTTTCACTGTGTTTATCAATGACTTAGATGAAGGAATGGAGAGTTGTATATCCAGGTTTGCTGCTGACCCTAAGTTAGGTGGCACAGTAAATAATGCAGATAGGATTGACAGTTCCAAAGACACATTGACAGATTAAGCGAGTAGGAAAAACTGCAGCAGATGGACTTCAGTGTGGGGAAATGTGAGCTCATCCACTTTGGAGCTAAGAAAGATCAGAATATTTTCTCAATGGTGACAAGCTAGAAACTGTGGAGGAGCAAAGAGATTTAGGGGACCATGTACAGAAATCACTAAATCTAGTGGACAGGTACAGTAAATAATGAAAGAGGCTAATGGATTGTTTGCCTTGATCTCAATGGGGCTGGAATACAAAGGGTAGGCGTTATGTTACAGTTGTATAAAGCTCTGGTTAAACCACATCTGGAGTAGTGTGTTCAGTTCTGGGCACCGCACCTCAGAAAGGATATATTGGTCTTGCAGCGGGTGCAGCGTTGATTCATTAGAATGATTCCTGGGCTAAAAGGGTTAAATTATGAAGACAGGTTACGTACACTAGGCTTGTATTGCCCTGGATATAGAAGATTAAGGGGTGACCTAATTGAGGTGATTAAGATGATTAAAGGATTTGATAGGGTAGATAGAGATAAACTATTTCCTCTGGTGGGGGAGTCCAGAACAAGGGGGCATCAGCTTGAAATTAGAGCTAGGCCATTCAGGGGTGATGTCAGAAAGCACTTCTTCACACAAAGGTTGGTGGAAATCTGGAACTCTCTCCCCCAATAAGATGTTGAGGCTAGGCCAAATAAAAATTTCAAAACTGAGATTGATAGATTTTTGTTTGGCAAGGGTATTAAGGGTTACAGAACCAAGGTGGGTGGATGGAGTTGAGATACAGATCAGCCATGACCTAATTGAATGACGGAACATGTTCCTATGTTCCTACCTATGTTCCTATTAAGGGGCAATCGTGGATTTCTGCTGGCACTTATGTGCCAAATGTTCATTTTTTGTTGCTTCCAAGACCATTACGGGATTCCAATGGGTTTCCCCCTAACTGAGGGATGCCAGACAGTCAGGCTGCAATGCAGGTGTTCTGTGCCCACTTGCACTGTCCTGCACCCCTGTTCTGCTATTATGACTTTGCCAGCATTGCTACATTGATTATATATGAGCTAAAAATGTAAGTTAGATACACATAAGATGGGCTTTGATGATTCTGTTCTCTTACAGCAACACACTGAAGGATTGCTTGAAAGCAAAACTTGGCCAGCTTCAATGCCAATTCACGTGGGGCCCACAGAAAGACAGTATTGACTTGGACGACATGAAGTATAGATTACAAGATTTAATACAGGCTGATGTGAAATATCAGGCCATGCCTTACAATGAACATAAGAACATAAGAAGTAGGAGCAGGAGTAGGCCATACGGCTCCTCGGGCCTGCTCCGCCATTCAATAGGATCATGGCTGATCCGAACCTAGACTCACGTCCACTTCCCTGCCCGCTCCCCGTAACCCCTAATTCCCTTATCAGCTAGGAAACTGTCCATCTCCATTTTAAATTTATTTAATGTCGCAGCTTCCACAGCTCTCTGAGGTAGCAAATTCCATAGATTTACCACCCTCTGAGTGAAGAAGTTTCTCCTCATCTCAGATTTTGAAGGGGCAGCCCCTTACTCTAAGATTATGCCCACTAGTTCTAGTCTCACCCATCAGTGGAAACATCCTCCCCGCATCCACCCGATCAAGCCCCCTCACAATCTTATATGTTTCGATAAGATCGCCTCTCATTCTTCTGAATTCCAATGAGTAGAGGCCCAACCTACTCAACCTTTCCTCATAAGTCAACTCCCTAATCTCCGGAATCAACCGAGTGAACCTTCTCTGAGCTGCCTCGAGAGCAAATATATATTTTCTTAAATATGGAAACCAAAACTGTACGCAGTATTCCAGGTGTGGCCTCACCAGTACCCTATATAACTGAAGCAAGACTTCCCTGCTTTTATACTCCATCCCCCTTGCAATAAAAGCCAAGATTCCATTGGCCTTCCTGATCACCTGCTGTACCTGCATACTAACCTTCTGTGTTTCATGCACCAGGACCCCCAGATCACTTTGTACTGTAGCACTTTGCAGTTTCTCTCCATTTAGATAATAACTTGCTCTTTGATTTTTTCTGCCAAAGTGCATAACCTCACACTTTCCAACATTATATTGTATCTGCCAAATCTCTGCCCACTCACTTAGCCTGTCTATGTCCTTTTGCAGGTTTTTTATGTCCTCCTCACTCACTGCTTTCCCTCCCATCTTTGTATCGTCGGCAAACTTGGATACGTTGCACTTGGTCCCATCCTCCAAATCGTTAATATAGGTTTTAAAGAGTTGGGGTCCCAGCACTGACCCCTGCGGAACACCACTAGTTACTGATTGCCAACCCGAGAATGAACCATTTATCCCAACTCTCTGTTTTCTGTTAGATAGCCAATCTTCCACCCATGCCAGTATATTACCCCCAATCCCGTGATTTTTTTTATCTTGTGCTTTTGTAAACTTTCTGCAAGGCAACTGTGAAAAGGCAATTCAAAACTTAAAGGAAGCTGAAAAGATTCTGAGGGAGAATCACGAACATGAATTTGAAAGAAGGAGCTTCATCACCTATGGAAACTATGCCTGGGTATATTATCACATGGGACAAGTGACAGAGGCCTAGTCCTACCTCGACAAGCTGGAGATGATCTGTAAACGATTTATTAATGGCTCTCGGTATACAGCACTGATACCTGAAGTATGCGGAGAGAAGGGTTGGTCAGTGTTGAGTTCTGCTAGTCAATACTATGAAGAGGCATAGGAATGTTTTGATAAACATGGAGGAAGATCCTGATAACACTGAATGGAATGCTGGTTATGCAACTGCTCTGTTTCGTCTGTGATGTATCCGTGTATAATAAGACACAGACTGCAGGAGAACGGTACAACAGGTGTTTACTCAACGTGGCTCACATTGGAACTGATCTGTACAGATTACTACTCAGTGCTATAGACAGGTGTGGTCACTGCCGGTACTGCAGTATACATGAGCTGTAAAAGATAGTTCCCCCCTTAAAGGTACATACATTACAATTCCTCCCCTTTTAGATTACCAGTACCATAACACTCATTTAACAATTAAATATCAAACTAATTACAATTAACACTGTTGGAGGAAATTTTGGTACTAAAGGACTTTGCAAAGCTCGTCGGGATACTTGACATTTGTTACAGGCTAAAACTGGACCTTGAGCTACCCTGGGATGAGTAGTGCCAGCTGCATCCTGTTTTGTACTTCGGTTATTTTGCAAGGACAGACAGTCTGCTATTGTTTTATTTTCTGCTTATCATATCTCACGGTGAAAGGTCCGAAGAAGTTTTAGTTCTGCTGAGCATTGTTTTTCTGCTGAGCCTTGTTTAAAATATTTTACTGCTACACTGTCATGAGGCATTTCTGTGATTAATCCGCTTAACCTTTCATTTGTGTATAAAGGTAAATGCATTTAGAGTGTTAAACGAGAAGCTTGGCGGTTGCACAGGGGTGCATAGCACTTCTCCCAGAGCGCTCTGCAAATAAAAGTGTACTCTCACATTTCAATTATACCACAGTCATCTGAGTCTTATTACTCTATTAAGCTGAGGTTGGGTATACGTCGACCTTGTATATCACTTGGTCCGTTCAGGCTCCAACTCAGCGGTAACAAATTGGCGCTGCGAGCAGGGTCACCGAGTGCTCAAACACCCTGATCAAGTGCTAACATGCTCGAGTGATCCAAAGAACAAAGTAAGTGGGCCATTGGAATGTAAGAAAACACTATGTGGTTCTAGACATTTGAACGTCTGCATTTATTAAGTTTTTGTCTCAGGAATACTTAGGTGAAGGCTTAGGTTGAGCTTGGGAATTTCGGCAAAGGAGTCCGGACAGACTTTGCCACGAGCACGTGACGACACCCATCGCTGAAGGTAAAACGGGGGTTTCGGAGACCGTGATTTAGGGAGCAACTGATGTCGGGTAAGAACCTTAAGAGGGGGCCTCCGGGCTCCCTCATTTACAGTTACATGACAGATAGATATTCGTTAATTGAGAAAATGCAGAGGGACGGATGGGATGTATCACAGACATTAGAAGCACAAAGAAAGTGGCTAGATAAGCAAAAGAAAGAAAGGACCAAGAAGGTAGGGGTACTCTTGGTCCATCAACTGACTGGATTAATAGAACAGGTTGAGAAAGTGCAAGAATTAATCAAAGCTAAAAATCAGGAAAATGCAGAACTAAAAAAGAAGATAGAAATTTTGGAAAGCATTAATAAAGAACAAGAAAGGACATTAGCGTACCAAGGGGGATGGTCCAGACAATGGAATAATGAACCTCTTCCCCCGTACGTCCCTCTAGGACCAAGTGCCCCTGGGATAGAGGAAAGGAACCTTAAAAAATGCTGGAATTTCAGTTTGTGTGAAAGTGTGTGTTAAAGTGTGACTGTTTTTCTGACTATGAATGTTTAAGAAGTTATAGTATTTTTGTTTGAAAAGTCTGTCTTTAAAAGAAAGATTCTGTTATGTATGTTTTAGCTCCACCCACTTCTCTGTGTTAAAAGTGCTTAAAAATGTTTGTCTTGTCTTGGATTTTGGAAGTTTTAAGAATGTGCGAATAAGATTGTGCCCCAAGAGAAAAAATCTTTGAACTACAATTTAAATTAAGCTGGTGTGTAAAAACTGAGAAGAACAACAAAAAGTTTGTTTAACAAAAGATTAAGTTTCAGCCTAAGATTTAACCTTGGAGTCGTGGTTGCTATGGTGAAATCTTCCAAAGCAGTTTGATTTGTTTAAATGTGAAAAACTAATTTTTCTCCAGTTATATTCAATGTTTTTACAGTGTTTTGGAAAGACATCTGAAGAAAGGACAATAAGAAAATTAATATGACGTAATTTACTGTTTTCTGCAAGAGTGTGCTATTTTGTTTTATTTGTCTGTTCATAGTTTTACAAAAGATGGGCTTCTGCCTTAAAGTTACAGTTGCCAATGTGCTTGGAAGAAAAAATTAATTTGAATGTTTACAAGATCTGGAATAAATTGGAGTTGTGAGGTTAATTAACCTATTAAGACCAGACTTTCATTGTGGCCACGGTGAAATTCTGGTTGGTGTGAATTTGTGTAGACCGAATTGAATAATACTTAGCTTGTGAATTTTGCTCAAATCCCGTCTTTGTCCATATTACCTCCGTGTTCATGTTTAGTTAAAGTGTGAAAACACAACTGTCTTTCGATAGGGAAAGTTCTTTTTGATTTACGTGAATTGACGCAGTTGCGTGCATTTGATAATGTGTTGCTCCACCTTCTTAGAATCCTGCAAAGGAGTTAACCCAACTTTAGTATGAAGTTTAAAGATATTTGGACGTTAAATAATTTAAGTTTCTTAATTTTAAGTTAATATTTCCCCAGTGACAGAAGGAATTTATGATTTGATAACTTAACCTTGGGCTCTAAGCAGAGTCACAATGGAGTCTCTTCTTTCTTTTTGTTATATGGAAGTTACCTTGTAAACTAATTGCAGCACTTCTGTCACTAATGTTAAAACACTGTGTAAGCTACCTAGCCTGAGAATTACTTGTTTCTGAAATTGGAAATGGAGGATAAATTGATAGAAATGAAATTGAACATTGATAAAACCTGCTGGTACAATAATACTGCTGTTTGGATTTTGGGATAATTTTGAAATGACGAAATGGACTCAGGCAATATATATATTGGGTTACTTTTGGGAAAATAAAATATCCTCTAAAATAATGATAAATAAAAAGTGTTAATAACTTGGATCAAGTGAGAACGTTTGAGCTATGTTTTCTATCTTAAATATTGTACTGGACAGTAAAGTTTCTCCAGGACTCATGAATGAGATATGAATGATAATTAAAGGAAAGTGATTGAGAGTGTAAGATGTAGTTAAGAATAATAAAAAACCTGCCGAGTGTGTGCTCATTCATCTTCAGTGTACTGTCCCTTTAAAAGCCTGTGCTTCCCTCTTCGAGGTCACAGGCTGCGCGCTTTCTCTCTCTCTCTCTCTCTCTCTCTCGCGATCATGACTGCAGCTAGAAGTTGTGATTGAAGTTGCATGGTTCGTGTGTGTGTCAACTAATGTGCAATGAATTATGAAATGAGAATGTACCCGATGGCTGAGAAATCGGCTAAAGATGCGAAAGTAGCTGTGGATAAAGTAGAGCAGGATATGTTAATTACGAAACAAGCTTTTGAACAATTGCCATACGATGAAGCATCAGAGTATGATGAAATTATCACTCAAACGTTGGTGAGATTGGGGGAATTATTGGTTTCAGCTCAGTCTCGGCAACAGCGGTGGATTGTTAAATAGATACAAAATTCATTTTGAACCATTTGTCAAGGGAAGGGTATGTTGTATCAAAAGCAAAGATTCAATTTTGCAAAAAGTGTGTCACGTATTAAGGGCACATTCTGACACCAGATGAAAAAGTCCTGCTCTCAGAAAGGATCCAAACAATATCCCAACATCCGGAACCTACCACTAAAAGAGGAATACGAGCATTTTTAGGATTAATAAATTTCTGCAGGACAGATGGATACCAGAAATCACTAAACTCCGAGCCACCAGAAACCGGACAACCGGTTTGACCCCTTATGAACTAATGACAGGACGAGCGATGCAATTACCTGAAGGCATCATAACAGGTGGGGCCGACGTAGGCCCATTAAAAGATAAATTAAGACGATACGTTTTGGAATTAGGCACTCAGTTAAAAGAGATGCGCAAAGAAGTCCGAGACCACCAAAGAGAGCGAGATGAGGAGTTACGGCTCAATATGCTCCCCGAGGTACCCCCAGCGGGAACAAAGGTCATGGTAAAGATGTTGCCTGCAAAACCAGGTTTCGCTCCAAAATGGAGCGGGCCGTATGAAGTTATAATTAGTGGAGACACCTGTGCCTGTCTGGACATAAGAGGGAAGGGGGTTTGGAAACATTGGACTCAACTGAAGGTTAATGAGAAAAGGGCGGGCTCAGTCGAGCCCAAACCATCAATACAGGAAGAAAATCCCGGGGATGGTAATATCAGTAGAGAACCTCAGCAAAGGGAAGATGAGTCTAGTGGGATACAATGAACAAAAGGAGGGTGTGTGTGTGTAGCAAATTACTAATGACACATCCTTTGTACTTGTCTTACAGATCAATAACGGCTGATTAATGTATGATTCTTTGATCTGTGTGCCTGTGTGGGCATTTGTTTTGTGGCTTATTGCATCATTTGTGCTTATGTGCTTTTACTTAAACGTGTTAATACAAGAGTGTTATCGGGAGGGCCAAAGAAAGATTAAAATAACACCAGAACAACAGTATTTAATAAAAGATGAGGAGGGAGACCGTAATATGTTTAGTTGCGATAATATGCATTGTTACGGTAGCCGGGGGGAAGACCGCTACGTAAGTGGGAATTACATGTAAATACTTATATATATATATACTTATATATATATGTCATATGAGTATGCTAAGGAAAAGGGACAGTCCAGCTGTTGGGTCTGTAGTCACATAGTAAAGGAGGAATTCCGTTGAGAGCCATCCCGTTCAATGCCTCAGAGATGGCGGAATGGGTCATGCGCCAGAACGTCAGCGGCGACTATAAAGATTCATACAACCAGGAGGGTGACAGAGACAAATGGAAGTCGGCAGGTTATGACCTAACCATTTTCCAGGGGTGGTACCAGCCTAATTATAATCGGAATAGGCAGCCTCCATTCTTAATCATTACTAATACTTCAGGGGCTGGTAGGCCGGAGGGGCCAATATGTTTAACGAAGAATGTGTCCGGAGGCACAGAAGTAGGACGCAGTAACTGTTTCCAAGAAATTAATATAACAAAATGCAACCTCACCGAAGGCTGTGGCCAAGGTTTCTTCCAATTAAATCATATCGGAACCCCCAATAAAACAACTGGGGGACCATGGGAAGGGGAGGAAATCAGATGGAGGTGGAGGATTCGTAAGTCACTGGGCGACAATCTAACCGCATATAATAGGACCTATTTTATATGTGGTCACAGAGCCTACCCGTGGCTCCCCCGGTCTTGGACTGGATCTTGTGATTTGGGATATGTGCTACCATATGTTTACCATCTGTCCTCCCTAACTGACCACCGTCACTATCGAGCCAAACGCGACATTACAGAAACCGAACGGTATTTCGCCATTTTATTCCCTCCTTATGGGACAGGCAGAGCCATAAAAGAAATCCAGCTTGTCGCGTCATTGTTAGAAAAGGTAGCTAATGACACCGAGGAGGCACTGGCATGAATAAGTGATGAGATGACGGCGATACGAACGGTTGCCTTACAGAACCGGATGGCATTAGACTACCTGTTAGCGGAGCAGGGGGGGTACATGTGCCTTGATAGGGCAGGAATGTTGTACCTATATCCCAGATAGCCCCGAGAATATCACAAACTTAGTAGCCCACATGAGGGATGAAGTGAAGAAACTCCATACCAATCCCGGGCAGGGATGGTTGGACTGGCTAGGACTAACGGGATGGGGCCCCTGGATAATGCATGTGCTGGTCATTATTGTCGTGATATGTGTTGCAATATGCTGTCTGTTAACCATCTTAAAAACTTGTTGCAAAATGGCAATGACACAGTTAATGCCAGTCAGTATGATAGACGAGCTATTGCCTGAAGAACAGCAAACGGAGGACAAAATTAATCCGGCCGACTCCCCCTTAAGTCAGTGGTTGTAAGATCGACACTGTGAAGAAAGAAAATTGGTGGTTGCCTGGAGCAAGAGGATCGTGCTCCAGGACCAAAAGGAGGGTTTGTTGGAGGAAATTTCGGTACTAAAGGACTTTGCAAAGCTCGTCGGGATACTTGACATTCGTTACAGGCTAAAACTGGACCTTGAGCTACCCTGGGATGAGTAGTGCCAGCTGCATCCTGTTTTGTACTTCGGTTATCTTGCAAGGACAGACAGTCTGCTATTGTTTTATTTTCTGCTTATCATATCTCACGGTGAAAGGTCCGAAGAAGTCTTAGTTCTGCTGAGCATTGTTTTTCTGCTGAACCTTGTTTAAAATATTTTACTGCAACACTGTCATGAGGCATTCCTGTGATTAATCCGCTTAACCTTTCATTTGTGTATAAAGGTAAACGCATTTAGAGTGTTAAACGAGAAGCTTGGCGGTTGCACAGGGGTGCATAGCACTTCTCCCAGAGCGCTCTGCAAATAAAAGTGTACCCTCACATTTCAATTATACCACAGTCGTCTGAGTCTTATTACTCTATTAAGCTGAGGTTGGGTATACGTCGACCTTGTATATCACTTGGTCAGTTCAGGCTCCAACTCAGCGGTAACAACACTTTTAACATGCAACATTAGCTGAAAATAGTCTATTTATATATTCAGTCTTTGGGGAGGCTTCCTGGTCATTTCTGGATAGCGCCTTTCCCGAGTGTCTTGCTCTTGGTGCGGAGGCGATTCTGGTCCCCTGTCATTGGTTGGTTCATCAGCTTCCGATGCTACTGTTTCTGGGGTAGATGCGACCTGTACGTTGGGTTCATCACCAGGTACATATGGGCGAGGCATGGGGTTGACTTGTTCCTGTGACTCTAGGATCTGGTCAGCATGGAGTCTCACGATGCTCTCCCCAACGTCCACTGTGTACATTAGTGGGCCCTGCCATGTGCATATCGTTCCTGGCTACAATTTTTCTGTTCAGTAGTCGCGGGCCAAGACTGGTTGCCCTACATTGAAGCTCCTTGTTGGCTTCTCATGGATGTGCTGGAATTGCTTACTCTCAACATCTCTTTGTACGTTTGGTCTGAGCAAATCCAGGTGAGATCTTAACCTTCAGTTAAAGAACATCATGGCTGGGACCTGGTTGGTGACTGCATGTGTCGCATTCTGGTAGGCAAACAGGAAATTGTCCACCTTGTGCTGCAGCGGAATGTTGTCATTGTACATAGCCTTTATTGCCTTCTTAAAGGTCTGAACAAACCTCTCAGCCAATCCATTTGTGGCTGGATGATACGGGGCGGATGTGTAATGCCTTACCCCATTCTTTTTCAAGAACCTCCGGAACTCTTCGGACACAAACTGTGGTCCGTTGTCGGGGCCAATCTGTTCTGGCAAGCCATTCCTGGCAAAAATGGTCCGTAGGACTGCAATAGTTTTCTCTGTGGTGGTGGAGGACATTTTGATGACCTCAGGCCATTTCGAGTGCGCATCCACGGCTATTAAAAACATTGAGTCCATGAATGGACCAGCAAAATCAATATGCACCCATTGCCATGGAGATGAGGGCCACTCCCATGGGTGTAGAGGGGCCTGTGGTGGTGCATTTTGGACTTTCTGGCATCCTGAGCAGCTCTTGGTCAGGTCCTCAATTTGTTTATCGATTCCCGGTCACCACACATAAGCCCTGGCTAGGCTTTTCATTTTTACCCCTCCCAGATGACACTCATGAAGCTCATTGAGCAGTCTATCCCTTAACTTGGGTGCAATTACCACTCGGGATCCACACATCAAGGCCCCCCGGCACACTGACAGCTGTTCTCTCCTTGTTGAGAATGCTGGCAACGGTGAGTCGCCATGTGCTAGCCATCCCTTCACCGTCAAATCATATACCCGAGACAGTGTCGGGTCATTTCGGGTTTCCTTTTCAATACAAGCGCTAGTTACTGGTAGGTATTCAACTATAGTCGAATGGAATATTTCGACAGGATCCACTGCTGGTGCTTCCTCTGCAGTAGGCAGTGGCAGGCGTGATAGCCCATCAGCATTTCCATGCTGTTTCGTGCCCTTATAGTCAATCTCATAGTGGTGCGCCCCTAGAAAATGTGACCATCTTTGTAGTCATTGCGCAGTCATCACCGGAACGCCCTTCTTCGGATTAAAAATGGAAACAAGAGGCTGGTGATCAGTCAGCAAGGTAAATTTCTGCCCGTGCAGATAGTGATTGAACTTTTTCACTCCCCACACTAGGCTGAGGGCCTCCCTGTCAATCTGGGCGTAGTTACGCTCGGCTGAGGTTAGTGATCGTGACGCAACGGCTATTGGCCTCTCTGAGCCGTCCGAGAATTTGTGCGACAGCACCGCTCCAATGCCGTAGGGTGACGCATCACATGCCAACCGAATTGGTAATGCTGGGTTGTAATGGGCCAATACCTCTTTCAATGTGATTAGTGTTTTGCTCTTCTGGAAAGCTCGTCTACATTCGTCACTCCACTTTCATGGCACCCCAGTTTGCAGTAGGGTGTTCAGTGGGTGTAGTATTGTAGACAAATTTGGCAAGAACTTATGGTAGTAGATTATCAGGCCGAGGAACGACCTCAGTTGTGACACATTTTCCGGTGCTGGAGCCTTGACTACTGCCTCAATCTTCTCTGGGGACTTATGTAACCCCTCTTTATCGATAACATGGCCACAATATTAGATCAGTTTTCTAAAAAAAACTCGCATTTGGGGCGGTTAGCTTGGAGCCCATATTCCTGCAATCTAGTGAGCACCTGCTCCAGGTTGTCAAGGTGATCACTGTCATTTTAGCCCGTGACCAGGATGTCATCCAAATATCACTAGGTCCCTGGGATCCCTTGCAGGACTTGTTCCATTGCCCTCTGCCAAATAGCCGGAGCTGATGCTACCCCGAATACCAGCCGGTTGTATTGGTAGAGACCTTTATGGGTGTTGATTGTGAGGTATTTTTTTGATGCTTCTTCTACCTCCATTTGCAGATATGCCTGGGCCAGATCAATCTTAGTGAAGCGTTTCCCTCCAGATAGCGAGGCGAAAATATCTTCAATCCGCGGAAGTGGATATTGTACAGTGTGAAGGATCGGGTTCACTGTTACCTTAAAGTCCCCACAGATGCGAACCTTCCTTGGTACCCCAGGCGTGCTGCTCAACGACTTTTTCTTCACAAGGACGATGGGTGTAGCCCACTCGCTCCAGTCTACCTTGGACAGTATACCTGAATGTTCCAGACTCTCCAGCTCTGCTTCGACGGCTGGGCGGTTTGCATAAGGTCTGGCCTTAAAAAATTTTGGGCTTGCATTTTCTTCAATTTTAATTGTCGCTGTCATGCCTTTTAGTGTTCCAAGTCCTTGCTGGAACACTTCTTTCGCGTCAGTTAGGATCTTTGACAGTCAGCCAGGTGTGACGTCGTCATCCTTTTTGTCAGCCACAGTCAGCGCCTGTATGGAATGCCAATCCTGTTGTATTTTCCAGATCCATTCACGTCCCAGTAATGGTGGTCCTCCATCTTGCAATGCATACAGGTCTAGTTTTGGTGTTTCCTTACCGTTATATATAACGGTCACCCTTATTTTTCCTTTGGGGTAGACTTTTTGCCCCGTGTACATCTTCAAAATAATTGTTGTGTCTCTCAAGGGTATGTGTGAGAATAGCCGCTCATAGTCCCGTCGGTTTATGACTATTAGGGCTGATCCTGTGTCCAATTCCATCTTTACCTGGACTCCTGCTATTTGAGAGTGACCCAAATGGTTCGGTGATCCTCCGTTGTGATCACATTATGTAGTTTCAGACAACTCAGTTCCCTGCTTTCGGAGTCGTTATCACTCTTTTGTTCGTCTGAACTATTCTCCGTCATATTATGTACCTTCTTGTACTTTTCTTTGGTAGGTTTCTTATTGCTGGTTTTCTTTCCCGACCTGCAGACTCGTGCTATGTGTCCTACTTTTCCACACTGTCTGCACACTTTGTCTTTGAACCAGCAATCATTCTGGTCGTGTGTTGTTCTGCCGCAGCGATAGCTCTTCTCTGTTCCATATGACATTTCGTTTGTGCCATATTCTTGCCGTCTCTGTTGTATCTCTGCAGCGCTCTGTGCTGCTGCTTCATATGATACCACAATGCTGAAAGCCTTTTCCAGCGTAAGGTCCTTATCAGATAAAAGCCGTTTCTGGGTTCCTTCACTTTGAAGCCCACACACAAACTTGTCCCTTAAGGTATCTGCCAGTCCCGCTCCAAACTGGCAGTGTTTCGATAGTTTGCACAGTTCTGTTAAATAATCAGCATTGCTTTCATCCTTATGCTGGTTCCGTTTGTGAAACTTGAATCATTCTGCTATCAGCAGTGGTGTGGGGTTTAAATGTTCCTGTAGTATCGTTACTATGTCTTCAAAACTTTTTTCCATTGGCTTCGTTGGGGTTACTAGATTTCGTAATAAACCATGCGTTTTTGCCCCCATTAAATTTAACAATACCGACGCTTTCTTGTCATCTGACACCTCATTTGCCTTGCAGTATACCTCTATTCGTTCGACATATGTATTCCAATCTTCGACTTCATTGTCAAATGCGGTGATACTGCCACTCTTCAGCATTTTGGGTGTGGCTTAAAATGGCGTCTCCCAATGGCTTAAAATAGCATGTCCCGCGCTTTCCTTCCTCCCCCGCTGCTGCCAACGCCGCTCCTGGCGGTTCTCGTGGCAATGGCGGCGCTCCCTCTCCCTCTCTCCCTCTCTTCAATGCTGCTCGGCTCCTGAACACCGGCTGCGCCCTGTGCGCTCTGCCCTCTCTCTCTCTCCCCCGTCGATGCTGCTCGGCCCTTTGCTATGCCGCTCGGTCAGGCTCTAGCCCGCCGCTGTCCGGGAAGGGTCTGTGCACTGCCTGTTGCCAGCCCGTTTCGCTGGACCACCTCGACTGGAAAGCCAAGCCTGGCTCTCGATAGCCTCCCCCACAATTCTCGAGTCTCTGCTGGATGACTGGGCGGTTGCCCATGGTCGACGCCCGAGTCTCTGGCCTTGACCTCCAATCCACTGATCTCCAGGAACGAATCCCCGGGAGGTGATGCAGAGTTGCAGGTAGGTTCGAACTTGCCTTGTCGCCAATGTTGTGTCCGTGTATAATAAGACACAGACTGCAGGAGAACGGTACAACAGGTGTTTACTCAACGTGGCTCACACTGGAACTGATCTGTACAGATTACTACTCAGTGCTATATACAGGTGTGGTCACTGCCGGTACTGCAGTATACATGAGCTGTAAAAGATAGTTCCCCCCTTAAACGTATATACATTACAGTCTGGAAGGATATTCTTGTGCCCCAGAGAGCCGTGAACCCAGTCAATCAATGAAGCAGTTGCGACGTGTGCTGGAGCTTGATCCAGATGACTCTGTTGCCATGGTGATGTTAGCTCTAAAACTACAAGAGTTCAATCAAAAGGAGGAAGCTCTCACATTAGTTGAACAAGCATTGCAGAAGTCCCCTGACATTCCATATGTAACTCGTTATGCAGCAAAATTTTTGAGAAGAGGAGATGTGGAAAAAGCTGTGGAGCTGTTGAAGAAAGCATTAGAAATTAGCCCAAACTCTACCTTCTTACACCACCAAATAGGTCTGTGTTACAGAAACAAACTATTTCAACTGATCAACAATCCAGGCAGCAAAAACCTTCGCAATCCTGCTTTTCAACAGAGAGCCGAGTTGATCAAACTATGCAAGTACTATTTTGAAAAGGCATTTGAACAGAAGCCATCATTTGTTTTTGCACAACTGGATTTTGCAGGAATCTGTTCATTAAATGGAGAATATCTCAAAGCAGAGGAGATCTACAGCAATCTACTGCAATTAGAGGATAATCGCCCTGATAATAAGCAGGCAGTATATTTGCAGGCTGGGTTATTTGAATTGTGTCACAAAAGATCTGAATCAAAGGCCATCACACATTTTCTGGAAGGACTTAAAATCCAACATGGTTCAAAAGGTTAGGAATTGTGTCGCGAAAGCTTGAGAAACATTTCAACAAAACAAATTGACAGGAATCCCAGAGACAGCAAGGCCTTTGGTGTATTTGGGTTACTACACCAGCTGGGCAGGGAGAAGTGTGAAGCTATTGAGTGCTTTGAAAAGGCCTTGGATTTTGATCGTGACAATGAAGAATATCTAAGTGCTCTTTGTGAATTACGCCTTTCTATCTAGGTCAACGCTGACTTTCCCAGCTGAAACTACACACAGCGGGGTAGAGTTTCTGCTTCGGGCGCAATCGGTAACTTAGGCGCAAATTATGTTTGAAATTGCACTAGATAGGTTACAGTTGAAGTTTCCGCTAGAATGTATTTGCATAATCACAAACATAAAACCTTCAATGAACCAGTCCAATCGATCAGTGTAATAAAATGTAATCAGTTCCTTTTCTTTCAATTTAAAAATATTCATTGATGTATTTAAGAGTGATGACTTGGTGCAGTTTTATTAATACAGCTGAAAGTGGATTTACCACAAAAAAATAAGCATTTTTAATAGAAGTGTCCAGCATTTCACCGGTGAGAAACCTGATGTAAAATGACTGAAAATGACTTTAAAAAGTTGTACTGAACCATTTATTAGTTTCATTGTTGTCAGTTTGTAAGTAAATTAAAATATTTTATTTGTAATAAAGGAAACTCATTTAAACAGCACCTAAATATCCAGAATTCTCTATTAACCGGCAAAATTCATACTCCAAAAACAACACCTCAATAACCGCTAATGTTACCGAGTCCGAGTCCAAGTCTCCTGCGGTGACCGAGTTAGTCAGTGGGGGTAGTTTTCCAAACTGCCACTACTCGGCTTCTTCGCGCTGTCGGAAGTCTGAACACCTCAATAACAGGAGTCTGACTCTCCCGCGCTGCCGGTAGTCTCTTCCGATCTGCCATTTTTCTGTTTACTGTATAAGTTTTGTTTTACTGTTAAGTAATTTAAGAGTTATGGATTACCCTCAACTGGCAGCACTGTACTTAATCAAGCATCTTCCACTGTCCATTTAACACAACATGTGAGTACCCAATTACTGTATACTGCACATTTCTTGATTTTTTAAATTTTTGTTTGTTAAAAATAGCTTCGGTAGATAACCCTCTCCGTCATCCAGAATTTTTAATGAACCGGCACCATCCCGGTCCCGTCGGTGCCGGATGCCAAAGAGTTTCCTGTACTTTTAAATCATGCCCACTAGTGCCTGGGTGCCTAAGAAAACAAGCTCAATTTGAAAACCCTCCTCAAACAGCCACAAACAGAAGCAATCAGCGGAAACTCACCATCCTCAGGATTCCGATCTGGGGGCGTGGCCAGTTTTGGAGGTGGGGCCGGCTTCGGTGGAATGATTTTTAAACCAGCGTTAAAGATCATGGAAAACTCGAGTTACACTTCACATAAATCATGTCCGAGTTTCCGTGATCTTTTGTGCTGGTTCGGCCGATTTCACCCGGATTGTACGGATAAAACTAACACAAATTAGCGAAAACTCTAACCCAGTATTTGAAAGATGCACTGATGCTCGCTGATCTATGGACAAGTTTGGCAGGATACTCATCTGACTTAACTTGTTTAATATAGACTGTTAGTACTTTCATTCCAAGCAGCCTTTACTTTGTAAACACATAAATATTTGTGAGTACAGTCTCCACCGATTTGCCCGCTATGCGTGATGGCCATTAGCCTGAATAAGATTATTATCTCTCTTTCTCTCTGCAATGAACCACCCGGTTAATAATCAAGCTTTGTAGCTGCTGATACAGATTTTCCAATGAGAAATGTGTACGAAAGGCTGATATTTAGAGATATTTAGTAGGCGAGAATCATAAATGTATAAATTCAAGTGTAGCCATTGACTAACTAATATTATCCATAATTATTCCTGGGTAACTAAAATGCTAAAGCTCGTTCAAAATGTAGCTGCAAAGACAGTCTAAAGCAGTTTTGACTAAGCTTTGATAACAAACAGCCACAGGCTGCGAGTGAAGGTTAAATTGTTAAATGACATATCCTAACACTAAGTAGAAATTAGAGTTCGCTTAACAAAACTGATTGCAAACAATAATTAGTATAAGGACATAAACTGAGAGAGATCATGGGAGTTAAGGTATTTATCTGGTAGATTGAAGTAAGACAGTCTGGATACCGTCAAGCCTAGGGAGACAGTGCTGATATGGGCCCTTGGTAGAGAGAGGCCTTGTACCGCTTGTACCAGGAGAGGCAGAAATGAAAGAGATAAAGTGAATTCCAATGGGGTGAAACACGACAAACAAGATAACAAGACAGCAGGATAGGGTTGTGGAAAAGTACTGTAAAAGGGAGTGGCCAAGATGCTAGCCTTAGTCTGAGTGACAGTGGTATTTTGACCATTAGAACCAATTAAAGAAGGTGATTTTGTTAAAGACCATATATGGACACTGGCCAAACCAACTTATGATAAGAAATGGGTTAAAACCTTGATACTTGAAAAAAAACTTCACACAGACTTACTGCGAGATCAAAGGAACAGACTTAAGATGACGTCATCTATGTCCGAGAGGTTCCCGAGACCAAGGGCTGTGAACTACTCGTCAAAACTATCGCCTATTGTTAAGTATATTACATTGTAAGCTTAATAATTCTTGACCTATTGCTCAAATATGCTGGCTGCTGCCTATTGGTGTCTTGTCCAAGAACTCTGAGAGATCATTAAATCTTACAAATGTTAATTTGCTGTACTATCAGAGACTGAGTGTTAAAATAACCAATAAAAAGAAACTGTAGCTATGATTTTATTTGTGTCATTGATCTGTGCTAATGCTGACAGTGTCGCTCATAGTCCATAATTAGAGTTGGTGAACTGTACCAGTTATGTATGGAACATTGGGGGAGAAATTTGGTATCACCCCGTTTGGGGCGCTATTATCGGCCGGGCGCAAAGTTTAGCGCTCGTCGCTAATTATCGCTTCCGACTGCAAAATTGGCCCTGGAGGTGATTTGAGAGATAAATCAGACGCTACACACCTCTCTTAAGGTGCTAACGTCGAGAAGTGAGGCGTTACCTCAGAGCGCTGGCGAAGCTCAGGTGATGTCAGTTAGCAATGGAACACAGACAGACTGGCGCCGGCCAGTTCTTAAAGGCAAGGGTCCATGTTGCTAGCCAGCCACACTCTGCTCATTGCAGCCTTGAATCTTGGCCTGGAGAGACCTCTAAAGCAATTGTGCTGGAACCACTAATGGATAGGCCCAGGGAACGAGCTCAGCGCTTCAGCAACCAGGCCTTGTTGGCTCTGGTTGGCGCTGTGGAGCGGCGATGGGCACTGCTCTACCCACAGAGTGGCAGGAGGCCATTGCCAAGTGAATACAGAAGAGTCTGGAAGGAGGTGGCTCAGCACGTCTCCTCGAGGAACCTGGTGCCGAGGACCCACACCCAAAGTCGTAAGAAGTTCAACGACCTAACTCGGGTGAGTGGCTGCTTTTCAATACCTCTACATCCCTCCATCTCAACTTCACTCCGTGCCCAGAGGGTTTAAAAACCTCAAATTCCCAGCACTCATCCAAGACCTATGGCCATCTCATAAAACACACACGCACATTCCAAACCTTGCATACATTAAGGGCTATTCAACTATAGGAGGCACATCAGGCAAGCACATGGCTGCATACATTAAGGGCTATTCAACTATGTGCGGGCACATCAGGCAATCACATGGCTGCATACATTAAGGGCTATTCAACTATGGGAGCCACATCAGGGATGCAAACTGCTGCATACATTAAGGGCTATTCAACTATGGGAGGCACATCAGGTAAGCACATGGCTGCATATTCACTCAGACGCCATCCTTTTTCTTGCAGGCCAAGCTCTCTCATAACTGGTGGCAGCAGCAATGCATGGGAGGAGGACCGGCTGACCTACACACCCTCATCAATTTGGAGGTGCACGTGCACAGGATCATTGCCAGCCAGGTCATAGGTGCCATGGCCGCTGGAGAGGTCGAGCTAAAGCCACTCTTGTACCTCCCTACTTTCAGAAAGTGAACCACCAGCTGACCAGCCTGTCTCTCAAACTACCAGTGGCAGCAACGCCCCAGGCGAGGAGGAAGAGGAAGCCGGAGCCTCACCATCTGCGCCTCGCGAGGGAGCCCATTCCGAAACTGGAACCACGCCTTCCCTGCAGAGGAGCAGGGGCATAGGGTCTGATGAGGGTAAAGCTCCTGGACCAAGCGGGCTGCAGCAACACCATGGGGGTAGGGAAGCTCGGGGGCCAGCTCCCCGGAGGTTGAGGAGGCAAGCGAGTCCTGCTGCACAGGACTCAGATGAGGACCGCGCCATAGCGGCCATGAATAGCCAGGCCTTGAGCATGCACACTGAGCTCATGGGTGCAATGGCAAGGGTGCCCGAAAGCATGGGTGGACTGGCTAGGAGTGTGGAGCTGTCCACTGCAGCACAGGCCGACACAACGCAATGGCTTAGTGCTGCAATTCAATCATTGGCTGGTGCCATCCAGTCTCAGACTGCCCTCATGCAGTCTCAGATTGATGTCACACAAGCACTGACTGCTGCCATCCTCGCTGGGTCGGCCACATTGCCCCAGGGCTCTAGTGGTGCCGCAGCAGGCCAGCAATCTGTGCTCGAGCAAATTGCTCTGGATGCTGAAGTACTGCCCAGTGGGAGTGCCAGTGTGGCAGTCGAGCAGGAAGGTGCTGTCCTCTCTCAGGATGACAGCATTCCTGCTCCCACCACTGCCACGTCCCCATTGCACTTGCCATGGCCTGCAACACAGCCAACCCAGACTGTTGCCGTCCATGCAGAGTTGGTGTTGTCTGCAGCCGGGCCCTCCAGGCCCAGGGCTGGTTGAGGGCATCCTTCAAGGGCATCTGCAGTCTCTGGAACTGACATTCAGCAGTTTTCCACCAGCCTTGCTGCAGCCACTGGGGCCCCATTACGGAGGATCAGTAGGGTGGGAAGGGGGGAGGTGCACAGGGGATGGAGATCACCCTCGAAGGGCAAACAGTAGGAGGCCTAAAGAAATGGTGAGAATGTTTATGGTAAAGGTCGAGGTTCGTGTGATTACATTTGTTTACTGTTTTGCCGTTTTTCTCCATCTTGTGAGAGTGAGTTCTGTTAGTTCATGATTTGTTGTGTTGGTTCTAATTGTTTGTCCTAAATAAATGACACACACACAATTTGTTAAATAAAAAAGTTTTTGTATTCAAAATTTACATTTTTGGTCTTTGGAATCATTCCAGCTTTGGCCAGCAGGTTGCTTTCCATGATGTTGTTCTTCATGCCAGAAGCCATCTTCTGAGTAGGGGCCTAGAAGCGGCTTCTTATCAGCCGTTCATGGACGGCCCTTGCACTGACAACATTGTGCGCCTCCCTCCCACATTGGTGCTGCTTCTGATCCTCATCCTCATCCTCCTCCTCATCCTCCTCCCCCTCCTCCTCATCCTCCTCCTCCTCTTCCTCCTCCTCATCCTCCTCAGGTGGTGCACCAATCCCTGGTGGCATTGGCTGGGTCCTCAGGATTGCCAGGTTGTGAAGCATGCAGCACACAACTATGAACAGCGAGACTCGCTCAGGAGAGTACTGCAGGGCTCCTCCTGAGTGGTCCAGACAGCAGAACCATTGCTTCAGCACGCCGATCGTCTGCTCAGTTATGTTTCTCGTGGCGATATGGCTCTCATTATACCACAGCTTGGCAGGGGTTTTGGGGTTACGGAGTGGTGTCATCAGCCAGGCGCAGAGTGGATAACCCTTGTCCCTGACGAGCCATCCACTTGGGTGATGCAGTGCCTTGAAAACATGTGGCACACCAGTCTGGTGCAGGATGAAAGCATCATGGCTGCTGCCAGGATAGCGGGAATTGATGGCGAATATGAGCTGTGTGTGGTCACAGACCAACTGTACATTTAAGGAGTGGTAGCCCTTGCGGTTTTGGAATACCTCTGCATTTTCATGCGGTGCCCGCAATGCCACATGCATGCAGTCAATGGCGCCCTGCACCATGAAAAAGCCTGCTATCCTAGCAAAGACACATGTGCATTCATGCTATTTGTCCTGGGTCATGGGGAAAGAGATGTACTGGTGTCTCCTTTTATACAGGGCATTTGTCACCACCCGGATACAACAATGGACAGCTAACTGGGAGATATTGGCATTGTCCCCAGTAGCTGCTTGAAAGGAGCCGCTGGCATAAAAATTCAGAGCCAATGTCACCTTCACTGCCACTGACAGAGTCATCCTGGTCCTGAGTTGAGGCTGCAGATCTGGTTGCAGCAGGTGGCGGAGATCGGTGACCACCTACATGCTGAAGCGCAGCCTGCACAAGTACTGCTCCTCAGACAAATGAAGGTATGAGAACTGCTCCCTGAATACCCTGGGAGAGTAAGGTCTCCTGTGTAGAGACCCGTTGGCCCTCCTCCCTCAGGCCATGTTTGCCACTCTCTCTCTGTGTCTCTGTTGCCTCCGATTCTGCAGGTGCAGGACGACGCCCCGATTCAGTGCAGCCCCCATAGTCTCTTCTAAATCACTGGAATGAAGGTCAAATCAAAATGAACCTACAAAGTGCTGCTCAGCACCCAAAACTCCTTCACACAGCGTTGAATCTCTCCAGAAGCCTCTCTCTCTCTCAGAATGCGTGGTGCAAAAACTTCACCGACAAGAAAAGGCAGGAAGCGTCCGCCTTTAAATAGCGCTCCCCCAGCCCCTTCCCAACTGCAAAACGTTCCGTCTACCTGTTGTTGCTAGTGGCAGGTGGAAAGGCAGGGGGTACAACTCAATATCCGGTCCAGGGCGCTACCGGGGCGTTGCACGCTCGACTGATGTCAAGATCTGTGGGTGGAGGAGATTGTGGCGGTAGTGTTTAGCGCCGCCACAAAATGTCTGGTCAATTTCGCGAGCAGCGCTAACATTGCTGCGCTTGGGTGCTACCTTCCTAGCGCCCCATTAGCGCACCCTGGATGCGCTAATGGGAGGCGCTAAGCAACCACATTTTTTCCCCATTCAGTCCAGCCTTTAACACAGGCAGCAAACTTAACAGCTGTTGATTGTGAAGTGAAACAAGGCCCTTGCACTGGTCGCTGTAGCCATAGTGATATTAGAGAAAGTTTAGGAAGGAATGGTTGGGAAGGTCCAGAGGATTCAGACAATGGAAGAACCTAACATTGGGAGAGGCTGCAGAGGCCTCACACCACCCTTAGACCTATTGGAAAAACAGCACCTGGAAGGGTTCAGCCTTTCTGTGGAGGTATTGCCTTGGGTATGTGCAATGCTGGAAATTGCTTTTAAGGTAGTTGAGGTGCTACACAGACACCTGGGGGGTTAAATTGGAAAGCCCCGAAGACGGGCGCAGGGATCGCGAAGTGCGATTAACCCACGCCCGTTGATTGCAAGCCAACTTCGTGCTGCCTGCTCATTTGAATGATCTCTGCGTCCAACCAGCGCTAACTGCGCTGTTCATTGGCTGGGCGCATCAGCAGGGGGCAATAGAGTGAGCACCACTTAAAGTTAGCCTGCACTGCTTTAAGCTAACCTGCACCTCTTAAAGCGGTGAGGCATTGTGGCTGGAGCAGGTGCTGGGAGCTGTGGTTAAAGTGAATCTGCCCTGGGAAAGAGTGAGAAGTGGCCAAGGTCAGTGAATGCATCTTCAAATGCCATATCTTAGCAACTGCAACACTAGCCTCACACACTGCTCAATTCACCACACCCCCATCACTCACCTACCAACAATCTCTATCAATCAGGCCGCATACCTAACATTTATAGCTTCATCTCACCCTCACACACTTAACACTGCCGCAATCCTCACACCCACATCTCACACCTTGCACACGCTGCCAGCTATTCAACCAACAGTCACATCAACCAAACAGATTGCACGAGACTCACTGATACACTCCCCTCTCTCTTGCTGGACAAGGTGGTGCACAACCAGAGGCTGCAGGAGCCAACTGGAGGTGGACAGGTATGCCTGCATGTCCTCACACCCATGGAGGAGATGGTGCTAGTCTTTATTGGAATGACCAATGCTGAGGCAGTGGCCAGGGGCTGAAACCATCCAAGATGGTGGCAAACTCAGTTCACACATTTGTGGACACAACCATGATGCAGCACCTGATGGTCAATGTCATAGCTTACATTGCAGCACAAGCAGCAGCCACCCAACGTCTGAGTGCTGCAGCCGAAGGTCAGTCAGCTGAGACTGCTGCCATCGTGGCTGTGGATTACTGTGTGCAAAGGGGCTTGCAGGGGGTTACAGCAGTCGAGCAAGCTGTCCTCCAACAGATGGCTGTGAATGCTGAGGCACCACCCCAGGGGAGTGGCAGTGGCTCCATGGAGCACAAACCTGCTGTCCTCTCTCAGGAAGAAAGCATTCTCCCACCCCTGCCACTCCACCAGTGCCCTAGGTGTTGCCCGTCAGCCAGCCAGCCCAGACTGCTGCCGCCTATACCGAGATGGTACAGTCTGCAGCCGGGCCTTCTATGCCCAGAGCAGCTTGAGGTTGTCCTCCAACGCCAACTGGAGTCTTCCCCACTGAAAGTCAGCAGCCTTTCAGCAGTCATGTTGCAGCAACTGGTAGAACTTCGTAGAAGCACTAGGACAGGAAAAGGCACATAGAAGACCGGCAATTAGGGAATGTACAAGGATGATTAGTTCACGTTTGTATGGAATATGGCATGATTTGATTCATAAATTTGGTTTGGAATGTTTATTTTGTGGTGGCTATTATTTTTGCATTGTGGCCAAGCAGATGCTGTGATGGTCAGTGACAGAGGGAAGGTAAAGTGTGGGACTGTTGGTGGAATTGAGAATTGGGGTTGTGGTTACTGGTCTCGCACTCAGATGAGTTCTTCACGGACAGCCTGGGCAGAAAGTGACTGTCTAGGTGCCTCCTCCCTTCCTCTTCCTCCTTTTCCTCTTCTTTCTCATCCTCCTCCTCCTCCTGCTCCTCAGCTGCTCGCTTATAGCTGGTGGCAGGCGCTGTGCCCTCATGATGATGAGGTTGTGCAGCATGCCGCAGGCCACCATGATTCTTGAGACCCGCTCTGCTGAGTACTGCAGGGCTCCTCCAGAACGGTCCAGGCAGCGGAAGTGTAATTTCAGCATGCTAGCGGTCTGCTCCAGCACATTTCATGTGGCAGCATGGCTTTCGTTGTAAGCATGTTACACACCGGAGTCACCAACGATGTCATCAGTGGATTGCCCTTGGCGCCCAGTAGCCACCCTTTGGTTTGCCATTTGGGCTCAAATGCAGCTGGCACAGCGGACTGCTGCAGAATGAAGGCTTCAGGACTGCTGCCAGGCTACCGGGCGTTAACGTGCATGATTCGCTGCCTGTGGTCCTACACCAGCTGAACGCTGAGGGAGTGGAATCCCTTTTGGTTCTGGTATGGGGCCGAGTTGACATGTGGAGCCCACAAAGCAATGTACGTGCAATCAATGGCACCCTGCACCATGGGGAAGCCTGCAATACTAGCGAAGCCACGTGCCCGCTCTGCCTGCTTGTCTCTGGCAAGAGAGAATGAAATGTAATCAGCTCTCTTTGAATAGAGAACCTCAGTGATCTCCCCTATGCAACAATAGGTGGAAAACTGTGAGATGTTGCAAGTATCTCCAGCTCCAGCCTGGAAGGAGCCAAACACATAAATGTTCATCACCACAGTCACCTTCACATCCAATGGTAATGCGATCCTTGCCCTGCTCTGAGGTTGCAGTTGTGGCTGCAGCAGGTGGCAGGTTTCAGTGAGGACGTATTTACTGAAGCGCAGACGTCTCACACATTGTTTCTCGCTGAGGTTCAGGTAGGAGAATTGCTCCCCGAACACATTGGGTGGATCTTGTCTCCTGCTGAGGGCCCTTCTTCCCCTCCTCCTCCTCCCTCTTCCAGCAGATTGTCCTGCTCTGCGTGGCCTCTGTTCGTTCCCCAAGTTATGCTGCATTCCATGGGGAATGCCTACTAGTACCCATATCTGGGAGCGACTGGTTTGTGCAGAAGCCTTGAAGTCATTCCTTCAGCACCTGCCACACCACTCTCTGTAGACTTTTTCAATTTAAAACAACTCTAGAAAGCATTAAACACTTGTAGAATCGTAGCAACAGTCAAAAGAAATCAACCAGTAAATAACCTGTAAGTAGTTGATGGTCCCTTTAAATAGCACTGGTGGGGACTCCTTCCTGCTGCTGAATGCGTGTTCAGCTGTGCGAGGTTAAGAGAGAGCGTTGGTTGGACCGTGGAGTTCCAAAACGGCAAATCTGGTGTCATTATCTGCCTGCTCTGCATACTTCCGGTGGACGTTCACTGCGTGCGCACTAACGCCTGCACCTATATGGCGTCCGGCGGGATTCACCTCACAAGTGTGCGCGCATGCCACGGATGCCATTTTAAAGCTCTAAGGGCAGTTGTAGTGCCCAACAAATGGGCGCTAACGAGCCCAATTTCTCATCTTAATTGCCTTTCATTTTCCAGCCTTTGAGATGGTGACCTGCACCAGCCCTGTAAGGAACATTCAGACCATCCTCTAACACTGGCAATTCAATTTACAGCTCTTTGTTTGTGGAGTGAAACATGGCACATGTGTCAGGAGGTGGCAGACATCTGCAGCATCCTAGAAGAAGACCTGCTCCCTGCTGGACCTGGTGGCCACACGTCACCAGTGGCTGTGAAAGTGACCACCGCCCTCAATTTTTTGCTTCCGAGTCATTTCAAAGTGCTGCCGGAGACATTTCCAGGATCTCCCAGTTGGCTGCACATCAATGGGTTGTTTTTCAGGGCCAGCAATTATATCAATTTCGCCTCTGATAAAGTTAGTCAGTATTGGCGGCCACTCAGGTTTGTGTCTCTGGCTGGCTTCCCACAGGTGCAAGGCATCATCAACTGCACACGCATGACAATCTGCGCACCCCCACCAGGAGTACTTTTAAACCGCAAGGGGATCCATTCCATCAATGTGCAGCTGGTGTCGTACCACAAGAAAAGGTTTATGCAGGTTTGCGCCAGATTCCCGGGGAGCTGCCATAATGCTTTCATCCTTGAGCCGTCTAAGCTCTCTGACCTCTTTGGACCTGCAGCAGATTTAAGGGGTGACTATTAGAAGACAAAGGATACACCCATCAAACTTGGCTGATGACACCCGTGAGAAATCCAAGAGCACTATAATAAAAGCCATATGACAGCTAGATCAGCATGCTCAAGATGCGCTTCAGGTGCCTGGACAGATCTGGAGGCGGCTTTCAGTACTCACCAAACAGGGTCTCCAGAATGATCGTGGAGGTGCAGGAGAAACAAAGTGCTGAGCACATATCATCTGCAGATAAATCTGAGGAGGAGGAAGAGGAAGGCGAGAGAGGAGAAGGAGGGTTAAGATGGCAACCCCAAAGCATCACCATCTGTTCACATTGCTGCCCGTGATGATAGGGATTCCCTTACAGCTCTAGGGTTCAGTTCTCTCCTAGAAGAAGAGGCTACAGATTAGTTGCCACCACTGGACTGATGCAACAATCATATCCAATTGCCACTCTCCCCGCCCAATGCCACTGAGACAAAACAGTCCTATGACCAACCCTGCACCCATTGCACACCCTGCATTGCTCTCTGTCAATTCATGTCTTCCCATTCATCAACAAGCAACTGAATAGGGGAGTTGCCACCTAGCAACCAAGAATGAGCAACACAGGAAAGTGGTTCAAAGTAATAATTTTTATGTAATTCTGCTAAACAACGGAAACTTAACAACATACCATTTTGTCAACATCCATGTGCATTGTTTAAGGATGCTAATGGTCTGCTCTATCAGATTCCATGTGGCAGCTTGGCTCTCATTGTATGCATGCTCTGGTTGGGTTGCGAAGTGCACTCATGAGCCAGGTGGTCAGTGGATAGCCCTTGTCACCCGATAGGCACCTCTGTGGCTCAAAGACTGAGGGAACAGCGAACTGCTGCAGAATAAAAGCATCATGACTGTTGCCAGGATACCGGGCTTTCAGCATCATGATGTGCTGAGCAAGGTCACACACCAACTGCACATTCAGCGAGTGATAACCTTTGCGGTTGTGGTACATCTCAGCATTTAGATGTCGACATCATGGCCTTGATGGAAACCAGACTGAGGGATGAAGGCCTCTTCCCCCTAAATGAATCTTCCCCGCCAGGCTATACCTTTCACCACTGGCTTCACCCAAACGGCTGTGGTGGTGTGGCTTATCACCAAATTACACCATAGTCTGTCTCCATGCTCCTCTGGCACCTTCTCCTCCTTTGAACATCTCACCTTGTTCTAACACTCTCGCATCTCATTTAAAATCCTCGTTTGTTAATGCCCAGCCAAATATCAAGCCAAATTTTCCAGCAAGATTTCTGCATTGCTTTCCTGCCTTAGTCACTACACCGACTGGCTTCTCATCCTCGGTGATTTCAACCTCCATCTCAACTCAGCATTCTCTCTCCTCTGAGTTCACTGACCCCCTATCCTCCCTTAATCTCTCCCTCCATTTAAACTCCCTGACCCATATTCACGGCCACCCCCTCGACCTTGCCACTTCACCTGGCCTCGCTACTCCCACCATGTCAATCGCAGATAAGGCCAACTGTGATCTCTTCCTTGAATTGCTCACCACCCACTTCCCCCTTTCCCCTCCCAACTCCACTTCCTTCTGTGTCCAGCCCTGGAAAAAACTCTCTTCAACTCACTTACAACTGCATTTTCAAATTCCCAACTGCCTAGCCTCCATTCACCACGACATTTCTGCAGCTACTGATCTGCACAATCACACCCTCACCTCCACCTTTGATGCCCTTGTCCCCATTTAAACCATTACTCTCTTTCACCCTAATTAATCTCCCTGGTATGGCCCTCATCGCCGTTACTTTAAGTCCAAGGGATGCAGACTTGAATTTTATGGTGGACAAATGGTTTAGCTATTCATCACCAGATCTGACTGGACCACATAAAGCACTATCGGGCCCTGCTCTCCTCGGTCAAAGCTGCTCACTATCCCAGGATCATCCTGCAATGATAACCCCTGGCTTCTATTCTCCATGACAAACAGTCTTCTTAAATCCTTCTCCCTGCCCATTCCACCCTCATCTCCAATAACAAGTATAAGAAGGTCATGAACTTCTTTGTCACGAACATTGAGACCATCCGTTCAGCGGCATCTGCCGCTTCCGTCCCTTCACCTAGCCCACCGGGACAAACTTCACCTATGGTTTCCCCCTGTCCTAGCCCTGAACTTGTATCTTTCTCTAGTTTCTCTCCAATCTCCCCTCATGCCATCTCTAAGCTCACCTTGTCCATGAGGCGCACCTCCTGCTCACTCGACCCCTATTTCCACCAAATTGATGACCACCCAACTTCCCTTCCTGTCTCCCATATTAGCTGATATTGTTAAAAGTTCCCTCTCCTCAGGTACTGTCCCCATCCCCTTCAAATCTGTTGTCATCACCCCTCTCCTCAAAAAATGATCCCTAACACCTCTGTCCTTGCAAACCACAGCCCCATCTCCAAAATCCTTTCCTCTCCAAAGTCCTTGAATGTGCTGTCGCCTCCCAAATCCATGCCGATCTTTCCCGCCACTCCATGTTTGAATCCCTGCAATCAGTTTTCCGCCCCAGCCACAGTATTGAAACGGCCCTTATCAAAGTCACAAATGACATCCTATGTAACTGTGACTGTGGTAAACTATCCCTATTCGTTGATCTCGATCTGTCTACAGCCTTTGACACGGTTGACCACAACATCCACCTGTAACGCCTCTCCCCCGTCATCCAGCTGGGAGGGACTGCACTCACCTGTTTCCATTCTTATCCATCCAGTCATAGTCAGAGAATCACCTGCAATGATTTCTCTTCCCGCTCCCACAGCATTACCCCTGGAGTCCCCCAAGGATCTATCCTTGGCCCCCTCCGTTTCTCATTGACATGCTGCCCCTCACCGACATCATCCCAAAGCACAGCATCAGATTCCATATGTACGCTGATGACACCCAGCTCTACCTCACCACCACCTCTCTCGACCCCTTCACAGTTTTCAATTGGTCACACTGCTTGTTCAACATCCGGTACTGGATAAGCAGAAATTTCCTCCAACTAAATATTGGGAGTTTCCAACACAAATTCCGTTCCCTAGCCAGCGACTCCATCCCTCTCCCTGAGGCTGAACCAGTCCATTCGCAACCTTGCTGTCATATTTGGCACTGAGCTGAGCTTCCGACCACATACCCGCTCCATCTGTAAGTCTGCTTACTTCCACCTCGGTAACGTCACACCAATCCACTCCTGCCTCAGCTCAGCTGCTGCTGAAACCCTCATCCAGGCCTTTGTTACCTCTCGCCTTGACTATTCCAACACTCTCCTGGCCGGACTCTCATCTGTCACCCTCCAGAAACTTGAATTCATCCAAAACTCTGCTGCCCGTACCCTAACTCACACCAAGTCCCCTTCACCCATCACCCCTTTGCTCACTGACCTACATTGGCTCCTGGTCCAGCAACGCCTCAATTTTAAAATTCTCATCTGGTGAGAAGGCAGATTGTAAAACAGTGGTGGTTAGTTGCATTTAACAGGTTCAGTTTCTAGTTTCACATTCAGGAAACAAATAATCTGGAAATGATAACACACCGAGCACTGTGCTCGATCAACACACCATTGGAGCGAAAGTTGAAGAATGAATTTGTTGAATTTTCCATCCAATCAGAATTATGAGGTAAAGATCATTTAAATTTATTCTGTATTTAAATTTGCATTTGGACTACTGAGCAAGGAGTTTGTTTCCAGAAATAAAATAACATACACAGCAAGTCAGTTGCCAGCTCGGCTCTCCCTTTCTAACTGACTTTGTGGTCCCAATTTTAAATCCCTCCCCCGCCGCCTAGCGGAAACCGGGCAGGGGGGCAATTAAAATGGAGTGTGGTACTTACCACTCCTTTCCTGTCCTGATTTGTGGGCCAGAAGAGTCACAAAAGGTAAGTTTGCCAAAAAAAATGATTTGGTTTCCTTGTGGACCAGGACAGGAGGGGCAGAACTGCTCCTCAGGGCCCCACAATGAAATCTTGAATCTCCCTTGCCCCAGGACTCCCCCCTCACCACTTACTTGGCTGTCCTACTGGTTTTTCAGCTTCAACTACAGCGTGGTTCCTGGCCAATAATTCACTCTCCCGGGCCGTAGTCCATTTTTCCACAGCTTCTGGATCTTATGGTGAGCTCCAGCCTCGCCACTGATTTCTGGCCCGCGATCGATTCTACACACCTCCTGGCTCTTCATTCCCACGGAAATACCTCCAGCAGTGCATCCTCCGACACTCCACCCTTCAAATAGTTTCTAGACTCACTCACCCTCCACACCTGTCTCCGAACCTGGACATCAGTTCGTCGATGCTCCAAGCTGACTCCACCCAACTACCTCAAATTTATCCCACCACGGGACCTCTGAATTTAACTCTGGACTCCCTCCTATTGTCTCCTTTTTATTCCCCATTTATTACCAGGACAGATCAATCCTAACCTTGCTATGTAACCAAGGCTCTGTAAATGAGTTTCCCTGTGTCCATTCACGTGCGCATTTTGGCTGCCGCTCCAGACCTGAGCCCATCACTTCTATTTCTCCTTTTTTCTCCCCCTTTTTTTTTCTAATTGCAACTGGGCAACCTGGAAGTGCCTTAACAGACTTAGGACCGGTGTAGGTTGCTCAAAGTTGTCACTAAGCAAATGGGGATATTCAACCAGCCGACAACTTGTGAATGTGGAACTGAGGCACAGACTATGCAACATCTCCTGCAGTGCCCATCGTTAGAGGAACCCTGCACTATTGCAGATCTTGCCGAATCCAACAGCAAGCCGCAAAAATGTGTCCAGTTCTGGCTGGGCTATGTATAGACTGTCCGTGGACATAAGAAGAAGAAGACCCCTCCTAGACCCCTCCCTCCTGTCATTTTTCCCCTCTCGGATACTCTGTGCTCCCAAATCCCTACCCCAACCCTTCAGCACTCCTCCACCTTCCTACTCTCCTGCCACCGTCCCAGGCTCGACTCCCTCTTAGATAAGCCTATTGCTCTCTTTGTGCCTCTTGTGGCATTTTCAAGGCACTCATTACCCCCTTCTTAGGAGCAGCAAACCCAACTGCCTCATCCTGCTCTCTCGCCAACCTACCCGCCCAGCGCAACCACTGGGGGGTCATCTTTCCAACTCCTTCCCGTCCCGCTCACCCCTCCCAAGGCTGAACCTGTGGACTCTGCCAGCGGATCAGCTATCAACGCCCCTCTTTGCATTTCCCTCGAGAATGTCTGTTCAATTGTGAACAAGGCCCTTGCCATCCACGAAATTATTGTGGATGATTGCATCGACATCATGGCCTTGACAGAAACCGGCTGAGGGGTGATGACAGTTTCCCCTTAACTGAAGCCTCCGCGCCTGGCTATACATTCCACCACTTAACACGCCCAAACCGCAGTGGTGACAGTGTGGTTCTTAGCACCAAATTACACCTTGGTTTTTTCACCCTGCTCCTCCAGCACCTTCTCCTCCCTCAAGCATCCCCCCTTGTTCCACCCTTTCGCCTATTATTTAAAATCTTCGTTCTCTATCACCCACCCAAGTACCATGCCAAATTTTTCACTGAGATATCTTCACTGCTTTCCTCCCTCAGCCTCTACACCAAGCGACAACTCATTCACGGTGATTTCAAGTTCATCTCAACTCCATCAGGCTCTCTTCACTGTCCTCCTATCCTCCCTTAATCTCTCCCTCCATATAAACTCCCCTACCCATATTCACGGCCACCCCCTCAACCTTGTCATCTCGCTTGGCCTCACTGCTTCCATCGTGTCAATCAAAGATAAGGCCATCTATGATCACTTCCTTGTATTACTCTCCACCCACATCCCCCAAACCCTCAAACCCCCCGGAATTAATTCTCCCCAAGTCACTTACAATTGCACTTTCAAATTCCCAACTGTCTAGCCTTTGGCCCTCCATTCACCACGACATTTCTGCAGCTACTGATCTGCTCAAACACACCCTCACCTCCACCTTTGAGGCCCTTGTCCCCATTTAAATCATTGCTCTCTTTCACCCTGGTCATTCCCCCTGGTATGGCCCTCATCGCCACTCCCTTAAGTCCAAAGCATCCAGGCATTTATAGCGGACAACTGGCTTAGCTATTCATCACCTGATCTGACTGGACCACATAAAGCACTATTGGGCCCTGCTCTCCTCTGCCAAAACTATTCACTATCCCAGGATCATCCTGCCATGATAACCCCTGCCTTCTATTCTCCAATACAAACAGTCTTCTTAAACCCCAATTCCCTGCCTCCTCTACCCTCACCTCCAACAAAACTATGAAGAGCTCATGGACATCTTTATCAGTAAGATTTAGACCATCCTTTTAGCTGCCTCTCTCACTTCCCTCTCTTCACCCAGACCACCAGGCTAAATTTCCGCTAAGGTTCCCCCTTGTCCTAGCCCTGAACTCACAGGGGCAATTTTCCCAGTCCTGGGGAGGTGGGTATGGAGGCCCGACTGCTGGGAAAATGGCAGAATCTGGGTGTGGGCACCCATCCTGCCCCCAACCCGCCTCCGTGCCATATTCCCATGAGGTGGGTACCCGACCCGTGCCGGGTCCTGTCTCCTCAAAGCGGGAAGGGGATTAGTGCCAATTAATTGTTTCTTAACAGGTAGTTAACAGGCAGTTTTTTTTACTAATCCCTATTTTGAGCCCTAAAGTGTGGGCTTCCCAATGGCTTCGAACCTCACCAGGGTCAGCAAGGCGAGCCGTGGGTCTGCAGGGGTTGGAGGGGCCGAAAAGTACACTGTGCAGGTGAGTGATGAGTGCAAGTGTGGAGAGGTAAGTGTGTGAAGTGAGTCTAAAGTGTTTTAATAAGATTACTTACCTTTGCTTCTTCCTCCAGGCTTCATCCCTTTCGGCTGTGGAGTTGCCTCATCTCCACGGCAGAGAAAGAAGAATGACCGCTGCATTCTTAAATGCAGCAGCCTTCTGCTTTCTGCTCAGGAAAGCTTTCTAAGTGAGCCTTGAGTAAAGGACTCAACTTAGAAGACAGATTGTCAGTGTTTGACAGCTTCACAGAGCTGTCAAACGATGACAATTCATCTGTCAAAAAATCTTGACAGATGAAACATCATAGGCTGACATTCTCTGTCACCAGCTTTCCCTTAATTGGCCTGCTAAGTCCGCTGGGCGGGCAAAACAAGGTCACTCAAGGGAAAATAGCGTGGGTTGGCCGGACATCAATAGAGGCGGGACTAATACCCGACAAGCAGCTTTCCCGCCTCCATCACGTCCCCATTGATAAAATCACCCCCTAGATCTTTCTCTAGTTTCTCTCCTTTTTCCCCTCATGCTCCCATCGAGCTCAACTTGTCCATGAGACCCACCTCATGCTCTCTCCACCCTATTCCCACCAAACTGATGATCTCCCAACTTCCATTCCTGGCCCCCATATTAGCTGATATTGTTAACGGTTCCCTCTCTGGTACTTCCTCCTCCCCTTCAACTCTCCCGTCATCAGCTCTCTCCTCAGAAAACCAATCCTTGTCCCCTCTTTGCATACCAGCCTCCTTTTCCTCTCCAAAGTCCTTGAACAGCTGTCACCTCCCAAATCCATGCCCATCTTTCCCACAACTCCATGTTTGGACCGCTTCCATCAGATTTCCTCCACGGCCACAATACTGAAATGGCCCTTATCAAATTCACAAATTGCATCGTATGTGGCTGTGACCATGATAAACTACCCCTCCTCATCCTTCTCGACCCGTCTGCAGCCTTTGACACAGTTGAACACTCCATCCTCCTCCAACACCTCTCCTCTGCAGTCCAGCTATGTGGGACTGCACTCGCCTCATTCCATTCTTATCTATCCAGTCATAGCCAGAGAATCACCTGCAGTGGCTTCTCTTCCCACTCTCGCACCATTGCCTCTGGAGTACCCCAACGACCTATCCTTGGCCCCCTCCTATTTCATATTTACATGCTGCCCCTCGGCAACATCATCCCAAAATAAAACATAAGGGCCTAGAAATTCCCTTGGGTTTGCGCCCATTTAGGGGCGCAAGAGTGGGTTGCACCGGAAGTTGCGTCGCCGCTGAAATTAGGTGGGCCTTTAAATCGGCGTAAGCCGGTAGCGCTGCGCCGGCACCGATGACGTCATCGGTGTGCGCAGCGCCCCGGTACCGCCCGAAACCACGCCGATCCCCATCTTCAGTAGCGGCCGCCTCTTCCTTGGCGGCCGCTAACAACGTTTTGAAAACCTGGCCGTGCTGCAGCCTTAGAGGCGCTATTTAAAGCGGAGGTGCGGCCGGCCGCTTTTTCGGCGGCCACCTGCCCGCACCTCCTTCCCCGGCCTCCTCCATCCCCCCCCCCCGCGGCATTGCCGGCTGGTTTCCGTGGAGCCCGGCACTTCGCCGTTGTGCCGGGCTCTTTTGCCGGCACTTTCAACGGGGTTCCGGCCGTTGCAGGCACCTCCCCCTTAAGAGAAGGGGGAGGCCTGCAGTACAGCAGCCTGCCGCTCCGCATCGGGTGGCGCAGCGGGACCGGCAGCGCTGAAATTCACTTTCAGCGCCCCAAGCGGGGCGGGCACACCCTGTACCAGCGCCCGCTTCCGCTTTGGGGCGCTGAAAGTGAATTTGGGGCGGGCACAACTGGCTCGGCGGCGGGCGCTAAATTTCCGGCGCAAACGTGCTGGTGGGGCGTCACCGAATCTATAGCCCAAGGTTCCACATGTACGCTGATGACACCCAGCTCTACCTCACCACCACCCTCACTTGGCCCCTCCACGGTCTCTAATTGGTCACACTGCTTGTCCAACATCCAGCACTGGATAAGCACAAATTTCCATCAACTAAATATTGGGAAGACCATCGGTCTCCGCCACAAACTCCATTCCCTAGCCACCGATGCTATCCTTCGCACTAGCAACTATCTGAGGCTGAACCAGAGCATTCAAACATTGGTGTTGTACTTGACCCTGAGATGAGCTCCCCACCACATATCTGCTCCATCACCAAGACCGCTTACTTCCACCTTGGTGACATTACCCAACCCTGCCTCTGACTCAGCTCATCTGCTGCTGGAACCCTCATCCATGCCTTTGTTACCTCTAGAATTGTGTAATCCAGTGCTGTCCTGGTCGGGCTTCCATCTTCACCCTCCATAAACTTTCGCTCATCCGAATCTCTGCTGCCCGTATCCTAACTCACACTAAGTCCCGTTCACCCATCACCCCTGTGCTCTCTGACCTACTCTGGCTCCCAGTCCGGCAACACCACAATTTTAAAATTCTCATCCTTGTTTTCAAATCCCTCCATGGCCTCGCCCCTCCCTATCTCTGTACACTCCTCCAGCCCTACAACCCTCTGAGATCTCTGCGCTCCTCCAATTCTGGCCTCTTTTATAACCCCGACTTTAATTGCTCCACAATTGGCGGCCGTGCTTTCAGCTGCCTTGGTCCAAAGCTCAGTAATTCCCTCCCTAAACCTCTCTGCCACTTTACCACTTTTACCTTCCTCCAATTTGAATAATTGTCCTTTACCCCTACACTTTGCTTTCTATTTTTTCACCAATTTGCTACTAATTCATCTATTTGTCCTCTGACTCCACATGCCCTAACCTTTATCATGAGCCTACCGTGTGGTACCTTAATGAAGGCCTTTTGAAAATCCAGGTATATGACATCGGCTGCATTACCCTTGTCTACTCTTTCTGTTACCTCTTCACAGAATTCTATCAGGTTAGTTAGGCATGACTTAGCCTTTTGGAATCCATGCTGACTATTTTTATTACATTTTCTGTCTCTAGATGCTCTACTATCACTTCTTTTAGTATAGATTCCAGTGTCTTTCCTACCACTGATATTAAGCTGACTGGTCGAAAGTTCCAAGGTTTTGTTCTATTTCCCTTTTTGTATTTTGGAACACCATAACTGCCAGCCCTCTGGCACTATCCCCTGGTCTATGGAACTTTGAAATATATAAACTAGTGCCTCTGCTATCTCCTCCCTAGTTTCCTTGAGTCTGTGTGGTCGCATAACTTCTGGACCTGGGGTTTATCATTTTTTAGTTCAGCTAGTTTGTCAATTATTTTCTCCCATTCTATCCCAGCTGTATTAATATTCTTTTTAAGCTCATCCTCTAGTGAAGTATCGATTTTGTTAGCTTCTTTTGTAAAACTGAGGCGAAGTAGTTATTCAATACTTCTGCCTTTTTCTGTCATTACCTGTGAGTTTATCTTGCTCATCCTTCAGTGGACCAATCACTACTTCAATTTCCCTTTTGTTATATATGTTTCTATAGAACACTTTATTAGCTCTTTTTATATTTCTGTTTGTTTTGCCATTCCTCTTTGCCTTACTGATTGTTATTTTAACTTCTCTCCTAAGTTCTTCATATTCCCTTTTGTCCTCCTCTCCTTTAATATCAATTTTCGTTATTCGTCCACGGTGCCCCATAATTAGCTTTTTTGTTTTTAACTTTTAGTGGAATATGTTTCTCTTGAACGCTATCGATTACCCTTTAACGATTTCCCACTGTTTTTCGGTCTCTTTGTTTTGCAAGATTTTTTCCCAATTTATCTTCTTTAGTTCCACCCTCATATCCTCATAATTTGCTCTTTTCCAATCAGTTACCTTAGTCTTTGACCTACTTATGTCACTCTCAATCCTATCTGGTTTGGTTCATTACCCATTACAGCAGCGATTCTTTTCTTGTTGGACTTCTTACGTACTGAGTGAGAAAGACGTCCTGTATACACGGTAAAAACTCAATTCCCTTTTCTCCTTTTGCTACTTCTTCCTGCCAGTTTTGTTGAGGGTAGTTGAAATCCCCCGTGATTATTATTCTATGCCTGCTACTCAACTTGTAGATTTGCTTACATATTTATATCTGAAATTCCCTTCCACTATTTGGTGGTCTATAATATTCCCCTATTAGAGTGATGGATCCCTACTTAGCTTTTAACTCAATCCATTTGCATTCTGTATCTATCATGCTAGTCACATCCTAGGCCCTAAACTAGTTCCATCCTTTATTTCTACTGCCATTATGTTTTCATTAACTACTACAGCTACTCCACCTCCCCTCATTCCTTCCCTTTCCTTCATGAATGTGTTGTATCCTGGAATATTTAGTTGCCAATCCTGTTCTCTATGTAGCCATGTTTCAGTCATCCCGACTATATCCGGGTCCTCTCTACAATTATTGCCTCCAGTTCATCCATTTTGTTTTGAATACTACGTACATTGCTGTACAAACAATTTAAATTGTTTTCATTTATTATTCCTCTCTCTTTGTTTTTAGTAGTTATTTTACCTTTATGCTCTATGTCTTGATCTGATCACTGGCCATTCGTGTTAACTTTGTTCCTTCCATTAGTTTGTCCTTTACTTTCTTTCCCTGGTTCTTTTATTGTTAGATTTCTGTAATTTCTAGCAGTTCCCTCCCCGCACCCCCCACGTCTTCCTCCATGTTATTAGCTTAAAGTCTTATTTAAAGCCCTCGTTATCCTTTCCGCAAGGACCATGGTCCCAGCCCAGTTCAGGTGCAGCCCGTCCCAATGGTACAGCGTCTGCCTGTCCCAGTACTGGTGCCAGTGTCACAAGAAATGGAAGCCCTACTTCCCACACCACTCCTTTAGCCACGTGTTGACTTTCCTAATCTGTTTGTCTTGATGCCAATTTGCACATGGTTTGGTTAATAATCCTGAGATGGAGGACAACAACAGCATCCGCCCCCTCCCTTTCCAGATTCTTTTCCAGCTGTTTTGAGTTGCCCACCTGAGAGGGCAGGTGGGGCCTCGGTTTAATGTCTCATCTGAAAGATGGCACCTCCGACAGTGCAGCACTCCCTCAGTACTGCACTAAACTGTCAGTCTAGAATAAGTGCTCAAGTCTCTGGAGTGGGATTTGAATCCACAACCTTCTGACTCAGAGGCGACAGTGCTACCCACTGAGCCAAGTTTGCTTCAGCTTGTCTTAAGTTGTCCTTCATTTTGAGAATGTTATTGTTAATTTTTAAGCCTCATGAGCTGGTTTTACACTCAGCAGAAACATTGGCGACTTATTTATTATTTGGGTCAACCCAAACACTTTGATCCACAGAACTGGCTCATATTTTGTTGGGGGATTAAAGATTACCCCATTTCTGTTCATACATGTCACCAATTTTGAAATTCAACCAAGCGAAATTTAGCAGGAGGTTAGCGGCGGCACTAACCGTTAGCGCTGCACCACCGCCGATGATGTCATCGCCGTGCGCAGTGCCCCGCTCATGCCCCAGCTGTAATATTGGGTGGCGCCCCCTGACTTACCGCCAGACGCTATGTCCACCAGGGTCAGTGGGGCCTACCTGCGGCCAGGGCAGCGTTAGTTAAAGGGGAGGTGGCGAGCGGCCATTTTTGTTGCTGGCCGCCTTCCAACACCTGCCCCCATTGCTGTCCCCGGCCCCTGTGAAGCCCCCACACGGGGTTTCGGCTGCTCTCTGTGAGCCCGGCAGTACTCTTGTGTGCTGTTTGCTGGCACTCCCGAACCCTGGTGGCACAGCTGGACGCTGGGACGCGATGCGCCAGGCCCCTCCCCTTTAATCTCCAAAGGGGGCGCTACCCAAGTTTTACCTGTAGATCTCTTTTCTCTAGAAACAAGAAAGCTGTTGGGTGACCTGCTCGAGGTCTTTAAGATTATGAAAGAGTTTGACAGGGTAAACAGGAGAATATGTATCCACTTGTTGGGGAGACCAAAACTAGGGCCATCAATATAAGATAGTGACCAGTAAATCCAATAGGGGATTCAGGAGAAACCTGTAGAATGTAGAAGTCTCTACCACAAGGAGTAGTTGAGGTGAGTACCATAGATACATTTAAGGGGAAGTGAAATAAACAGATGAGGGAGAAAGGAATAGAAGGATAGGCTGATAGGGTTTGATGAAATGGAATGGGAGGAGGCTCGTGTGGAGCATAAACAGCAGCACAGGCCAGTTGGGCTGAATGGCCTGTTTCTGTGCTGTAGACTCAATGTAATTCTTTGTATCTATTAACCAACATCACTTAAACAGATAATCTGAACATTATCACAGTCACACGGAACATGGGGAGACTGGGGGAGGTGGCAGTGCATGCAGGAAGGTAAAGAGAGGCAAGAAAGCCCCGAAAGCTGTTTGGAGAGGAGACGAGTTCAAGGGAGAAACTCAAGAGAGCAGCGTAGAGATGACTAGAGACCCGAGAGCAGCCTGGAGAAGGACAGCAGCTGAGAAGGAGAGGGTCTCCCAGCGAGATCAAGGAACCTGCGCTGAATCGCCCTGCAATACTCATTGGCAATAAAGCACGATAATGCCAATCTATTCCTCCCCCTTCCCTCTCACTTTTTCTCTCACCATTTCCCACTTTCTCTACAACAGCAGCTCTGACAGGAAAGTGAAGGGAGCAAATGCAGGGGTTTGGCAGCGGGGAATGGGGGACAATGTAGGGAGAGGTAACAGGGAATGGGGGGTAATGAAGGGGGGGTAATGGGGAATAGGGGTAATAATGTAGGTGGGGTAACGGGGAATGGAGGGTTCTAGTGTTCATTGGTCTTTTAATAATGTATAAATATTAAAAGGGGAGTCAAACGAAGGGTGGGCCCATTAAGGATCAAAAATGAGATCTTCATGTGGAGGATGAGGTATTGAACGAGTACTTTGCATTTGTCTTCATTAAAGAAGAGGATGCTGCCAATGTGACAGTAAAGAAGGAGGTAATAGAGAAATTGGATAGGATAAAAACAGATAAAGAGGAGGTACTTAAAAGGTAGGCAGCACTCAAAGTAGAAAAGTCACCCGGCCCAGATGGGATGCCTCCTAAGTTGCTGAGAGAAGTAATATTGGAAATTGCGGAGGCTCTGCCCTCAAACTCATTGAAACTTATAAAATTCTAACAGGACTAGACAGACTAGATGCAGGAAGGATGTTCCCGATGGCCGGGGAGTCCAGAACCAGTGGTCACAGTCTAAGAATAAGGGGTAAGCCATTTAGGACTGAGATGAGGAGGAATTTCTACACCCAGAGAGTGGTGAACCAGTGGAATTCTCTACCACAGAAGGCAGTTGAGGCCAACTTATTGGCCCAGAAATTCAGGTCTCCACGGGTGAGTACGCACTGGGTACTCACCCGTAGGCCCAACGAAAGTGTCGGTTTCGTGCATGCACCGGAAGCTGGAAATTCCGTTCCCTTAAAGGAAGGGGTTCAGGGGTCAAACGCGTATGCCGGAGAGGCAGGGCGTGCGCCTGGAACTTACGTTTTTTTCCAAGTTTCTCCAGGAGGGTAAGTCTCTAACAGTTAGGCCTAGAAATTCGGTATAGCCGCGTTTGGGGCGCTAGTCCCGGCGATGCGCAAAGTTTAGTGCCAGGCGCAATTTAGCACCACCTAGCGCGATATTGGGTTGCAGCGCCCCTAAAGGTGATTGCGGCGCTAAATCAGGTGCTGCACGCTGCTCTTAAGGCGCTAACCTGGCGGCGCAACCCAATTTCGCGGCGGCGGGGCGCAGCAAAGATGCTTTCAATAATCACTTTCCCTGAGACACAGTGGCGCCGGCCAGCTCTTAAAGGGGCAGGGCAATTGGCATCACCAGACACACTCACTGCCTTGTAGGCCTTCAAAGCGGTGGGAGCCTACCTGTGGTGCACCAGCCTAGCAAGACATGGAAAGGGTGAGGCAGAGGGCGGAACGCCTCACTGATGGGGCATTGGATGCTTTGGTTGGCGCAGTGCAATCAAGGCCAAGGAAGATGGTCGTATTGTGATTTATGTTTTGGACAGTCTCCCGGGTGTGAGAGTCAGTTATGTGTCAGTGTATTACTTTTGCTTTCTGTTGCCATAGCTTTCTCATGTTTGAAGGAACCACATTTTGTGTAATGAAACACTTTCTTCATTTACAATGGCTATGCCTGCTATTTACATGCATTTTGCCCTTCACAGGCTTGGGGGTATCAGACCGGCTCCATTCCTCTTCTTGGAATGGCAGCAAGCATTCCATGAGAGGGGCCTAGAAGCTACATCTGATCAGCCTCTGACGCGCAGCCTGAGAAGAGCCGCTCGCGTAGAAGTTCAGGCCAGCAGACATCTTCTCAGCCACCAACAGAGATGTCCTGCACCTTATCTGAGGCTGCAGATCTGGCTGAAGCAGCTGGCACAGCTCAGTCACCACCTCCTTTCTAAATCGCAGCCTTCTGACACACTGCTCCTCCGGCATGTTCATGTAGGAAAACTGCTGTCGGAAAACCCTGCCAGCGTAAGGTCTGCTGTGGCGATGTCTGTTGGCCCTCCTCCGTCTGGCAATGCCTGCCCCCCTCTCCCAGCGTCTCAGTGCCCTTTCCAGATGATTTAGCAGCAGGACGTTCCCCTCCAATGCAGCCCCCATAATAATTGCCCACAGGAAGGTTCCCCATTGTCAAGGCTCACCAACAGCAAGGTGATGGTCAGAAGGCTGAAGATCATCTGCCTGCGCTGGCTCGGTGGTCAAATGGCTCTCAGTGTGCAGCTCAGCAACTGTTTGTAGCTCTCGAGGAAGTTGTGCTCCAAAAATGGCTGCCGCTTTTAAACCACACCAGTCCCCTTTAAATAACGCTCCTCCAGCCCGAGAGCGACTTGGTAAGGTCCAGGTAAGCTGTCACTATTAGCGCCAGGCGCTACGGAGGGGAGCGGCGCCACCGAATTTCCGGTCCGGGGCATCCAAAAGGCGTTGCACACTCAAATGACGTCACACTCAGCCTGCGCCCATGAGCGGGCACTAAGATTTAGCGCCGGCGCTAAATGCATGCTCAATATGGGGCGAGGCGCTAGGTGCCTTGCGCCCACCCGGAAATTGGCTAGCGCCCCACTTGTCGGCCTCTTTAGGCGTTAATCGGTGGCGCTAACAACCGAATTTCTCCCCCTTACACTTTTAAAAAGCAGGTGCAATCCTTCTTAGATATGGGAGTGGTGCCAGAGGACTGAAGCATTGCAAATGTTACACCCATGTTTAAAAAAGGGAAGATGGATAAACCTGGCAAGTACAGGCATTTGATAGAGTACCACATAATAGACTTGTTAGCAAAATTGAAGCCCATGTGATTAAAGGGCTGCATGGATACGACATTAGCTAAGGGACAGAAAGTGGAGAGTTGTAGTGAACGGTTATTTTTCAGACTGGTGTGAAGTGTACAGTGGTGTTGCCCAGGGGTCGGTATTAGGACCACTGCTCTTTTTGATATATATATATGACCTGGATTTGGGAATACAGGGCATAATTTCAAAGTTTACAGATGACACGAAACTCAGAAATGTAGTCAAGAGTCAGGAGGATAGTAACAGACTTGAAGAGGACACAGACAGATTGTTGAAATGGGCAGGCACATGGCAGATGAAATTTAACACAGAGAAGTGTGATTAATTTTGGTACGAAAAATGAGGAGAGGCAATATAAACTAAATGGTACAATTTTAAATGGGGTGCAGGAACAGAGAGAGCTTAGAGAAGGGTCGGTAACCAGAGGAAACAGTTTAAAGGTTTTAAGGACCTGTCCCACAGACTAGTCAAGCAACATAATCATACTCATAGAATAATACCTTTCAGCCAATGTCCCAAACTCCTCCATCACCATCCCTGGATATGTCCTGTCCCACCGGCAGGAGAGACCCACCAGGGGTAGCGGCACAGTGGTATACAGTCGGGAAGGAGTGGCCCTGGGAATCCTCAACATTGACTCTGGACCCATGAAAGAAAGAAAGACTTGCATTTATATAGCCCCTTTCACGAATGTCTCAAAGCGCTTTACAGCCAATTAAGTACTTTTGAAGTGGAGTCACTGTTGTAATGTGGGAAATGCAGTAGCCAATTTGCACACTGCAAGCTCCCACTAACAGCAATGTGATAATGACCAGATGATCTGTTTTTTTGGTTATGTTGGTTGAGGGAGAAATATTGGCCAGGAGACTCGGGATAACAACCCTGCTCTTCATCAAAATAGTGCCATGGGATCTTTTACGTCCATCTGTGAGAGCAGACAGTGCCTCGGTTTAACATCTTGAAGGGATAATTACTAGTCCTAACCCTTTTAGGGCTACCCCGGATCAGGCGTATTCCCCAGACGTTCACCTTCAACTAAAGTTAGAGGTAGCCGAATCCTAAAGACGCTTAATTGGGTCTAAAGGTCCGGACTACCTCTCCCTAAAGGAAAGGAACAACCTGAAGATGTTACAGTCCTCCAGAAAGCATTTTTAATAAGTTTAGCTATACTGTAACCTTCCGGATATTATGAGGGTCCAGAAAACTCCTGCAGAATTCTGCAACTCCTCACCAAAGAGTGTACAGAGATTGAGTTCGTGAGTTTGATACAGAAGTACTATGTGAGACAATTCTAAAAATATATAGGTTTAATAAAGAACCGACATGTAATTTACAGTTGGTGATTCAATCACAGAATTAACAGTTCCAAATACAACAAGCTTTTACAATCTTATTATCAGAGATCCTTATTCTCAAATCTTAACTTCGTTACATTTCTTAGTCTTATTCCAGGATACCACCAAAATCAAATACGGTACCTTTTTGATCCCCGAGACTCAAAGAGTTGTAGACTTACAAAGCTTGCTTCTGAAGCCGAGAATCGCTTTGCCCCTTTAAGCGGATCTGTCTTCCTATTTGAAAGTCTAATTTTTATACCCTTTCTCAGTGGTATTTCCTTTGAAGTTTTCTGCTGATGTAAGCTAATTATCTCTAGTCATTTTTCTGTTGACCCTTGCTATTCTTACAGTCAGATCAGCTGGTACCATTACAGACTCGTGTCTCTACCTTTAGGTGTTCAAAGCTTATCATAAAAAATGGTGTGGAGCAGATGCATCTACTGATGTCATTCTTACCAAAGCCTTCTGTTTGTGTCTCTTTCCAAAGTGTAAATTAAAAACAGCTCAATCAGGGGCACCATTATCTTCTTAGTTACCTCAACTGGTTGTAACACAGACTCATGTCACCGTGTTTCATTTGATGTTACTTTTACAAATATCCCCATACACAATGATGGAGCCCAGCATGTGAGTGTAAAAGACAAGGCTGAAGCGTTTGCAACCATCTTCAGCCAGAAGTGCAGAGTGGATGATCCATATCGGCCTCCTCCTGAGGTCCCAACCATCATAGAAGCCAGTCTTCAGCCAATTCGATTCACTTCACGTGATATCAAGAAATGGCTGAGCACACTGGATACAGCAAAGGCTATGGGTCCCGACAACATCCCAGCTATCATGCTGAAGACTTGTGCTCTACAACTAGCCGTGCCTCTAGCCATGCTGTTCTAGTACAGCTACAACACTGGTATATATCCGACAATGTGGAAAACTGCCCAGATATGTCCTGGGCACAAAAAACAGGACAACTCCAATCCAGCCAATTAATGCCCCATCAGTCTACTCCCAATCATCAGCAAAGTGATGGAAGGTGTCGTCGAGAGTGCTATCAAGCGACACTTACTCATCAATAATCTGCTCACTGATGCCCAGTTTGGGTTCTGGACCACTGGGCTCCAGATCTCATTACAGCCTTGGTCCAAACATGAACAAAGGAGCTGAATTCCAGAGGTGAGGTGAGAGTGACTGCCCTTGAAATCAAGGCCGCATTTGGCCAAGTGTGGCATCAAGGAGTCCTAGTAAAACTGAAGTCAATAGGAATCGGGGGGAGAACTCTCCACTGGCTGGAGTCATACCTAGCACAAAAGAATATGGTTGTGGTGGTTGGAGGTCAGTCATCTCAGCCCCAGGACATCGCTACAGGAGTTCCTCAGGGCAGTGCCCTAGGCCCAATTACCTTCAGCTGCTTCATCAATGACCTTCCCTCCAACATAAGGTCAGAAATGGGAATGTTCGCTGATGACTGCATAGTGTTCAGTGCTATTCACGACACCTCAGATAATGAAGCAGTCTATGCCCACATGCAACAAGACCTAGACGACATTCAGGCTTGGGCTGATAAGTGGCAGATAACATTCGCGTCACACACAAGTGCCAGGCAATGACTATCTCAAACAAGCGAGAGTCTAACCACCACCCCTTGACATTCAATGGCATTACCATCGCCGAATCCCCCACCATCAACATCCTGAGGGTCACCATTGACCAGAAACTTAACTGGACCAGCCACATAAATACTATGGCAACAAGAGCAGGTCAGAGGCTAAGTATTCTGCAGTGAGTGTCTCACCTCCTGACTCCCCAAAGCCGTTCCACCATCTACAAGGCACAAGTAAGGAGTGTGATGGAATACCCTTCACTTGCCTGGATGAGTGCAGCTCCAACAACACTGAAGAAGCTCAACACCATCAGGACAAAGCAGCCCGCTTGATTAGCATCCCATCAAAAACCTTAAATATTCACTTCCTCCACCACCAGCATACCGTGGTTGCAGTGTGTACCATCTACAAGATGCACTGCAGCAATTCGCCAAGGCTTCTTCAGCAGCACCTCCCAAACCCGCGACCTCTACCATCTAAAAGGACAAAGACAGCAGGCGCATGGGAACACCACCACCTCCAAGTTCCCCTCCAAGTCACACATCATCCTGACTTGGAAGTATATCACTGATCCTTCATCGTCGCTGGGTCAAAATCCTGGAACTCCCTCCCTAGCAGCACTGTGGGAGTATCTTCACCACACGGACTGCAGCAGTTCAAGAAGGCAGCTCACCACCACCTTCTCAAGGGCAACTAGTGATCAGCAATAAAGGCTGGCCTTGCCAGCGACACCCACATCCCAGGAACAAATAAAGCAAAATTGGCAAAAGAACCAGAGGTGATATGAGGGGGAAAAAAATTAAACCGTGAGTTGGAATGCACTGCCTGAAAGGGTGGTGGAAGTGGATTCAATAATAACTTTCAAAAGGGAATTGGATAAATACTTGAAGGGGAAAAATTTCCAGGGTCTGTGGGGAAGGAGCAGAAGAGTGGGACGAGTCGGACAGCTCTTTCAAAGAGCCGGCACAAGCACATTGGGCTGAGTGGCCTTCTTCTGCGCTGTGTCATTCTATACTTCTATGATTCTGTGAAATATTGTGATGGGATCTTTCATGTTCACCTGAGAGTTTAAAATATCATCCAAAAGAATTCACCTCTGCCAGTGCAGGACTGCCTCAGTACAGTGCTGAAGAGGCAGCTTGGATTTTGAGCTCAAGGGCTCGATTTTCCAAGCCCTGAGGAGGTGGATTTGGGGGCGGGAGTGGTGGGAAAATTGCAGAATCGGGGGGGCAGGAACCCATCCCGCCCCCAACCCGCCTGCGTGCCAATGTCCCAGGAGGCGGGTACCCGACCTGTGCTGGGAGCCGCCTCCCCGAGGTGGGAAGGGGATTAGTGCCAATTAATTGCCTGTTAACAGGTAGTTAATAGGCAGCTTTTTGCCTAATCCCTATTTTTAGCCCTGAAGTGTAGGCTGTCCGACGGCTCCGAACCATGCCAAGTTATCGAGGCGGACCGTCGGTCTGCAGGGGTTGGAGGGGTCAAGATGTCCGTTGTGCAGGTGAGTGATGGGTGCCTGTGTGCAGAGGTAAGTGTGTGAGGTGAGTGTAAAGTTTTTAAATAAGTTTTACTTGCCTTAACTTTCTCCTGCAGGCTTCCTTCCTTCAGTTCTCGGGAGTCCCTCAGCTCACCGGCACAGAAAGCAGAATGGCCGCTGAACTGTCAAAAGCTGCAGCCTCTGCTTTCTGGTCTGGAGAGATCTCTAACTGAGTCTCAGTAGAAGGACTCAAGTTAGAAGACAGATTGTCAGTGTTTGACAGCTTCACAGAGCTGTCAAATGCTGATTTTTCATCTGTCAAAAGCTCTTGACAGATGAAATGTCAATCGCGGATGTCACCAGTAACCAGGTGTCCCTTATTTGGCCTGCTAAGCCCGCTGGGCGGGCTTAACAAGGTCAATCAAGGGAAAATAGCATGGGTTGGCCACAAGTCGATTGAAGCGGGAATACAACTCAAAAAGTGGGAGTCCCGCCTCCAAAAGCTCCCCATTGACAAAATCAAGCCCCAAGTTTCTGGAGTGGGACTTAAGTCCACAACTGTCGGACTCAGAAGTGACAGAGCTACCACTGAGCCACAGCTGACACAGGTCCTTGTTCAATTGAATGAGTTTGGTTTTCCCAATGGCTCATCTGGTTAAAGCAGTGAGTAGCTCAGCCATGTAATCAGAAAGATCCCAGGATCCGACTCTGGATTCCTGCTGGCTGCAAGTTCCCTAGTATCAGCGGCCTGAGCCTTTGACAATCTTTGCTGGGACCCTCTTGTGCCTATTTTCAGGGGGGCTGCGAGGCTGGCTGGTGGGGAGGGGCAATGGGGTTGTGTTGTTAAAGTGCAACATGATGGTATGGGACAGGCTCTATGGTCCAGCTGGTCTTTTCCTGTCTGTTGTTTTCATTTGTTCATGTGTTTGAGCTTCTGGTTGTAATTTGAGTTGTCAGCTTTTTTGGAGCTGCTTATTCCTTTGTTCCTAGGTTGGCCAGAGTGCAATCATTTCCCCATCACTATTCCTATCTGAATGTGTAACAAAACTGTTATAAATCTCATCGTCATAAAGAAACTACTCATGAAATAAAGCTGGACGGCCAGCTGGTGGCGCCGTCCAAGGAGTATAAGTACTCGGGCATGGGCCCAGCTTTCCAGGGACATTTTGTAAGACAGGAACTGGTGAAGTACAACTAGACCTCCATGTTCTGAAACAAGTTGATTAAAGCCTTGCTTTATACTCAAACCAAGTGCGTAGTGAGTTTTATTACGTCAAAAACTGATAAATATTTAAACATATTTCTTACAGTGATATTGAGAGGAACTCACTGAAAGCGAAATTACTTCAGCTACAATGTCACTTCACGTGGAATCTGCAGGTGGAAAAGGTTGAGTGGGATGATTTGCAGGAACGACTAAATTATACAATAAAGTCTGATATTGTGAAATATCAAGCCATGGCTTACAATCTACTTGCTTTTGTAAACTGTATGCGAGGCAACTGTGAGGAGTCGTTCAATAATTTATGGGAAGCTGAAGAGATTCTGAGGAAGAATCACAAATTTGAAATTGAAAAATGGATCATCATCACCTATGGAAACTATGCCTGGGTATATTATCACATGGGAGAACTGGCAGAGGCCCAATCCTACCTCGACAAGCTGGAGAGGATCTGTCAACAATTTACTGATGGCTCTCAGTATACAGCACTGATACCTGAAGTATACGGGGAGAAGGGTTGGTCACTGTTGAAATTTGGCAGGAAATATTATGAAGAGGCAAATGAATGTATTGTGGCGACACGCCACCACTGGACATAATCCACTCACGGCGGCACAGACAGTCTAAGCAGAAGCCCCCAGCCGGGGGCCCTTTCCTCCAGCAACTTGTTTCCCGCAGGGACAGGCTGCCGGGAGCACTTCCTGTCTGGGAAGTATTTAAGTGGATGCGCGGGCTTTTCTAGTTCCTGTTTGTCATGTGGTTGAAATAAAGCAGTTGTGTTTTCGATAGCTCTGGTCTCGACTCCCACGTTTGCCGCGGTATCTCAACACTGGTGACCCCGACGCTCAGGACGAATCCTAAGCTAGCATGGCGGATACAAACGCAGTCACGGTTAAATTACCAGACTTTTGGGAGAACCTCGCCGAAGCCTGGTTCATTCAAGCTGAGTCCAGATTCCGGCTGAAAGGCATTACAGTCGACGCCACGAAGTACGACTACCTCGTCGCCTCGCTCACCTACGCTACAGTCCCCAAGGTTTGGGCAGCGCTGCAGAATCCACCAACGGAGGGCAAGTACGAACATCTGAAGGCTGCGCTACTTAAAAAATTTCAAACATCCTCTTACCAGTGCCACTGCCAACTCCTGGACCTCCCCGGCCTTGGTGACACTTCACCATCAGACCTGCTTTCCCACATGCTGTCCCTCTCAGACGACAAAAATCCCGGCGCCCTTTTTCGCACGCTTTTCATTCGGCAGCTCCCCGCCAGCATCCGCCCGGTCATTGTGGAGTCTGAATCCACGGACCTGAATGATATAGCCGAAAAGGCCGACCGGCTGCTCTCTGGACAGGCCGCTCGCGACGTCGCGCCCGACCTCACAGCAACGACCACGCGGTCTTCCCGGGCCGCTAGGCCCGACCGCCCTACCACTCCGGGTCACTGCTACTACCACACCCGTTTTGGCGCTAGGGCTCAACGCTGCACGCCACCGTGTTCCTTCAAATCCCCCCCCGCACCGGCCCCCGCGATGGCCGCGGGGCAGAAGGAGCCCCTACTGTACGTCACTGACGACAGAACCAACCGCCGATTTCTGTGCGACACAGGGGCCCAGCACAGCATCACCCCCGCCTCCGCCCTCGAGATCCAACGCGGCACACGGGGTATCACACTGGCTGCAGCCAACGGCTCTGAAATCCGCACATATGGCACCCGCATGGTCACGCTTGACCTCGCGGGCCGCCACTACCGCTGGGAGTTCCTCACAGCCAAGGTCCTCTGCCCACTCATCGGCGCCGACTTCCTACATGCCCACGGCCTCCTTGTCGACATTCCGAGGCACCGCCTCGTCGACATCAACACTATGGCCCCCATCCCCGGCGCCTTTACCCCGGCCCGTTCGGCCGGCCTGACGACCTACTGCCTCGCCAGAGCCACGGACGACTACTCGGCACTCCTAGCTGAGTTTCCCGCCCTCACTAACCCGACCTTTTCGGCCAAAGCTGCCAAGCACGGTGTGGAACACTATATCCCCACCACCGGCCCCCCAGTTTCTGCCCACGCCCGCAGACTCAACCCGGCCAAGCTGGAAATCGCGCGGGCCGAGTTCACCAACATGGAACAACTCGGCATCATCCGCCGCTCCAGCAGCCCTTGGGCCTCGCCCCTCCACATCGCCCCCAAGCCCGGCGGAGGCTGGCGCCCTTGCGGGGACTACCGCCGCCTCAACGACGCCACCACCCCCGATCGATACCCGGTGCCACACGTCCAGGACTTCTCGGCCCGACTGGCCGGACGAACCGTCTTTTCCAAAGTCGACCTGGTGCGCGGTTACCACCAAATCCCAGTACACCCCGCGGACATCCCCAAAACGGCCGTCATCACCCCATTCGGCCTGTTCGAGTTCCTGAGGATGCCCTTCGGCCTCAAGAATGCAGCACAGGCTTTCCAGCACCTTATGGACTCAGTCCTCCGGGACCTGAACTTCCTATTCGTCTATCTAGACGACATTTTCGTGGCCAGCTCCTCCAAACAGGAACACCTCGAACACCTTCGCATCCTGTTCGGGCGCCTAGCCCAACACGGGCTCATCCTCAGCCCAGCGAAGTGCCAATTCGGCCTAACCGAGATCGATTTTCTCGGTCACCACATCACCCCTGCTGGGGCCGTCCCCCTGCCCAACAAGGTGCAGGCCGTCCAGCAATTCCCCCGCCCCACAACCATCAAGGGCCTCCAGGAGTTCCTCGGGATGGTGAACTTCTACAACAGGTTCACCCCCAGAGCCGCAGCCCTCATGAAGCCCCTATACGACTCCCTCCGAGGAAAATCCGGCAAGATGGACATAGCCTGGACCACTGACACGGCAGCCGCCTTCGACGCCACCAAAAACGCGCTCGCTGACGCCACACTGCTCGCGCACCCGAGGGCCGATGCCCGGGTCGCGCTCACCACCGACGCCTCCGACCACGCGGTCGGGGCCGTGTTCGAGCAGTGGGTCAATGGCGCGTGGCAGCCACTTGCCTGCTACAGCCACCAACTGCGCCCCCCGGAGGTCAAATACTCCACTTTCGACCGCGAGCTTCTCGCACTCCACCTGTCGGTCCGCCATTTCAGGTTCCTCCTGGAAGGCCGCCCCTTCACCGCGTATGTGGACCACAAGCCACTCACATACGCGATGGCCAAGCACACTGAACCCTGGTCCGCTAGGCAGCAACGCCAGCTCGCGGCCGTCTCCGAGTTTACTACGGACATTCAGCACGTCTCCGGTAGAGACAACGTGGTCGCCGACTGCCTTTCCCGTCCCGCCGTCTGTGCGAATCACCTCGCGGTCGAATACGCACAACTAGCAGCGGGCCAGCTCACGGACCCAGACCTCCTCTCGGCGGCTACCAGCCTGCCAGGGCTATGCCTAGCCAAGGTCGCGCACGGGCACGAAGCCACGGCAGTCACGTGCGACGTCTCACTCGGCCAACCCAGGCCGGTCGTCCCTGAGACCTGGCGCCGCCGCGTCTTCGATGCACTCCACGGGCTCGCTCACCCGGGTTCCCGCGCATCCGTCAAACTCCTCTCCAAGCGCTTCGTCTGGCGCGGCCTCAGCAGAGATGTTCGGACTTGGGCCACCTCCTGCCTCGCCTGCCAACGGGCTAAGGTACAGCTGCACACCAAAGCACCCCTGGGAGACTTCGAGGTACCCAGCCGCCACTTCGACCACGTACACGTCGACATCGTCGGTCCCCTGCCGCCATCGCAAGGCCAAACTTATCTCCTCACGATGGTCGACCGCTACACACGCTGGCCTGAGGCAGTGCCGCTGACCTCCACCACCACAGCCGACATCGCCAGGGCGTTCGTTAACACCTGGGTTGCGAGGTTCGGCGTACCGGCCGACATAACCTCCGACAGAGGCGCCCAGTTCACCTCCGAACTCTGGACGGCCACAGCACGCAACCGCGGGTTGACGCTCCACCACACCACGGCGTACCACCCGCAGGCCAACGGACTTTGTGAACGCTTCCACAGGTCACTCAAGGCCTCACTCTGCGCCGGCCTGCAGGACAGTACCTGGACTGACCGCCTACCGTGGGTGCTACTCGGCCTACGCACCGCGGTCAAGGAAGACCTCCAGTCCTCGGCAGCGGAGTTAGTCTACGGACAACCGCTGCGCGTCCCAGGCGAATTCCTTCCGGAGCCTACCAAGCCTTGGTCGGCCGAACAGCAGTGGCTCGACTCTTTCTCTTCTGCTCAGCAGTTCGCCCCACTTCCGGTCAACCGACACGGCGAACTCGCACCTCACGTCCCGCCAAATTTACAGCAGGCGCGCTTCGTCTTCGTGCGACACGACGCACACCGCGGGCCCCTGCGACCCCCGTATGACGGTCCGTACGAGGTACTACAAACCGGGGACAAGGTCTTCAAGCTGCGACTCGGCGACAGGGTCGAGACAGTCTCCATCGACCGGCTCAAACCAGCACACACAGAACCAGGGGAACAGGTCCCCATGGCCCAGCCTCCAACTAGAGGCCGTCCCCCCGGCAAGCCAGCACAGCCGGCGGCGAACCGCCCGACCCAACCAACCAGACCGGCGACCACTCAGAGCCGCTGCGGCAGAACCATTAGACCACCGTCACGACTCGTCCACTCCTCCTAAGCGGATTCTGGGGGGAGCTCTGTGGCGACACGCCACCACTGGACATAATCCGCTCACGGCAGCACAGACAGTCTAAGCAGAAGCCCCCAGCCGGGGGCCCTTTCCTCCAGCAACTTGTTTCCCGCAGGGACAGGCTGCCGGGAGCACTTCCTGTCTGGGAAGTATTTAAGTGGATGCGCGGGCTTTTCTAGTTCCTGTTTGTCATGTGGTTGGAATAAAGCAGTTGTGTTTTCGATAGCTCTGGTCTCGACTCCCACGTTTGCCGCGGTATCTCAACAGTATTGAGAAGGGTCTGGAGGGGGATCCTGATGACATTGAATGGAATGCAGCTTATGCAACTTCTCTGTTTCGAATTAAAGAAACCTTTGGATACCCACAGCGTCCTGAACACTGCAAGGTAGTGAAGCAGTTACACCGCGCGTTAGCACTGAACCCAAATGACTCTTTTGTCAAGATCATGTTGACTCTAAGACTACAGGAATTCAATCAAACAGACGAATGTTACGGATTACTTGAAGAAGTAATGCTGAAGTCTCCTGATGATCCATATATAATTCAATAGGCAGCCAAAGCTTTAAGAAAACAAGGATCTGTTGAATATTCCTTACAGCTATTGAAAAAGGCACTGAAGGTTAAATCATCTTCTGCACTCCTTCACCACCAGATTGGCTTATGTTACCAAACTAAGCTGATTGCACTGCAGAGAAAATCTTCTCAATACTTTGCTCGTGAAGATAGCAGAAAATTGATTAAACTTTGCAAGTACCATTTGCAAACAGCGTTTGATCAGAAACCCTCGCTTACTTTTGCAATACTTGATTTGGCGGAACTCCATGCAAAATGTGGAAAATATTCCAAAGTCAATGATATCTACGCCAACCTGCTTAGAAATAAAGATTACAACCTTTTGAATAAACAATTAATACTTTGGAACTATCGACAGTACCACCTGTATGAGAAGGGATCCCAGCTGAATGCCATTCATCATTTCAAGGAATACTTAAAACTCAAAGTTAACACCTGGAAGAACGAGAAATGCCGTGCAAAATTGAAACAAATTGCTGAAGATCGAATGAATAAATATTCAAGAGACAGTGTAGCCTTTGGTATATTGGGGCTAATACACCAGGTTGATGACAAGAAATCAGAAGCCATTGAATTCTTTGAGAAAGCCCTGGAGTGTGATCGCGATAATGAAGAATTTCAAAGTGCTCTACGTGAGCTGCGTCAAGCTACATAGAGCAATGTTAAAATGTGTCTCCGATTTACCTGTGAAACTGAGTCCCATTTTCAATGTGTTGTTTTGTAGTAAATAGTTAAAAATAATCTTAAGATTAGTTGACAGACTTACCATTTGACACTGGGTTATGTTGCTATTCATTTACCCTGTCATTCTGCATTCACGTTTCCACTTGCTGTGGCCACAGTAATGGTAACCTCAAATTTCTGAATTTATGACAAGGTTTGAACATATTATTTTATACTGATTCCAATGACTAAAACTGAAATGGACATGGTTGGATCTTTGGTCGATGGTGTGAACGGGCACTATCGAATTAGACGCCCATTATACTCCACACCTGATTTTCCTTTCCATTGTAATCAATAGAAGAGAAAATCGGGTGGGGTGTGTAATGGGCGGCTAATTCAATATCGCCTGGTTTACCCCATCTCTCATAGTTAAAATTACCCATTGTGAGTTTGTATGCCTTCCAACTTTTATAGAAGAAAAGACCAGAGAGCAGTGGTTAGTCAAGGGTTAATTGATTGAGTTGCTTTGTCAGTTTGTGTCGGTTACAGTAAGTCTTTGAACCATTGTTAAAGCAGTTTAGTGACTAATCAGCACCATTGCCCTTTTGTAATCAAGGGTGTTTCTGTGGAAGGGTGAACCTTGTTTGGGCCGTCACTGCTGGTCACGTTGTTTCAATGTACTTTGAATAATCGTGCTTCATTTCCTGTTTTAGAAGGTTTGATAATATGTCAGGATTTGCTGTGGATGGAAATTTGTAAATATTTGTGAGGAGCCAAACGTGTGCCTGGCACTTGACTCTGTGAAAATTCCTCATTAGCATTCAATAGTATTTCCTCTAACATTGTATTTAATTGTAGAGAACTATTAGAAGGGGTTACACCTTTGTTACTGATCAAAACTAGAATGGTTTCTTTAATCTGCATACCTGAAGTCAAAGAGAATTTGAGTTTAAGAGCTGACCCTTGAACTTGTGATGGGAGAGAGATCATCTGACCTTTCACTGAGAAGAGGAGCTCCGGTAACGTTAACCAATCGGAAGCAGCAGAAAGAGGAGTATTTGACGGAAGAAGAATTTTGAAGCTAAATGGACTATTGTAGGAATCTCTGCACTCCTAGCAAAGAATCTATAAACTCACTAGTAGTTAACAAACTGAGTTTAATGTACTGAAACTTTACAAAACAAGAAAATGCAAGAGAAGCTCTAAACAGGCCTATTCACTATCACTCCACACGAGAACTGGCTGGAAACGCCCTCTACCACTGACATCATGACGTCATCACGCTTCCTGCCGTTGAGGACGTCACATGACCCACGTGATGACGTCATCGCATCAGATCGCGATTTTGTCGATCTAGCTCTGTTTAACCAGAGCCAACATTAAAAGGTAATAAACATGATTAAAGGCAATTATACAAGTCACTGTGAGAGTCTCTTAGTGGCTTTGCCACATACGCCCCCCCAGAATTGTCTTTAACGAGAAGAGTCAATCACTGAGGAGGTCGGACAAGTCTGTTGGACCAACACCTAAATTCCCGGAAGCGCCGATCGCCATCGTGGCCGCGGGGGAAGTACCGGAACCGTCGTGCTTGACTCGCGGTGGTCTATTCGACGGTCTGGTAACGAAAATGCACGGTGGGCGGCAGCAGCGGGCCTTCGGGCCGAAACGAGCATGGAGTAGTAACAGTAACCGGTCGTCGGAGGCACCGAGGTCGGAGCCAGATCCGGGCCCCTCGTGGCGGGGCATTGCGCGATGGCGCAGTTTTGTTGCCGGACTGCATAAGTCTTATCCGTCTCTTCGGCGAGCGTGACGCAGTCTGCGGTTTCTGCTTGGGCGAGGGCTGCCTGGACTTGCTCGGGCAGCTGAGTAAGGAACAGCTCGCGAAACAGAAAGCACTGGGGCTCGGACCCCAGGAGAGTCAGCATGTGGCTCATTAGCTCCGAGGGTTTGGAGTCACCTAACCCTGGTAGCGTCAGTAAACGGCGAGCGCGCTCCGCTTTGATAAGACCAAATACCTGCAGCAATCGTGTCTTGATGGCTACATACTTGTCAGCATTCGGGGGACTCTCCAGAAGGCTGATGATTCTCGACGCCATCGAGCTATCGAGGGCGGAGACCATGTGGAGATATCTGGTCTGGTCCTGTACAACGTTGCGGAGTTAAAATTGCGCCTCGGCTTGCACAAACCAAGAGGCCGCCTGTTGTTCCCAGAATTGGGGGAGCTTCAAGGCCACTGCATTGGCCTCCATTACTGGCCCGTGTTCCGCGTTCGCCGCGAAAAACGATCGCGAGGATTCGGGGTCACCAATGTAGGAGTCTCTGCACTCCTAACAAAGAATCTATAAACTCACTAGTAGTTAACAAACTGAGTTTAATGTACTGAAACTTTACAAAACAAGAAAATGCAGGAGAAGCTCTAAAGAGGTCTATTCACTATCACTCCACACGAGGACTGGCTGGAAACGCCCTCTACCTCTGACGTCATGACGTCATCACGTTTCCCGCCGTTGGGGACGCCACATGACCCACATGATGATGTCATCGCGTCAGATCGCGATTTTGTCAATCTAGCTCTGTTTAACCAGAGCCAACATTAAAAGGTAATAAACATGATTAAAGGCAATTATACAAGTCACTGTGAGAGTCTCTTAGTGGCTTTGCCACACTATAACTATATTCTATGGTTGCAAAAGCACTGGAGAAAATGAACCAATCCCTTGTGATCTCTGTAAAGGGCAGTTATAATTAATCATTGTGTTCTACATTAATTAATTATGAATTTACTTTAAAGTGTAAATAAATGTTTGAATGATTCTAAGCCTCTTAATACTCAGATCTGTCTGTATAGGTTCCAGTGCCTGAAGATCTACTGCAAAGGTGGATATTATGTTGCACGAGGGTTGCCTTGTTTGCGAGGGCACCCACCCCCTAGGAAAACAGTGCAATATGCCTCGAGTTAGCCTGAGGTCTAAAGTTTAAGGGCCAAAGTGATCTTCACAGCTACTGGCAGTGCCCTGTCTGCCCTCATGTTTGCCTACAGGGCAGATTGCAGCACGTGGCACAACTCTGGCACTGCCTCCTTGGTGAATCGGAGCCTACACACACCGAGTTCCTCAGACAAGTCCAGGCAGGTCAGCTTCTGCCTGTGTTTGCATGTGGAAGGATAATAGCAAGTGGGCACAGGTCCCTGTGATGTAACTTCACATACCTGACATCCTGTATTCCTTCTCTTCTTCCTCAACAAAGCGTCAGCATAAGAAATAGGAGTCGTTAAAGGAGCAGCGAGTTTTTAGGAAAGCTCTTTTCCTGAGGACCGTTCCAAATAGGCTAACAAAGCAAATAACATTATCCACCATCAAAACTATCGCTGAGTATCCATTCCTCATCGATGGATCATCTTGGGACATTTACTGTAACATTAAAGGCACTAAATAAATGCCAGCTGTTATCCGTTATTGTGAAAAGCTACCTCAATATGGTATCTGTGTGACTCGCTTAATGAAAATATTGGTATAAAAGTCCATAAATTAACTGTTTCAATCTGCAGTTTAAGCAAAAAGTTACAGAGCAGGCTAGAATTACAAATGCACCCTCAGAAAACTGGAAACAACATTCCAAATGATTTACACTGGCAGAGAGACCCCTAGTGGAGAAACACATGGACTGGATTTTCAAACATAAGAACATAAGAAATAGGAGCAGGAGCAGGCCATTCGGCCCCCGAGCTTGCTCCGCCATTCAATAAAATCATGGCTGACCTGATCTTGGCCTCAACTCCACTTTTCTGCCTGTTCCCCATAACACTTGACTCCCCTGTAGTTCAAAAATCTGTATATTTCAGCCTTGAATATATTCAATGACTCCACCTCCACAGCTCTCTGTGGTAGAGAATTCCAAAGATTCATGACCATCTGAAAGAAGAAATTCCTCCTCATCTCCGTCTTAAGTGGGCGACCCCTTATTCTGGAACTAAGACCCCTAGTTCTAGATTACCCCACGAGGGGAAACATCCTCTCAGCATTTACCCTGTCAAGACCCTCAGAATCTTATATGTTTCAATAAGTTCACCTCTCATTCTTCTAAACTTCAATGAGTATAGGCCCAACCTGCTCAATCTTGCCTCATAAGACAACCCCTTCATCCCAGGAATCAACCGAGTGAACCTTCTCTGAACTGCCTCCAATGCAAGTATATCCCTCCTTAAATAAGGAGACCAAAACTGTACACAGTACTCTAGCTGTGGTCTCACCAACACTGTGTACAGTTGTAGCAAGACTTCCCTACTTTTATACTCCATCCCCTGTGCAATAAGGGCCAACATTCCATTTGCCTTCCTAATTTCTTGCTGTACCTGCATGCTAACTTTTTGTGTTTCATGTACGAGGACACCCAGATACCTCTGTACCGCCGCATTCTGTAGTCTCTCTACATTTAAATAATATTTTGCTTTTCTATTCTTCCTACCAAAGTGGATAACCTCATATTTTCCCACATTATACTCCATCTCCCAATTTTTTGCCCACTCACTTAACCTATCTATATCCCTTTGCAGACTTTTTGTGTCCTCCTCACAACTTGCTTTCCCACCTATCTTTATACCACCAGCAAATTTGGCAACAGTACACTCGGTCCCTTCATCCAAGTCATTAATATAGATTGTAAATAGTTGAGGCCCCTGCACTGATCCCTGTGGCACACCAGTAGTGACAGTTTGCCAACCTTAAAATGACCCATTTATCCCAACTCTCTTTTTTCTGTTAGTTAGCCAATCCTCTATCCATGCTAATATATTAACCCAATGCCACGAGCTCTTATCTTGTGCAGCAACCTTTCCATGGCACCTTATCGAATGCCTTTTGGAACTCGAAATACACTGCATCTACTGGTTCCCCTTTATCCACCCTGTTCGTTACATCCTCAAAGAACTCTAATAAATTTGTCAAACACAATTTCCCTTTCATAACATCACGTTGACTCTGTTTGATTGTATTATGATTTTCTAAATGTCCTGCTCCTACTTCCTGAATAATGGATTCCAGCATTTTCCCAATGACAGATGTTAGGCTAACTGGCCTATAGTTTCCTGCTTTCTGTCTCCCTCCATTCTTGAATATGAGCGTTACATTTGCGGTTTTCCAATCCGCTGGGAAATTTCCAGAGTCTAGGGGATTTTGGAAGATTCCAACCAATGTACCCACTATCTCTGCAGCCACTTATTTTAAGACCCTAGGATGCAGGCCATCAGGTCCAGGGGACTTGTCAGCCTTTAGTCACATTAGTTTGGCTAGTACTTTTTCTCGAGTGATAGTGATTGTTTTAAGTTCCTTCATCCCTTTTGCCCAAACAAATGTAGAAACAAATACTAAAAGTTAATTTTAAGATGTAAAAACAAGAAGGACTATAACAATAAATGTGAAACACAGGACTCTGGCTTACTGGATATACCATGTGCTGCCATGAGATCTCATCGGTAAGTGGAAGAATAATATTATCAGATCACAGCTCAGCCTATAAAGCACAGGACAAATTCAAACAAATATGTGAACAGTTAGAACATAAACAATAGGTTTATAGTAAATGTAGACTTTATTCTTCCTCTGGGAATCAAAACAAGAAGGAATCTTCTCCGGCAATCTTGACATTAAATTTGCACTTGACACACTCTTGCTCTATTTCTTACATACCACAGAGTTCTCTCAATAGTCCTGTATTTCTACTTGCTTCAGACTGGGCAGGCGGCCAAACACAAGTGTTTCCTCTGCCCACCTGGGGCTCTCATGCCATGCCGGAGCTCCGAGTAGAGCGCTTGTTTTGGGAGTCTCGTATCGGGCATCCATCGGAGCTGATTGAGCGTGGTCCAAGCTTCGAAGCTGGGGATGTTGGCCTGAGCAAGAATACTGACGTTAGTGTGCCTATCCTGCCAATGGATTTGCAGGATCTTGCGGAGGCAGCGTTGGTGGTACCTCTCCAGTGCTTTGAGGTGCCTGCTGTATATGGTCCATGTCTCTGAGGCATACAGCAGGGCGGGTACCACTGCTGCTCTGTAGACCATGAGCTTGTTGCCGGGTTTGCGGTCCTGGCCTTTAAACACTCTCTTCCTCAGGCGACCGAAGGCTGCACTGGCACACTGAAGGCGGTGATGGACTTCGTTGTTGATGTCTGACCATGTTGACAGTAGGCTCCCGAGGTATGGAACGTGGTCCACGTTTCCAAGGCCTTGTCGTGGATTTTGATAATCGGGGGGCAGTACTGTGTGGCGGGGGCAGGTTGGTAGAGGACCTTTGACTTACGGGTGTTTATTGTAAGGCCCATGCTCTCGTATGCTTCGGTGAAGGTGTTGACAATGGTTTGGAGTTTGACCTCCGAGTGAGCGCAGACACACTACTTAAAGGCAGTCTACACGTCTTAAAGGGAAGGCGCATTCTGCCTACATTAGCTCATTCAACTGGCTGAGGACAGGGGGAAAAAATAATTAATAATGGCACAACAGGCAAGAGAGCATGCACAAAGTTTCTCTGATGCAGCACTGGAGGCCTTGGTGCAGGAGGTCTATAGGAGGAGAGGGGTCCTCTTTCCACAGGGGCCAGGAGGTCCTCCAGGCAACAGACCAAAGTGCAGCGGGAGCAGTTAGACACTGTGGTGAATGCCAGTAGCGTAGCCCCGAGGATATGGACGCAGTGCAGGAAGAAGTTTAATGACCTCACACGAGCAGTCAAGGCCAGTGAATTCATCATCAAATGCCATATCCCACGAACTGCACCAGTAGCCTCCAACACTGCACAAATCACCAAACCCCCATCAATCACCGACCGACTATCTCTATCAATCACAACTCATACTTCACATTCATAGCTTCAACTTACCCTCACGCATTTACCACTCCTGCAAGCCTCACGCCCACATCTCGCAGCTTACACACACTCACACACTTCCCTTTCTCTTGCAGGAAAAGGTGGCACATAACCGGAGCAAGCAGAACTTAGCCAGTGGTGACAAGCTCACCTGCATCACCCCACCCCCTTGGAGGAGACGGTGCTGGCCATTCTTTGGAGGGGCTTGGCTGAGCACATGGACAGGGGCGTGGCGGAAAGAGCACAAGATGCCGGTATCCTCATACGTTATCCTCCATCTCAAATCTCACTTCTCCCTCATCCTACAATCTACTCTGATTTACAATCTGCACATGGTGTAAACATGCACCTCTTGAATTCCCCCCTCCCCTTACCACAACCTACCTTTGTGCCTTTTTCAGATACCCAAGTAATCCAGCCTGCTCAGCCAGTGGTTGTAGAAGAAGAGGGAGAGGAGAGTGATGAAGAAGAAGACACACGATCACTCGAACTGAAAGTCGCAGCCCCCAGCTCAGATTCTGACACTCCGTGCCATTTAAATGGTAGATTAGAGGCGGAATCTACATGTGGTGAGTCACCGGGCACAAGAGGGCTGCAGTGAGGGCAGAGGACAAGGGTAGCTCAGGTGCTAGCTCCTCGGAGGGCGAGGTCACACACGAGTTCTGCTTCACAGGACTCAGATGAGGACTTCGATGGGGCGGCCTACAGAAGAACACTGATGGGTATGCATAACAAAATGCTTGGTGCAGTGGTAGGCCTGCCAGAAAGCCTGAGTGCAATGTCAAGGAGCATGGAGGAGTCCAGCACCAAACTTGCACAGGGCTTTGCACACAGCTTGGAGCCCATCCTTTCCAGCATGGAAGGGGTGGACAGATACATTAGCACACTTGTGGACCCAACCATGATGCAGCATCTGATGACCGATGTCTCAGCTTCATTTGCAGCACAAACACAAGCCACCCAACGTCTGAGTGCTACAGTGGAAGCTCAGACTGAAGTCATGCAAGCTCAGACTGCTGCCATTGTGGCTGGGTTTACCAGTGTTGAAAGGGGCTTGCAGAGTGTCACAGCAGTCCAGCAATCTGTCCTCCAACAGATGGCTAGGAATGCTGAGACTCCGTCCCGGGGGAGTGGCAGTGGCTCCGTGGAGCAAGAACCTGATGTCCTCTCTCAGGGTGACAGCATTCATCCTCCCACCCCTGCCACTCCACCAGTGGCCTTGCTGCTGCCTGTCAGCCAGCCAGCCCAGACTGCTGCTGCCCATGCTGAAGTGGTGCCCTCCGCAGTCGGGCCTTTTGTGAAGGAATAGCCATGATTCAGAGAAATACACGATACCATGAACAGAATTCTGATATTATTAATAAAAGACATACTGGGTTTAAAAGACACAAGTCTCAGCAGATAAGGCTGTAAACAGAATTCAGGCTTCTGAGAAAAGATCAGTTGATAACAAAGCTGTAAACAAGCTTTGAAATGGGAATTAGTTAAATATTCTAAAACAATGAAAGATTGAAGCAAACCATTGGTGGTTCCAAAAGGTCTATGGTTTGCAACGAACACCATGAGAAGGCCCAGTTTAAGGTGTTACAAACTAACACGTTGAAACAGAAATACTAACATTAAAAGAGGCATGTGCATTTGAAACATGACATCAAGAAAAGAAACATCTGCTGGTCAAATAGTTTTATGTTAAACTTAGAAAGCAGGAACCATAAGATTAAATATGCAACCAATTGAGATAGCTAGAAATGCATGAAAAATTCAGTTGAAGTGTCTTTAATTTAGATATAGTAAAAACCATACCAACAAGACTTTGAAGATATAACTTCAATAGAGACACCAAGCAACTGCATTGTGTCTTTATGCATTTCTCCACTTCACCTGAAGAAGGAGCAGCGCTCCGAAAGCTTGTGATTTCAAATAAAGCTGTTGGACTATAACCTGGTGTTGTGTGTTTATATTGAACATGGAGAATAAGGAAAGACACATGTCTGCAAAAAAGCAGTTAAGCCAAAATTAAGAATTGAATGAAGAATCTTCGCTAAGAATGATATCAAACAGAAACCATAGCTGTCATTGTTTTTATGATGGTTTTTGGAACACCTAAAATTAGAGAAATAATTATGCATGTAATAGTTGAATTGATAGTAAAATAGAAAGCATTCAAACAGAGGTATTGATTAAGACAATTAACTAACATCAACAGAGAACATCATAGAAGAAACCAATGCCAAAAGGGTATAAAAATAAGACCTTTTTAGCAGAACGTCAGAACACGCTGAACGGGCAGGGCGTTTCTCAACTTTCCAGAGGCATCTCTGTAAGTTTTTAACTATTAGTCTCGGGAAGTTAAAGTATTGATTTTTGGTGGATGTTCTGGATTTAGAAATAAGAAATAAGAAATGTAACGATGTTCTGGATTTAGAAATAAAAAATAAGAAATGTAAGGATTTAGAAATAAGAAATAAGAAATGTAACGATGTTCTGGAGTTAGAAATAAGAAATAAGAAATATAACAAAGTAAAGATTTGAGAATAAGGATCTCTGAGAAATAAGAAATGTAAGCTAATTGTACTTTGAATTGTTAATGTTGCGACTGATTCAACAGATGTTAATTGAATGTCGGCTCTTAAATAAAACTATATATTTCTAGAATTGACTCAAAGAGTGAATCTGTATAGACTCGCGAACCCACAAATTCTGTACACTCTTTTGTAAGGAGTTGCAGAAATCTGGGGGGTATTCCAGACCCTTTTAATATCCGGAAGGTTACAGTCCAGTTCAACTTATTAAAAGTACTATCTGGAGGATGGTAACATCTTTAGTCATTCCTTTCCTTTAGGGAGAGATAGCCTGAACCTTTAGACCCATTTAAGCGTCTTATGGAATTCGGCTATCTCTAACTTAAGTTGAGAGTGAACGTCTGGGGAATACGCCTGATCTGGAATAGCCCAAAAGGGCTAGGACTGTAATTAACCCTTCACTTTGTCATGCAAGGCCTTCCGCAGTTTCCCCCACTGAATGTCAGCAGCCTTCCATCAGTCATGCTGCAGCCACTGGGGTAGCACTGCGTAGGAGCACCAGGACAGGCTAAGGCAGAGGGAAGACAGGGACTAAGGGAATGCACAAGGGTGATTAGTTGACTTTATTTGGTTATATTGGACGGATTGATGGATAAAGTTGGATTGGAATATTTCTTTTGTGGGGGCTTTTATTTCCTCATTGTGGCCAAGTGAATGCTGTGATGGTCAGTAACAGAGGGAGGTAAGGAGTGGGACTATTGTTGAATGAGGAATTGGGGTTGCGTTCACTGGTACCATAGACACATGAATCGATCATGGATAGTGTGGGCAGAAAGGGGATGTCTGGGTTGCCTCCTTCCTTCCGCTTCCTCCTCTTCCACTTCCCCCTCCTCTTCCTCCTCCTCCTCTTCTGATTCGTCCTCCTCCCCCTCCTCAGCTGGTTGCCTTATACCTGGTGCCAAGGGCTGTGCTCTCATGATGGCGAGGTTGTGGAACATACAACACCACGACGAATCTTGAGACACATTCGAGTGGGCTCTGCAGGGCAGCAGAAGCCTTGTTTAAGGACACAAATGGTCTGCTCTATCCGATTCTGTATCACAGCATGGCTCTAATTGTACACATGCTACCCATGTGTAGTTGGGTTGCGGAGCGGAGTCATGAGCCAAATGTTCAGCGGATAGACCTTGTCGCCCATTAGCCACCCTCTGGTTTGTGATTTGGTGGGTTGTTTTGCAGCTCATTTACACTGTCCAGTCATTGATTGCTGCAAATCATTTCCTGAATGTGATTAGAAACATAACCTGGAAAATGAAACTAATATCCATTAGTTTCCAAAACTGAGTGAACAGTGGACTGGTGCCGAATGAAAGCATCATGACTGCTGCAAGGATACCGGGCATTCAGCATCATGATGTGCTGAGCATGGTCACACACCAACTGCACATTCAGCAAGTGGTGACCTTTACAGTTGTGGTACATCTCAGCCTTTGGTGTGGCACCCGTAAAGCCACGTGCATGCAGTCGATGACACCCTGCACCATGGGGAAGTCTGTTATCCTGACAAAGCCACGTGCACGCTCTGCCTGCTTCTCTCTAATCAGAGAGAAGACAATGAAGTCGCCTCTCCTGGCATAAAGAGCGTTTGTCACCTCTCTTATGCAGCAGTGGACAGCGAACTGGGAGATGTTACAGATGTCACCTGCTCCAGGCTGGAAGGATCCTGCTGTGAAAAACGTAGGGCCACAGTTGCCTTCTCAGCCACTGTCAATGTTGTCCTTGCTCTGGTGTGAGGCTGCAGGTCTGGTTGCAAGAGGTGTCAGAGTTCAGTGAGCACCTCCTTCACAAAGCGCAGGTGCCTCGCACACTGCTCCTGGCTCAGGTTCAGGTAACAGAATTGTTCTCGGAAGACCCTTGGTGGTTAATGCCTCCTGCTGAGAGACCTTCTCCCGCGCCTCTTCCTCCTCCCTCTGCGAACAGATTGTCCTCTTCTTCGCTGCCTCTGCTCCATCTCCCTGTCATGTTGCAGCCCAAGGGAGATGACAACTAGAGCAGCCATGACTGGGAGCAAGTGGTCTGACTAGAACCCTTGAATTCAGAACCAAGGCCCTCTCCACTTGCAGCACCACTCCCTGTCACCTCACCAACTTTAAACATCTCTAAAAAGCTCCAAACACTTCCACAAATTTACACAGAGCCAGTAGAAATGAATCAATAACTGACCTGAGAGTGGTTGATGATCTCTTTAAGTATCACTGGTAGGGGGTCCATGCAGCTGCTGAACCCTGTTCAGCTGTGCGAGGGTAACACAGGGCATTACCTGCATCATTGAGGATGAAAATGGCAGCATTGGCATCAAATCAGCATTGCCCACTGATTGAACTCACGATCTGCCTATTCTACATACTCTGGCACCGCTCCCAGCGCCGACGCTAATGCCCTCAGAAAGATGGCATCCAGCGCGGCCCGCACCAGAATTGTGCGAGCGCGGCTCAGACACCATTTTTGACCCAAAGAGGCACCCGTAGCGCCCAAACAACAGGTGCTACACAATCGAATTTTTAGCCCCAGGTGTCTGCTTAGCACCTCCAGGCAAGTTCAAATTATCGTTATCACCAATTAGGAACAAAATTGCGTGCTAAAGCTGGACTTTCAAACAGGCGTGTCTTACTAGCACGGCACCCATTTAGCACCTGTTTTCATCCTTTGGCCAAAATAATCCCCGTTGAATCTTCGTTTCATTTTCCAGGTTTAGTTTCTAATCACAGTCAGGAAATGATTCATAGCAATTGAAGACTGGACAGTATAAATGAGCTGGAAAACAACACACCAAACACTCTTCTCGATCAACTCACCTTTGGAAGTACAGTTGAAGCTGCAGAAGGAATTCAACGCATTTTCCATCCGATCAGCATGATGAGGTAAAGATCATTGGAATTCCTCCTGTATTTAAATTTACATGTAGACTATTGAACAACGAGCTTGTTTTCAGCAATAAAGTAGCATACATTACAAAGCAGTTGAAATGCAGAGAGCTGGGATTATCTGTTCACAGTGAGACATACCGATAAGGGTATACTGCTGCACCAAGACTGGTGATAGTCAGAGGATAGGAGGCAAAAGTTTGTTCTGTTCACAGTATTATATTTGGTAATAATTCAAATTAAAATTAAAATTAGTTTCCACTCAGAATTTGTATCAGGTACAAAGTTAAACTTGAATTTTACACTGTCATAGATTCCCTAGATTCTAGAATGGTCCCAGCGGATCGGAAGGTCGCAAATGTAACACCGCTATCCAAGAAAGGAGGGAGAGAAAAAAAAGGGAACTGCAGGCCAGTTAGCCTGACATCAGTTGTCGGGAAAATACTGCAATCCATTGTTAAGGAAGTGGTATCAGGGCACTTAGAAAATCATAACATGATTAGGCAGAGTCAACATGGTTTTATGAAAGGGAAATCATGTTTGACAAATTTATTAGCGTTTATTGAGGATGCAACAAGCAGGGTAGATAAAGGGGAATCAGTGGATGTAGTATATTTGGATTTCCAAAAGGCATTCGATAAGGTGCCGCATAAAAGGTTATTAAACAAGATTAGGGCTCACAGGGTTGGGGGTAATATAATAGCATGGATAGAGGATTGGTTAACGGACAGAAAACAGAGAGTAGGGATAAACTGAGCTTTTTCAGGTTCATAGCTGTAACTAGTGGGGTGCCGCAAGGATCAGTGTTGGGGCCTCAGTTATTTACAATCTATATTAATGACCTAGATGAAGGGACCGAGTGTAATGTATCCAAGTTTGCTGATGATACAAAGCAAGGTGGGACAGTAAGCTGTGAGGAGAACACAAAGGTTATGCAAAGGGATATAGATAGACTATGTGAGTGGGCAGTAAGGTGGCAGATGGTGTATAATGTAGGGAAATGTGAGGTTATTCACTTCGGTAGGAAGAATAAAAAATCAGAATACTTTTTAAATGGTGAGAAACTTTCAAATGTTGGTGTTCAGAGAGATTTTGGTGTCCCCATGCAAAAAACACAGTAAGCTAGCATGCAGGTGCAGCAAGCAATAAGGAAGGCAACTGGCTTTTTGGCCTTTATTGCAAGGGGGTTGGAGTATAAGAGTAAGGAAGTCTTGCTACAATTGTACAAGGCCTTGGTGAGACCACACCTGGAGTACTGTGCACAGTTCTGGTCTCCTTATCTAAGGAAGGATATACTTGCCTTAGATACGGTGCAACAAAGGTTCACTAGATTGATTCCTGGGATGAGAGGGCTGTCCTGTGATGAAAGATTGTGTAGAATGGGCCTATACTCTGGAATTTAGAAGAATGAGAGTTGATCTCATTGAAACACATGATTCTGAAGGAGATTGACAGGGTAGATGCTGAGAGGTTGTTTCCCCTGGCTGGAGTGTCTAGAACTAGGGGTCATAGTCTCAGGATAAGGGGTCGGCCATTTAAGACTGAGATGAGGAGGAATTTCTTCACTCAGTGGGTTGTGAATCTTTGGAATTCTCTGCCCCAGAGGGCTGCGCATGCTGAGTCTTTGAGTATATTCAAATCTGACATAGATAGATTTTTGGACTCATGGGGAATCAAGGGATATGGAGATCGGGTGGGAAAGTGGAGTTGAGGTCGATGATCAGCCATGATCTTATTGAATGGCGGAGCAGGCTGGAGGGGCCGTGTGGCCGACTCCTGCTCTTATTTCTTATGTTCTTAGAAACACGTATGCTGTAAGTGCCTTCAGGCCATGTGTAGACTTTGAAGAGAGAAGGTTTTACTTTGTCCTCCATAGAAGGGATCTACTAATGTAAAACAGTGATTTTCAGAACTTTCATATATCCAAATTAAAGCAAGCTGAACTATAAAGCAAAGGGAGAGTACAGCATGAACTGGGATGGGGGAAGAAGCTGGCATGAAATGCAGGGGGAGAGTGCCAGCTTAAAGTGGGTAGGAGCAGGAAAAGTGCTTACTTAAATTGAGAATGGGGGGGGCGGGAGAGAAGAGTGCTCACATGAACTGGGGGAAAAGGACAGGTGTACCAGTTTGAACTGAGCAGCAAAGGGGGGAAAGTCACCATGAACTGGGGCAGGGGTAAGAATGACAGCTTGGATTGAGGGGGGGAGACGAGTGCCAACATGAACAAGAGGCAGGTGGAGTAGAGTGCAAGAATGAGCTGGGATAGCTGGGAGATGAAGTGTATCGACACAAATTTAACAGGAAGAAAGCAAGAGAGAATTTGCATTGATAGAACACCTTATCACACCACTCAGAAATGTCCCAAAGTGCTTCACATTCAGTGAATTATTTTGAAGTGCAGTCGCTGCTGTTTTGTAGGGAAATGTGACAATTCAGTTTGCATGACAACAACAACTTGCATATACATAGCACCTCTAATGTAGTAAAACGTCCCAGGGCACTTCACAGCAGCGTAATCAGACAACAATTGATGCTGAGGCAAAGAAGGAGATACTTAGAGGGGTGAGAAAAACCTTAGTCAAAGAGGTAGGTTTTAAGGAGAGTCTTAAAGGAGGAGAGTGAACTGGAGCGTTTTAGCGAAGGAATTCCACAGTTTCAGGCTGTCTGGGCTGATGGCATGGCCGCTATTGGTGGATGAGCTGGAGGATGGACAGGAGCCAGAGTTAGAGGAACGCAGAATTCGCGGAGGATTGTAGAACTGAAGGAGTTTATGGACATAGGGAGGGGTGAAAGGAATTTGTACACCAGGATGAGACTTTTAAATTTGTGATATTGGTGGACTGGGACCCAATGTAGGTCAGTGAACACAAGGATGGGTGAGCAGGTCTAGGTGCAGCCAACAGAGTTTTAGATGAGTTGACGTTTATGAAGGGTAGAGGATGGGAATCCAGCCAGGAAAGCATTCGAGTAATCAAGTCCGGTGAAAATGCAGGGATGAGGTTTTCAGCAGCAGATGTGCTGAAGCGGGGACCGATCAGGTGATGTTGGAAAGTACAACTCCCTGCTTTTCTTCAAATAGTGCGATAGAATCTTTAGCATCCACCTGAACCACTGGAACAGGCAGATGTTGCCTTGGTTTAACACCTCACCTGGAGGGTGGCACGGTGGAAGGTTTTTAGCAGGATAAGAGTCAGTTCAAGAAACACAGTCTTTCAGAATGCTGAGGATACCTTTGTGATGGGCCTTCTTTTCTGCTTTAAGGATAGGTTCTCCTTCTGCATGTAGGAGTGGGGAATGATCTGGTTAACAGCCAGCAGGGGACCTGTAGAAGACCAGGTTGATGATCCTGTTTAGTAGAGAGTTAATGAGACTGTTAACATGAGAGAGAGAGTGTTTTAGAATTAGCACTAGGCATTGCATTGAGGGGCTCCCATTTCAGAATGGAATACAAGAATGAGAAGGAGGTGTAATGGGCCAACCAACAGACAGACTGAGTACTTCAACCAATGCTCCTGTTCATATCATTGGGAGTGGGGTGGTTGAGGTGTTGCTGTGCATTGGGTGAGAAGACAAAATGGCCAGGAGCTAGTACATCAGCCAGCATGAAGTAGATAAGTGCAAGTACAGCTGAGATTTTGCAGTCATACCCTTTCCTTTTACAGTGCTGTTTGCAGACGTCATCATTGTGTGACCAGAGTCTTCATGGTCAATGGGTCCAGGAGACAGGAGCAGACCTTAGTTAAAGAAACCAGATGGAGGGGAGGGCGTGACGCAACTAGGCTGAGATGAATTTTGATGAATTTTGTTCTCTTGCAGCAATGTACAGAAGGATTTGTTGAAAGAGAAGCTCGATCAGCTTCAATGTCACTTCACGTGGGGCCCACAGAAAGAAAACATTGACTTGGATAATATGAAGCAAAGAATGCAAGATTCAATACAGGCTGGTGTGAAATATCAAGCCATGTCTTACAACCATCTTGCTTTTGTAAACTGTCTGCAAGGCAACTGTGAAGAGGCAATTCAAAACTTAAAGGAAGCTGCAAAGTTTCTGAGGGAGAATCATGAACATGAATTTGAAAGAAGAAGCATCATCACCTATGGAAACTATGCCTGGGTATATTATCACATGGGACAACTGACAGAGGCCCAGTCCTACCTCGACAAGCTGGAGATGTTCTGTAAACCATTTACTAATGGCTCTCGGTATACAGCACTGATACCTGAAGTATACGGGGAGAAAGGTTGGTCACTGTTGAAATCTTCTAGGAAATATTATGACGAGGCAAAGGAATGTTTTGAGAAAGCTCTGGAGGAAGAAACTGATGACACTGAATGGAATGCTGGTTATGCGATTGCTCTGTTTCGCCTGGAAGGAGATTCTTGTACCCCAGAGAGCTGTGAACCCAGTCAATCAATGAAGCAGTGGCGACGTGTGCTGGAGCTTGATCCAGATGACTCTGTAGCCATGGTGCTGTTGGCTCTAAAATTACAAGAGTTCAATCAAAAGGAGGAAGCTCTCAAATTAGTTGAACAAGCATTGCAGAAGTCTCCTGATCTTCCATATGTAACTCGTTATGCAGCAAAATTTTTGAGAAGAGAAGGAGATGTGAAAGAAGCTTTGGAGCTGTTGAAGAAAGCATTAGAAATTAGCCCAAACTCTACCTTCTTACACCACCAAATAGGTCTGTGTTACAGAAACAAACTATTTCAACTGATCAAATATCCTGGCAGCAAAAATCCTCGCAATCCTGCTTTTCAACAGAAAGCGGAGTTGATCAAACTATGCAAGTACTATTTTGAAAAGGCATTTGAACTGAAGCCATCATTTATTTTTGCACAATTGGATTTTGCACGAATCTGTTCAGTAAATGGAGAATATCTCAAAGCAGAGGAGATCTACAGCAATCTACTGCAATTAGAGGATAATCGTCCTGATAATAAGCAGGCAGTATATTTGCAGGCTGGGTTATTTGAACTGTATCACAAAAGATCTGAATCAAAGGCCATCACCCATTTTCTGGAAGGACTTAAAATCCAACGTGGCACAAAAGCTTGGGAATTGTGTCACTCAAACTTGAGAAAGATTGCAACAAAACAAATTGACAGGAATTCCAGAGACAGCAAGGCCTTTGGTGTTCTTGGGTTACTGCACCAGCTGGACGGGGAGAAGTGTGAAGCTATTGAGTGCTTTGAAAAGGCCTTGGAGTTTGATCATGACAATGAAGAATATCTAAGTGCTCTTTGTGAATTACGCCTTTCTATCTAGGTCAACGCTGACTTTCCCAGCTGAAACTACACACAGCGGGGTAGAGTTTCTGCTTCGGGCGCAATCGGGAACATAGGCGCAAATTGTGCTTGAAATTGCACTAGATAGGTTACAGTTCAAGCTTCCGCTAGAATGTATTTGCATAATCACAAACAAAAAATCTTCAATGAACCAGTCCAAGCGATCAGTGTAATAAAATGTAACCAGTTATTTTTATTTCAATTAAAAAATATTCATTGTTGTATTTAAGAGTGATAACCTGGTGCCGTTTTATTAATACAGCTGAAAATAGATTTGCCACAAAAAAATAAACATTCTTTAATAGAAGTGTCCAGCATTTCACCGGTGAGAAACCTGATGTAAAATGACTGAAAATCACTTTAAAAAGCCATACTGAACCATTTATTAGTTTCATAGTTGTCAGTTTGTAAGTAAATTAAAATATTTAATATGTAAAACTTTTAAATCGTGCCCACTACTGCCTGGGTGCCGAAGAAAACGAGCTCAATTTGAAAACCTTCCTCGAACGGCCACAAACAGAAGCAATCAGCGGAAACTCGCCATCCTTGGGATTCTGATCTGGGGGCGTGGCCAGTATTGGGGGCGGGGCCGGCTTCGGGTGGAATGATTTTTAAACCAGCGTTAAAGATCACAGAAAACTCGATTTACACTTGACGTAAATCATGCCCGAATTTCCGTGATCTTTTGCGCTGGTTCGGCTGATTTCACCCGGATTGTACGGATAAAACTAACGCAAATTAGCGAATACTCTACCCCAGTGTTTGAAAGATGCACTGATGCTCGCTGATCTATGGACAAGTTTGGCAGGATACACATCTGACTTAACTTGTTTAATATAGACTGTTAGTACTTTCATTCCAAGCAGCCTTTTCTTTGTAAACGCATAAATATTTGTGAGTACAGTCCCCACCGATTTGCGCACTATACGTGATGGCCAGTATAATGCCTGAATAAAGATTATTTTCTCTTTCTCTCTGTAATGAACCACCCGCTTAATAATAAAGCTTTGTAGCTGCAGATACAGCTTTTCCAATGAGAAATGTGTACGTAATGCTGATATTTAGAGATATTTAGTAAACGAAAATCATAAATGTATAAATTCAAGTGTAGCCATTGACCAACTAATATTACCCATAATTATTCCTGGGTAACTAAAATGCTAAAGCTCGTTCAGAATGCAGCTGCAAAGACAGTCTAAAGCAGTTTTGACTAAGCTTTGATAACAAACAGCCACAGGCTGCGAGTGAAGGTTAAATTGTTAAATGACATATCCTAACACTAAGTAGAAATTAGAGTTCGCTTAACAAAACTGATTGCAAAGATAATTAGTATAAGGACATAAAATGAGAGAGATCATGGGAGTTAAGGTATTTATCTGGTAGATTAAAGTAAGACAGTCTGGATACCGTCAAGCCTAGGGAGACAGCGCTGATATGGGCCCGAGGTAGAGAGAGGCCTTGTACCGCTTGTACCAGGAGAGGCAGAAATGAAAGAGATAAAGTGAATTCCAATGGGGTGAAACACGACAAACAAGATAACAAGACAGCAGGATAGGGTTGTGGAAAAGTACTGGAAAAGGGAGTGGCCAAGATGTTAGCCTTAGTCTGAGTGACAGTGGTATTTTGACCAATTAAAGAAGGTGATTTTGTTAAAGACCATATATGGACACTGGCCAAACCAACTTTTGATAAGAAATGGGTTAAAACCTTGATACTCGAAAAAAACTTCACACAGACTTACTGCGAGATCAAAGGAACAGACTTAAGATGACGTCATCTGTGTCCGAGAGGTTCCAGAGACCAAGGGCTGCGAGCTATTCATTAAAACTATCGCCTATTGTTAAGTATATTACACTGTAAGCTTAATAAATCTTGATCTATTGCTCAAACATACTGACTGCTGCCTATTGGTGTCTTGTCCAAGAACTCTGAGAGATCATTAAGGTCTCACAAATGTTAATTTGCTGTACTATCAGAGGCTGAGGGGGAGTAATTCGGTTGTTAGCGTCACCGATTAACGCCTAAAGAGGCCGAGAAGTGGGGTGCTAGCCAATTTCCGGGCGAGCGCAAGGCGCCTAGCGCCTCGCCCCATATTGAGCATGCATTTAGGGCTGGCGCTAAATCTTAGCGCCCGCTTATGGGCGCAGGCTGATTATGACGTCATTTGAGTGTGCAACGCCTTTTGGGCGCCCCGGACTGGAAATTCAGTGGCGCCACCCTCCGTAGTGCCTGGTGCTAATAGTGACAGCTTACCTGGACCTTACCAAGTCACTCTCGGGCTGGAGGAGCATTATTTAAAGGGGACTGGTGTGGTTTAAAAGCGGCAGCCATTTTTGGAGCACAACTTCCTCGAGAGCTACAAAGAGTTGCTGAGCTGCACACTGAGAGCCATTTGACCACTGAGCTAGCGCAGGCAGACGATCTTCAGCCTTCTGACCATCACCTTGCTGTTGGTGAGCCTTGACAATGGGGAACCTTCCTGTGGGCACTTATTATGGGGGCTGCATTGGAGGGGAACGTCCTGCTGCTGAATCATCTGGAAAGGGCACTGAGACGCTGGGAGAGGGGGGCGGGCATGGCCAAACGGAGGAGGGCCAACAGACATCGCCACAGCAGACCTTACGCTGGCAGGGTTTTCTGACAGCAGTTTTCCTACATGAACATGCCGGAGGAGCAGTGTGTCAGAAGGCTGCGATTTAGAAAGGAGGTGGTGACTGAGCTGTGCCAGCTGCTTCAGCCAGATCTGCAGCCTCAGATAAGTTGCAGGACATCTCTGTCGGTGGCTGAGAAGATGCCTGCTGGCCTGAACTTCTACGCGAGCAGCTCTTCTCAGGCTGCGCGTCAGTGGCTGATCAGAAGTAGCTTCTAGGCCCCTCTCACGGAATGCTTGCTGCCATTCCAAGAACAGGAATGGAACCGGTCTGATACCCCCAAGCCTGTGAAGGGCAAGATGCATGTAAATAGCAGGCATGGCCATTGTAAATGAAGAAAGTGTTTCATTACACAAAATGTGGTTCCTTCAAACATGAGAAAGCTATGGCAACAGAAAGCAAAACTAATACACTGACACATAACTGA